>NC_033799.1:73002672-73025836 GCF_001876935.1 Asparagus officinalis | reverse complement strand
CTTTCCAATCACCCACTTTTAACCACTTCTGGATAGATTCCAGGACAGCTTCATAACATCAGGCTACTCCTTGAGTCCTTTGAGAGTACCGATGAACAAGCGCGTCAGGATGGCATCATTGGCTACCACATCTCCTGTTTGAGATTTGAAGTAGTAGATATGCTGATTTGGTGACCTTGTACCGTCGAAAGGTTGTAGCGTTGGAGCCTTAAACTTTGGTGGGTAGGGAGCCGTATCCCATTCTGCAGGGTAGGGTCGTATCACTCCTTCCTCGCGAAGCTCGCTCCTGTTGGCCATTGCGTTAAGGCGGGCTTCTAGCTCGTCTACTTTGGTTGACTGAGGATACAGTTCTTTTTCCATCTCCTTCTCATTGTCAGAAGAAGAATCTAAGTTGTGAGTCTCACGATCTGAGTGTTCGTGCACCTTCTGCTTTCCTTTTGACGTAGTCCTCCGGGAAGACTCGGGTTTTTGCCCTTTTTCAGCGAGAAATTGGACGAACATATCCTTCAATTGGAGAAGTGTCTCCTGTTGTGCCTGGAGCATGGTATGATGTTCATCCACTCTTTTAGCTATGTCCTCGGGATTCGTCGTCATGTAAACAGAAACTTTTTGTGCTCCAACAGAGCTTGAAGATTGAGATTCAGCTATTGCCGAATGTTCATCACTTGTCGTAATCCCTTGGGCTAACCTTTGGTAATTAACCGGGCGGATAGCTCCAGTCCGTGACCGAGTATGTCGATATACCCCTTCGAACTCGTCGCAAATTTCTCGAACGGTCGGGGAATGGCTTCTTTCTGATTCATCGGAACTGGGACATGGGGCTTTCCCTCTACTGGTCATGTTGATGGTAACCTGAGGGTATTCAGCTTCAGAAACTTTCTTCTTTTGACGTCGTCGTTTGGTAGGTCTTGCGACGTCAGATAGTCTGTCGAATACAGACCTGCGAGACTCAGGCCTACAACAACGACATTCGGAGAGGACTGTTGAAATGAGCCGCTCACAATGACATGAATGAGCTGCTCGTTGCATTGGTTTTTCTCTGGAGAGTAACTCTCGCAAATCAGAGACCCGAGGACAATTCTTCATCGGGGATGAAACCTCCTGTCCTTGGATGGGCGGAATTGGTTCTTGTTGAACTTGATGGACCCTATCGCATTCGGGAATCGAGGTGCGAGGGTTGCGTTTTGATTTATAAACACTTGGCCTTGGCCTGCGTTTAGTTGACGGAACAGACCCCTCAGGGTCTTGTTTTGTTTGGACGCACTCATGAGGTGCTTGTTTTCCCTTAACAGGGCTGTGCTTTGATTGGACAACGCACCACTGAGGGTCGCGTTTAAGTTGAATCACCCGAGGTTTGTAATTGGATTCATTACCTCGAAGTGTGCGTTCTGGAGTATGGACGCAATGCTTGTGCAGATCTTTGGAAACGCAATCCTTGCGTTGGTCTTGGGATTGATTTTCTCGGAGGTGTGCTCGTCGGATAGATCTTCTTCGTCGTCGAGCGGCGTTTTTCTTGGCTTGTTTCAAAGCCTTAACAGCAGCGTCATCGGTGTTGATTGTGCTTTCCTCTGTCATAGGCCTTTTACAACCAAGTACACGATGTGTCGACATAGGCGTAGGCTCCTCGGCTTGTAGAGCAAGCTTGAGGCTTTGGCCAAAAGAGAGGGCTTTCTTTGGCGTCTCAACAGTAATTAAGACCTCTTTAGAGCTCTTGCAAGCACCTCGCCTAGCTTTAGGGCTAAGCGATCCGGAAGAGAGGGCCTCCTCGTATTTGGCTTGGTCAAACTCCACGACCAAGGTTTCTACAGTTGTTCCAGTGAGGTGAACGTCGGATTGCGCCACCACCTCTTCGTCAGAGAAGCTCGTCCCCAGCGGAGTCGCCATCTTTTGTTTGTGGAAAAATTTGCAGTAAAAGAAATAAAAGAAAAATTGATTTGTATTCCTTTAATCTCAGTTACAATTGGATTTTCGATTACAAAAGAGAAGAGAATGATCGGGATTCTCTCCTTTGTTTAATTCTGGGTTCTTCTTGGTAGCGGTGAGATGCCTCCCTCGATTGTTTGCGTCGAGTTTGCTTCTCGTTGACGATCCGAATATCTATACTCACTGGAACAACTGTCTTGTCTGGTTGATAACTCTTAACGAGTTTTGTGATTCAGAACAAGCAACAAACTCTAATGATAGAGTTGTTGGAACCGAAAATAATTCGGTTAATAAGCCAAATATCGACGGTTTAGAGTTCCTCCGTCTGTTGATTTCCCAGACTGTGTAAGGAGTCAATCCTCCTTTTTCTGATTCTGGAAGATCTGATCGAAAGGTCTTCTCCACGAAAATCCACCCCTTGATCTGATTATCAAAAATCCGATCCTTAACTCTGTTGAGTTTGTTGCTATTTATAGGGGGATTAGGGGTGTAACTGCCCCCATAATCCGCGCCTAAATGGGGGTTTAGTTACCCCATTAGTCGGGTGTAACAACCCACTAAAGCCACTCCTCAAATCGTGGGTGAAGAACAGCTTCGAAGTTGTTACGATCACGTTTGAATGAGTCAGAACCTTGACCTGCGTTCTGGCGGTGATTGAGCTGCGTTTGGCAGCGACTGACGGGCTGCGTTGGGCAGTGATGGATGAGTTGCATCGGCAGCGGTTGATAAGCTGCGTTGGGCAGCGATTGATAAGCTGCGTTGGGCAGCGATGGAGCTGCGTTCGAGCTGTGCTTGGCAGCGATTGGAGCTGCGTTCGAGCTGTGCTTGGCAGCGATTGGAGCTGCGTTCGAGCTGTACTTGGCAGCGATTGGAGCTGCGTTCGAGCTGTACTTGGCAGCGATTGGAGCTGCGTTCGAGCTGTACTTGGCAGCGATTGGAGCTGCGTTCGAGCTGTACTTGGCAGCGATTGGAGCTGCGTTCGAGCTGTACTTGGCAGCGATTGGAGCTGCGTTCGAGCTGTTGGTTGTTGTAGTATTTAGATTTCTCTGTCTTTATATATGGATGACACCAAAGACCAGTAAAGAAGGTCTTATTCAGGCCATTTGTGACAATTGAGGCATCTCAATAACGCTCTATCAACTGCAGGTCATGATCTCCACTGAGTGTGTCGAATATCATTACACTGCTCATCAGCACCTCTAATGGTTGCTAATTAGTCATGTTGTTGTCACAGCCATCAAGATCAATCATCTCACATAAGAAGCTGCATTCGTGTTTATGGCTGTTGAAGCGGCCTAGGTGATTGAATCGGTGTAGTGTCTTGATGATGGTACGTGGGGAGGACTTTCACGTCTTGGTTTAAAGAGATCGTCGATTTGTAATCCTTTCTGTCAGAGTATTGCTAAAGACTGTCGTTTTGTAATCTTTGCTTTAACTCTTTGACATGTGAAAATCTTCGAATTGTAGCCTTCTGGAAGTCGTCAGATTGTAACTTCCATCATCAGTGTTCGATGGAGACTCAGCTATCCATTGTGATTTTTAGACAGCCTACACCTCACTCAAAATATCCCAAAGAGATAAAATTGTTCAATTGGAACAATTTTTCCACGTGACCCCAATTTGTCCCAACCAAAATAACCCCCTAAGGTGCAAGCCCCTCTTGTGATATTAGATTCCTAATGTTGAAGGTAATATATTAGTGAAGATGGACATTATGCATGAAATTTCTAAAGCTATTGTGAGTGATATTACATCTGTTAATGTTGTTACAATGAAGAAGAATGATAGAATTAAAAGCAATGTGATTGATGACTCGTGTAACTTGCTTAGTGGAGGGCACAAAAGAAACGAGATGGAGTGCAAGAGAAATTCTTCTTTTAAAGAACAAATTTTTTAAACAGACCCATTCCAACTTTTTATTTTCAAAACCGACTCTTTTTTTTTTATTTACCAAAACCGACCCGATTTTGTGATTAGCAGACTAATCACCTTCCTAAATAGTCGGGGTTGGCAACCCCGACTATTTAGGACATTAATTTTTAGGGTTTAATGCTTCTAATTAGGGTTTAACACCGTCCTAAATAGTCGGGGTTGCCAACCCCGACTATTTAGGAAGGTGATTAATCTGCTAATCATAAAATCGGGTCGGTTTTGGTAAATAATAAAAAAAAGAGTCGGTTTTGAAAATAAAAAGTTGGAATGGGTCTGTTTAAAAAATTTGTTCTCTTTTAAAATAAAGAGTGTCAATGATTTTGACAAGATTGAGATAGAATTCCAGGCACAAGAATATAAAAATCAACAAGGAAATAATTTGGTGGAGTTTTTAAAGTCATATGTAGATCGAGATGCTGTGAGGCACATTAAAATGATGTGAGAAAAATCTATTCAAAATTTTGATTTGGAAGAAGCCCTTAGCTGAGGAGGTAAAAGAAATAATGGAGAAATTCATTGGTAAGTATATGACGGATGTTGGTCGATGCAGGAGAAGAAAAATGTTTATCAAGGAAGCTGCTATTCAAACAAAGATGAGATCGGGGTCGAACTTCTTTCAACAAGGGGAGACTGACGTAAGATGCATAACGAGCAAAATAATGGAAAAATGAGACCTTCATGAGTCAAATATGTATACGAATGAATTATTGATTTGCTAGCGAAGAAACAATAATATCCCCCAATCTGGAATACGGATTTTGACATATTATATATGAAAATTATCTACCTTGACAAGACGAAGCCATCCATATTGATAGATTTGCAAAAACACATCCATATCACCAAGTTCTGGTATAAATCTGAAAATAATTAATATTTAACTTATTTATAGTAATAAAGCTGGAGTCTATTTAGATTAGGAAACAAATTTACTATTGATTCACGTTGGACTAATTTGTTTTCTATTATACGAAGTCTTTTTAGGGTGGGATTTTATATTTTCTATTTATTTATAATTCTAGTCTTATTAGGAGTCTATTTTGTTATTCTATTTAAGAAGAGACATGTAACCATAATTTTTTTTTTCAAATTATCCATGAAATTATTTTTAGGTTAAATATCACAAAACCTCTAATTTTGCACTAATAAAAAACCTCTTAAATTTAGGGGTTACCCTCCTTTAGCTTTATTACTTTTTTAAGAAACCCTCTAAAAGCGTGAGTCACAATTTTCACTCATAGAAATATCGTCCTACATAATATTTCCCCAACATGTGAAGATTATGGTTAACACTGTTTAGGAGGGTTTCATGGAAAGATCTTAAAATTAAAAGGATTTTATGATAACTCCTAAACTTAATAATCGAGGTTTTCTAATATATTGAAAGTTATATGTGCTTTTCCGTTAATCATCCAAAGGTAGGGGCGTTTTTTAAAAAAGTAGCCTTATTTTTAATCGCAGGGGTTCTATCAAAAACACCTCTATAGAAGTAGAGTGATTTATAATATAAATATAAAATCTATAATTTTTAAACCAATCATCTAAGTGCCTTTAAATGATGTATATTATCCCTTTTAAGGTGTTCTGATAAAATTCTTACTCTAGTTTTACTCAAATGCTATTAAACTTTAATGGATCTTCCAAGACGGCCGCCCAGCTATTGCAGGCCCAAGCCCAAGCCCAAGCCCGCCCAGTGCGAAAAACCCAAGATCCCAAGCCTTTAAAAAAGGAAAAAGAAAAAAGAAAAAAAAATAAAACTACNCCGTAAAAGCCCACCAAGTTCACGAGCATTCCCTTCTCTCTCGCACGCTCGCTCGCTCGAATCCGCCCTCATCCTCAAAAGCCCTAATCGAGCTCGCTCGCCATGCGAGTTCTCTACTAATTGATGACTCACGCGAAGCGCTCTAGTAACCCTATCTCATCCCCGACGAGCTCCTCATCCCCATCGATGAAGAAGGCCAGGGCTCAGCACGCGGCCGGGGCGGCCGTCGGCGACGACGACGACCCGATGCTCGTCGATCAGGCCGGTGCCTCGGCGGCGATCGCACGACTGGGGTAGCTTCCAATCTCTCGAGGAAGAAGGCTATTCCGCCTCAGCCAACTGTGAAGAAGGCACTCAAGATTAAGCTCAATAAAGGTACTTCTCAGAATTTTTTTTTGGATTCATTTGGTCCCTTAAATCTTTAGTTTTGTTCTGAAATTACGCCCTCAACTCATTGAATTTGGTGATTCGTTTTGGAGTTCAGCTGGACTAGTGGAGGTTCAGGGTTGAAACTTTGATTTTTTATGGTTTATATGAGTGTGAATGAAAATTACAAGACTCTTCATTTATCAGTTGGTCATGGATCTGAACATCTATCTGTTCACGCTAGAAAGCAGTGGGGGAGATTGCACCAGCTACTTGATTCTGGTTTGTTATTGTAGTTCATAATTCCCGGAAGAATGTTTGGATTTGGTGATCCATTTCGGAATGCAGCTACTTCTTGCTTGCAATCCATCTGAAATAGTGGATTTGATTTATGTGGTCTATACATGAATGGTTCTTATTAGGGTTAATATTCATGAGAGTGAATGAAAGCTTAAAGATTCTTCATTTATCAATTGTGCATGCCTTCATGGATCTATACATACATTTGTACTTGCTAGAAAGCAGTTGGCCATCCTCTAATGTGTGAAGTCACTTCCCCAATATAGCGATTGACATACGCATATGAAATAAATGTTAGTTTGGTCTACTGGAACATTTCTTACAGAACTGAGCTTACATAGTTGATAGCTACTGTAAAGGAACAAGTTGGGAGAAAGGAGCGAGCAGGTGTGACCAAGCAAAAACATGGTTTTTATATGCTGAAAATCTAACAATGAAATTATTCAACAAGGGTGGTTGACTCCTCATTTTGGGGTCTAGATTTCAGATAACCGTTTATGAATAGCTTGATGGTGATTGTTAATAGCTCGCAAGCTTATTAAACTTTAAGCTATATGTTATATAGGCAAACTATAGGTTTGTTCTAGGCTTAATGCTAAGCTTGGTTGCATGGGTATGGATACAAGACACAGAAAATTTGTAAAATGTAGGGTACGGGGACACGGCTGAAAAAAACAATCATGTATATATATTATTAATGTTATAAAGACCAACAATTATGTTAACTACATCATCTGACTACATTTAATGTCAGTTTCTCAATAAAACAAACCCATTTGAAAACTATACCTTTATATTCCACAAATGAATAAAAAAACTAAACTTAGAATTTTTATTATACTTATGATGAGCAATGTGCTCCCATGCTTATCACTACATTTTTTTAAGAAAGACAAAAACAATTGTTTAAATAATCCCATGTGAATGCTTATGTCATCCTCCACTAACCAATAAATATTAAGAAAATGAGAGAAAAAGAGTCATCTTCCTCCCTCTTCAATCGCAGAACCCCTCAAGATTCTGGAAGAAAAAATAATGTTCTCGTGACCGTGATGTTTTGGCTACGTACCCGTGCCCAATATGTGTTGGACACGGGTATGGCACCTCAGTAGCAGTGTTAGGTATCAAAGATGCTAAGAAAGACAAGATAAGTTTGACCTCAATATTTTAGATCTTAATAATAATGTTAAAAATTAAACTTTTTGGGCTTGGATAGCGATATAGCATATTCTGAGATTGACTTCAAGATTGTTGTTGTTATTCGTTGAATTTCAGCTCTACGTGATTTATCCTGGTTAGACATGATATTTTCAAATGAATCACATTATTATAATAGACTTATTCTCACTTTTCTTCATTTCACATGTTGAATTCCTACTCGACATTGTCAGTCTTTGTTAGAGAGGAGTCGCCTTTAATAAGGTGGTTTAGTTCAGTCACACGTTGTTTATGTGTTTAGAGTTGTATTAATGTTGTATTATAAATAAGAATAAAAATGAGAGCTAATCTATCTCTATAATCACCTCAATATGGTATTTGAGTAATGTTTCATAAGATAAATCCAAATTCGAGAGAAATCATTCTCAAAGCTCGCAAAGGATTGCAAACCAAGTTCTGAGTTTATTGGACATAGACTCTATACATCTGAGTGCTCTAAAGTAAGTATGTTGTAAGCCCATTTATTAACTCTACTAGAATAAGACTTATGACGATGCTTTTTTAGTCGTCAAGGCTTACAAATATATAGACTCGACACGACTCAATGCAAGAACTTAAAGTTTAAGAACTAGCAGAGATGAGTGTCCCAATTGACAATGGTAGTCAACAGTCGATAAAAAATAGAACGTGCCACTAGTTTGGATACTAAAAATAACTTGTACAACTTGCCACTTTCAAATGTGTTAATCATTCTCCTTATCCCAATTTCCTCACATACACAATGTCTAAGAAAGAATGTTAACCCTAGTAATCTTACTAACTAATAAGTTGAAAGCAAGCAATGGAATATTAAGAACAAAAAAGAGGGGAGAACTAGGTGTAATATTAGCAATTTCTGCGTATTGTACAAGCGATATTATATCATCTATTAGATTGTTAGTGTGGTGGAAGGAAAGGAAGGACCAGATGCAAGGGTATTTACCTCTGCGAATAGCAATTAGAAGATCATCATGAGAGATAGTAATAGTACTACTAGGGGTTAGTGCAAATGTATTCTTCCTAGATCGGGAAAAATGAATTTGAGCAAAAGTTGATGTTGAGCAATAGCAGTGAGGGGTGCGTCATGTATAGCTCTAATTGAGTTATATTTAAGTGGCAACATATCCAAGACTGTATCACTTGCTAATGTAGCATTGTGAACAATATTTTAAATATCGGATATCATGATTTGTTGGACTAACAAACTTCCATATTAGATGGTAAATATCGGAGACATATTAGAGATATTTAAAAATATTAGAATTTCATCAGATACCGTTCACATACATATCACGCATTAAGGGCAGAGCTACACATTGCGTTGGGGTGCCTTGCCCCACCCCCCAAATTTTTTCTTGACATACTAGTATATATATTAGGCTCTTGTAGCCTGCAACTTTGCCATAGAGAAATCTAAGTATCTTATGGATTGGGCCTTACTTTGTCAAAGATGTTAGGTTGTACTTGCACTTTTTAAAGAGCCAAAATTGCAATAAGCTTTGATCTTATTCAATTAATTTTTTACAAGAGAACCATGAGCTAATAGAGGCCCTAAACACCCTACATATTCCTTTGACATAGAAATAAAAAGAGATGTTACGAGTGATAGAGAACTTGTATTTTGCGAATTCACATGACAACTTCATTAGGATGATGATCCTGATAAAGGTACGATGTTAGTTTATCCACAACGATCCTATTAAGTGTACAATGTCAGTTTATTCATAGATATTGGAGATTGTCTATGAGATAGATCCTAGGGTTTGTGCGTTGTAAACGTAACCTTATATGTTTTAATTAATTGATTATCTTTAAATGAAGAACATACAATTTTGATATTAGTGTTCTTTTTTCTTCGATAAATACTAGGGACTTATGTATCTTGGATTCTTGGCTCCCCATTATAAAATTTCTAGCTCCGCTTGTCATAGATGTTAATAGTTAATACTCGGTGCATCAAAGATAGAGTTCTGGAAAAAAGATGACATCATTTGCAAAACTTTTGATAAGAATTTGGTCTAATTGACCTTTAATTCTACTTCATGGTTATTTATAGAATCGGATATTTATTTGGGTTTAGACATCAATTGAATCATAACTTTTAAACTAAAGTTTTTTTTGTAGAAACCACCTCAAAAATAGGATAATTACACAGAAACTTCCTTTCAATTTCAACTAGACATAAATCACCTATAAAATATGTTTTGCTGCGTTCAACAACTCCTAAGTCAAAATTTTACTAAAAAACTAATAATAAGCTTAAAAATTTCAAGTTCAAGGTACATGATTTGTATCCTAACAGGACCTAAACATTTAAAAATTGGCCACATGCCTTGAATGTGAGTTTTTAAGTACAATTTTGAGTTTTTATGGAAAAATTTATTGGGAGGTGGTTGATTGCAATAAAAACGTTTTTAAGTACAATTTTGAGTTTTTATGGAAAAATTTATTGGGAGGTGGTTGATTGCAATAAAAACTCACTTTAAAGATGGTTTATATATAAATTAAAAATAAAAGATGGTTTCCGTATGATACACTATTTCTAAGGTGGTTTCTAGGAAAAATCCTAAAGTAAATAAAAGTCCAAATCAGTATTGCAACATTTCAGCGATTGTTTTGGAACAAAGGGAACAATGTCACTTGATATATCGAAAAATTCATGGTATATTGACTCATTTTTGTTGTAAGCCTTAGGAAAGGATATATCGGCCGGTAGTGACTGTGAACTTGTTCTTCTTGGATCACGAAATATCCCGTCACTGTCAGAGTATGGGGTAGGAGACTCACTGGTAAGGCAAGCTAGGACTTGAAGAATCTAATATATGCAAAAATCGTGAACCAATCTAAAGAGAGACAACAATACTTTTATTCGTTTTGATTGTAAGAATATTAAGGAAGACATTGTTATGGGCAAAACACACATCAAACAAAATTTGTGGGCAGATGAAATTAGTGATTACAAAACGAAGTATGGAATTTGTTGACCAAAACCATAGAGGGAATACTATTGATCAAATAACATGTAGTTGGAGTATTATCCCTCCAAATTTGTTTAGGAACATGTCTATAATTCTCTAGTGAATTTGTAGTGTTCATGCGATTTTAAATATCCTACACCATTTTTGCTAATGAATATGCACACTAGATTGTTGATGTATGTTTAAAAAAAAAAAATTTTGTAGGGGGATTCGATCTCATGAACTATAAGATAAGAGTCTAATTTAGTTATCATTGAACAAAACTAAGATTATAGATAATTATTTTTCTAATACCATATAAAAGTTCCTCACACCTTAATTTCTTTATAGCTCCATTGAGCCTCACAAAAGTCTCACCACACTGCTCTCAAATTTCTCAACTAACCCCTTAACATAATACACCTTCCCTCTATTACTGCCTCAACTTCCCCATTAATCTCTAAAATAACGCTCAATCCCACGTCTCTCACCCCTTAGTTCTCTTTCAATAATAGAGACCTTATTAGGGGAGGTTATTTCTAACCAGCCACAAATGAAGGAGCTAAGCCCAAATCCTAGCAAAATCAATGGATATTCAATTAAAAATTTCCCATCACCATCCGAGAGTTCTATATTCATTCAAAGCAACCACCGACCTCAACATTCACCTCCAACCTCCATGAGACAACAACAAACAACGATAACTCAGAACACCACCACACCACCGCACTGGTGAGAAAATTCGAGGATAACTTCTTGTCCCTTTAGCCGAAGCATGCCAGCAGTTAAAGCAATCAACATCAACAAAAAGGAAGCTATCTAAACCTCGAACTCTCAAAATTTCATAACAAGTAAATAATAAGTGTGCAAATCAAAAGTAAAATTCACAACCCATCAACAAGCAAAGCAAAAGTATGAAATTTTATCTAAATATTCTCTTTAATGTTCTCCAGCTCCTTCACATCTCCAAGCTCAACTGAATCATCAGCAGTATAGCCCATCAGCCCTCGTTCCTTTAGCAGCCAACATGCTTCAGGATCCCTTAGTCACCAACAAGCTCCAAGTCTGAAGCAGTCACATTCACTAAAGCTTGCTACATCGCTGGAGTTCACCATCTTCAAGGCCCTGAAAGCTTTCAACCGTCGTCATCCAATTCCAAGCACCATACAACCATTGAATTTGACCTCAAACAGAGGAGCCATTTCCATCCTTTCTCACCGTCGCCATTGCAAGTAGCCTCTGTCATCACTCGGTAACAAAGTCCCAAGCATGCTGTCTTATCAACTATCAAATGCCAAACCCTAAGTTTCCCTCTCCCTGGCGCGTCACGGGCAACTTTAGTTGTCATCGTCTCCAGCTGCAAAAGAGCTGCAATTTCTGTACTTGTTAGATCGTGAAGATGTCGACATTGCTACCTAAGCTCTCGTCATTATAGCTCCCGTTTCCTATCATCATCACTCCATAGAAATCCAAATCATGCTCATCACTGGAGGCCATTGCAATCATCGTTGCACAAAGCCTTCCATTCCACTACAAAGGCTGATCACCATCGATAGAGTTGATCGCCTCGTACCAAGCCTTACACATGCTTTATTTCCACCTCAAGAGCCCACCGCCCTTGAGGGAGTTGTTGCCTTGGACTTCCTCCTCTCTGCATTAGGCTCCTTGATTCTCTTTCTTGGACGAAACAAGGAATAAAGAGACAAGCAATATGGCCAAAGACTCAATTTAAGCAAGTAAGCCTAAAAAAGAATAAAATAAACCAACTTACAATACTCAAATAGACTTCGAATTACAATCCTTGAGATTAACAATAAATCTTGAACAGGTTTTGACTTATGGTCCTTGTGATCGATAGATAGATGGTCTTGAACAGACTCTGATCTAGGGTCCTTATGGCTGACAAGCAGCCATGAACAGACTCTGATCTAGGGTCCTTATGGCTGACAAGCAGCCATGAACAGACTCTGATCTAGGGTCCTTATGGCTGACAAGCAGCCATGAACAGACTATGACCTATGGTCTCACAGCCAGCAACTAGTCTTGAACTAAGTCCAACTTACAGTCCTTGCAATCGACGGATAGTCTTGAAAAACAACTTTGTCTTGTGATATTATGCTACTGAAAAGATCAAAATGAGGAACCGATGTGCATACAAAAAATAGCAAAAAGAAAATTACACAAAGCAACAAAGCTAATTATAAATTCCAGTAAGCACCTAGAACTATAAAAAATTATCAAAAACATGCCGAACTGTTCAGAAATTGTAGAAATCATCCAGAAATTGTAGAATGGCCCATTGACTATTCATAAATTGCAAAAAAACCCTTGACCGCTCAGAAATTGCAGAAAGTACCCTGCTATTTGGAAATTGCAGAAAGCATCACGTAATTGTAGAACAATCCCTGATTGTTCAAAAATTGCAGAAAACACCCTGAATTGTTTAGAAATTACAGAAAGCAGTCAAGCACACTGAATTGTTTAGAAATTATAGAAAATGCCCTAAACTATACAGAAATTGAACAAGCACTTGGAAGCAACAAAAATTGTAGACAACCCCTAGAAGATGCAACAAATTGCAAACAACCCCTAGAAGATGCAAAAATTGCAAAAAGCACTTTCAAAAGGTTGCAACTCTTCAAAAAGATGCACAGATTTCAAGCAAATGCTAAAGTACTGTAGCAATACCAAATTATGGATCGATATATCTTTAAACTAAGCAAATTAAAGTTTCTAAAATGACCAAAATATCTCTAAACTAAAATTTAAATTAAATGACCGAATGCCCTTAAACTAAAATCCAAATCAAATGACCGAGTGTCGTTAAACTAAAATCAATATCAATTGGTCAAGATGTTGTTAAACTAAAATCTATATTCTATGATACCTCGACATGGTTGCAGGGGTGTCGTACCCGTGTTCCACATATGTTGGGTATAGGTGCACACCCAAAACGTCACGAATACGGGAACATTGCTTTTTTCTTCCAGTGTTATGGGTTCTCTTAAGGGGTTCTGCAATTGAAGAAGGAGAAAGATGACTTTTTCTCTGTCATTTTCTTAATTCTTTATCATTGTTATAAATAACGGTAAATAGCCCCGTAATAGCGACGCTAATAGTGTTAACGTTCCCTTCCCGCTACATTTTTGCCCAATGGCGATGATATATTACGGAATATGCGTTTTTCGTTCGCAAAAACGGTCAATAGTGTGTCATAATGGTAAATAGTGGGCGATTGCATGCAAAATCAGCTTTTGACTGCTATTTAAAAGCGGTTTGAGGTTTATTTTTTTAAAAATTAAACCCGACCCTTGACCATCGCATTCCAACGTCTCATGTGATTTTCGGCATACTCCCGTCACATCTCATAGCCTCTGGCACCTACCTCAGTACTTTCTCTCACCTTCTTCACCATAAGCTTCTCTTAGGGGAGTCTTCTCACCGCTGAGCTCTCGAAGACGACGACTCTTTGATTCCTCCAGTTATCTTCGGTATTACGTTATGGTTACATGTCTATTTTAAGTTTATAATCTCTTTAAATCATCAAATATGTACTTTTAGATTTTTTAGACTTTTCTTTAATATTATTTTTTTAGTATTTATACATATCTAAATTAGACCGCTATTTGACTTTACATTTTTTACTGCTATTTTATCGTAATAGTACCAAATAGCCTTAGCGATGTCTCACCGTTACGTGACGCTATCCGCTATCAATAACCCTGTTCTTTATTGGTTAGTGGAGGATGACATAAGCATTCACACGTGGGTTCTCTCTCATTTTCTTAATTCTTTGCTAGTTAGTGGAGGATGATATAAGCATTCACATGGGATTGTTTGGCCAATTGCTTTTGTCTTTTCTTAAAAAAAGGCAGTGATAGTGATGGGAGCACATAGCTCCTTATAAGTATATAAATAGTTCAAGTTTAGTTTTTTTGTTCCTTTGTGGAGTAGAAATGTATAGTTTTCAAATAAGTTCATTTTATTGAGAATTTCATATTAAATGCAGAAAGCTGATATAGTTGACATAATTGTTATCCTTTAAACTAATAATATTATATATGCGCGCGTGTGTCACTGTTTTAAATATCGGCCGATAACCGATATTATCGGCCGAGTTATCGGATTTGGGAGCTCTCCGATAGGATAACTTGGATTTTTAATCGGTCATCGTTTTTGGCAAGTTATCGGGGAGTTATCGGCGTTATCGGTACTTATCGGCCGATAAGGTTTTTTTATCGGGATTATCGGCCGATAAGTAAGGCTATGCAATCGAATAGTTTCATCGTGCAGTCAAGATGCAAGTTTTGCTTTCTATAATTGGTTAGTGATTCTAAACATGATGATTTACATTTTGGTATGTTTATATTTCATTAAGCATGGTTAGATTACATTTTTTAGTTATTATATTATATATATACACCATCTAGTATATCACTCCGATAAATACTACTTATCCCCGATATATCCCCGATTTCCGCTATCTGATAAGAATTTTGGTCGTCCGATAAATTCCCGATAACCGATATTTAAAACCTTGAATACGATTATAAAAACTTTGATCATGGACTCTATATTAAGTACATGAAAATTATAAAACAATCAAATGGGTCACTTGGGTCGGTGGGTAACCCGTTTAATAAACATGTTGACCCGATTAGGTGATGGGTCGGGTCGGGTGAATATTATATTGGTCGGGTCAAAATTTATGTGGGTTGGATCGGGTTGGGTCGACCCATTTGCCACCCATAGAAAAACATGACTTAGCATTTACATCTCTGATTTTTATACCATTTTTGTTCCTGTTGTTGCTCTTGCATTACTCTCTTCATTAGAATTTTTTCGAAATAGAGTATCCCCGATTTCCGCTATCCGATAAGAATTTTGGTCGTCCGATAAATTCCCGATAACCGATATTTAAAACCTTGGCGTGTGTATATGTGTGTGTTTTTCAACTGTGTCCTCGTACTTTACATTTTACAAATTTACCATGTCCTGTACTCGTAGCCATACATGTACCCATGCAACCTAGTCTATATCAAATGATTGAAATGTCATTAAACTAAAAGTCACATATACCAAATGACAAATGCAAATTCAACCATCATGTTTCTAAATTGAAAATCCAAATCCAAACTATTATCCGATTAGAAAGTCCTCTTCTAATCAGAAGTTTATAAAATCTTATTTTTTTGATAGGAAAGTCATCTACCTATCAAAAAGCCTGAAATTCCATTCATGGTAGGTTAGTTCTCTACCTATAAGAAAATCCATCTCGTTATCCTAATATAAAAGTCCTCTCTACACTAGAAATCTACTAGAAAATCCATTTCTGATAAAAAAAGTCTTCTATCTATCGAAAAATTCATCAAAGTCTCCATTTGATGTAAAAGTCTGCTTTATAATCCACTCAAAATTATTATCTGATAGAAAAATACTCTTTTTCAATTAATTTTTTATTCTTATGTGAATGCCCTTTGAATTAGAGTTCCACCAAAATTTCCTTTTGATGGAAAAGTCTTATCTCGATCAGAAAATTCCTCTAAAAAAATCAAATCAAATACCCCTCGAGATGAAAACAAATCAATTGTAAACTAAGGGTCGAACTTATGGATCATTATCTATCTTGACTGAGATGCTCTCATCCACATCCTAGTTAAGGGAGACAATTTTGATCACACAACGCACAATTCAACAATATCATGAAAACCATGAAACATAAACCAAAGTACTTCGTAGTATAAGTAGATCTCAAATGTATTATAGAAAGATTAAAGCTTTTTTTATTTCAATTTTTTAAAGAATTGTAGATGTCCTTATAAAAAGGAAAAGTATGTGCTTAACATGTTATTTGAAACTGCGCTATTAGGGTATAGGAGTATTGATTTGCCAAAGGAGGTAAATATCAATGTGCTACCAGATCAAGGGAGCTATTGGATGGAGGTACCTAGAAGCAATGTTTTCAATATCAGATACTATGAAAATATTAAACGGCTAAAATCCATATCGAATTGCGGTTGTTGTGGAAATATCAAGGATGTGTAGTAAATATTAGAGTGCTATATTTGATGATGTGCCTATATCATATGATGTCCTAAAATATAATCTAAAAACATAATGAAGTCTAAGTATACAAAAAATGTGAATAATATATGTTTAGAAACGAATCAATTGTAGGAACTTATGAGAGGGAAAATATCCTACAAGAATTTTGCTAAAAAAACTTACAAGAATTTTGCTAAAAAAACTATATAGGACTTCAATTTTTTGTTAAACGACATTAAGGAAATCGTGTAGAATTATATTGTTTTATGAAAATCTGTATAAGTAGACATATCAGCTGATAAATCAGCCATATTAGGGATATTATAGCCTAGAAATTGTCAAAAAACGGTAAAGGATATTGATACCATTTGCGGCAAGCCTTTTGAAAGAATATATCGGCCAATATATTGACAATATCAGGGATATTTAAAATAATGAATGGAAGGTATAGAAATTAGAAAGTTGTAATAAATTCTCTATTATAAATAAGAATAGAAAGGGAGGTAATCGATCTCTCTAATTTCCTCAAATATGAATACTGGACAAGCAATGATACAGAACTGCTTTACTAAAAATGACTTATTTCTTTACTCTCTCTATGTCATAAGCTTGAGAGTATATGCTTAGAGTGTGCATTACTTTAAAGGCTTAACAGGTTAATCGACATTTTTTAATTAATTTGATACCTTTTGAACTTCTTTCCCTGGGCTTTAAAGTGTCTTCAGCTAGTCCTCAATGAGCTAAATATCTATGAACTTAATTTGTATTGACGAAGAAATTTAAAAGTTTTCACTGACATGCAGAATGCAAAAGCACGTTAAAGAACAAGAAGAATTGCTCTTGCTGCATTACCTATCTGTTTAGATGTAGAATAACCATTTATTTCCCAGGATTTTCTGGCCGATTCTCCTTCAAGGGTGGTATTTTTCAAATGGTATAAAGACCTAAGTAGAAGACTGCTCCAATTAAGGAATTAAATGTATACTCATAAATGTATGTTGAGTTATTCTTTCACCGTAGAAGTTTATGTCTACATTTGTAAAGGATGAACTGTTCTGCCTTGTTTGTTTTAGCTGTTGAGTATCCTTAATGATTCTGATCTTATAGACAATTTTTATTATTATATACATTAATAGTAATTTCTGCCGCTCATGTCATAAGTTTCCCCCATTTGCTTGTCCTTGTCCTTTTCCATGCCTTCATCTCTTTTAGACATTCAACTGAGGTTCTGGGACTCTCCCATGTCAAGGAGTGTCTCTGAGTTTGTCTCAGATTTTCCCCCTTTTTTTTCTTTTTTTTTGGGAGAAGAACATGAAAATTAATGCGTGGCTATTCTCTGTTTGCTTGTTTGTTCTTCAAGATGGAAGGAGAACCTCAAGGTTTAATCTTTTTCCTTTTTCTTTAAAAGTTTGCATTACAAACAATTTTATTCTCCTAACATGATGTAGATAAGCCCAAGTTGCCTCCAAACTTCGAAGAAGATACTTGGGCAACACTAAAGTCTGCTATCACAGCTATATTCTTGAAGAAGCCAGATCCCTGTGACTCTGAGAAGCTTTATCAGGTATTTTCCCAATGTAAACTTGTTTTGTGCTAGAAAGTTTCTGATAGAAATTTCTTTTATGATTTTGGGACCAAATGTAAACCATTCTGTTGCAGGCTGTCAATGATCTTTGTATTCATAAGATGGGAGGAAACCTTTACCAACACATTCAATCGGAATGTGAAGTACACATCTCCTCAGCACTTCTGTCATTGGTAGGCCAGAGCCCGGATTTGGTGGTGTTTCTATCGCTGGTAGAGAAATGCTGGCAGGATTTCTCAGACCAGATGTTGATTATTCGTAGCATAGCCTTATACCTTGATAGAACATATGTGAAACAAAACAGTGGCGTTGATTCACTGTGGGAAATGGGGTTGAAGCTGTTTGAAAAGCATCTCTCCAACAATAAAGAAGTGTTGCACAAAATTGTTACAGGCCTTCTGAGATTAATTGAGAGGGAGAGGTATGTCGAACATTTTGCAATCTTTAAATTGTTGTGCAGATTTTTGCTTATTTTGCAGTGTGACAATTTATGTAATCTACCCGTAGTTGATCCTTTGTTATCATACACTCTTTGAATTTTGCATCAAGCCTCTTACCCATGGCAAACATAGCCCCGACATGCGTTATGAACTCATTAGCCAGCTCTACCTCATGAAATCACAAGTACTGCCTGAGGTCTAAGTAAATCCAAATTGTAGGTTTATTAGGTCCTAACTGGATCATTCACTTTTTTACCTGTGAAAAAGGTTTAACTGTCCTGTCTGTGATATTAAAAATTACTTTTAAAAATATTTTCCCATTTATTTCTCTGGTATAAAAGAACCTTGTCGTTCATTATGCTGAAGACATATTTAAGTGTCCACGCAGGGACAACTTCTTGCTTTATCTGGACTCAGAATTATCTTATATAATACTGAACGAATAAGAAGGATTCAATAGCTGATTCTGATACTTGGGATGAAGGGTTTATCGTTGACTTGTTTTCTAATAAATAATGAAGCATATAGTAGAGACCATAATGGATGCATTCTCTGGACCTGTGTTTACATTATATAGTAGAGTAGCAAGCTGTTGTGAATTACATAGAGTTAGAGGCGAATAAACTGAGAATATAATTCATAGAGAAATATCTGCGACGTAGTTGAGAATATAACAGAATTCGCATAACAACTATGTGAAGAAGATGTATGGTATTGGTATCTAACAATCTCCTTTACATTAATCATTGGTTAACTTGACAGATGACTTTTCATTTTCTCACACATTCAGATACTGATTAATAAGAAGCAATGAAGCAGCCTAAAAGTTTGACTTTTTGTGTGTGTCACAGTTAAATATCCTGAATGCTTTCTGAATTCATTTTATTGCTGTACTTTCCATTTTATTTGTATTTATTGGTTGTAATTCAAGTAACACCTGTACTGAATCGGAGTTTATGTATTAGTCATGGAATGAGCTACTTATACTCCCATAACAGTAATAGCATCTTAATATATTTTGAATAAGGTGGTGGATTTAACCAGTGTTTTCAATGCGCGAGGCGCAATGCAGAGCGCAAAGCATCTTTACGCGCACATGCGCAAGGCGCAACGCGATGCGCGCGCCCGAGTGATGCGAGGCGCACACTACACACATAATATTTTAATATATGTGATCAAACGCGAAAGAACATGTTTTTAGAATTTACATGAAAAATATCAAGATAAATAATATCTTACTACAAAATCACAATATATTGCCTTAATTTCTAATGCTAACACCCAACATAGTAGCAAATTTCATAAATTTTCAAATCAAATGTTAAATCAAGACTAATATCCAAACAAAGGATTAGTAATGGTCCTCAATTGAAGGTTATTAAAAAAGCCCAATGGATTTATTTTGCTTTTTGGGATATGGAATATCAAGTATAAAGACTCGATTGAAATGTTAACAAACAAAACTATATGAGGAAATATACTACATGCATCCTACACAAAGTACGGAGGTACGCGAGGCGCTGCTGCATCAAATGTGGGGCGCTTCGTCATCGCCCCGCATCGTGAGGCGCATGAGGCGCAATGAGGCGCGCGCCTTTGAAAACACTGGATTTAACTATTTAGGCTTAGCATGTTTGGCTTCATACTAACTTTGTTGGTTTTTCTAATTATTGCTTTTTAGGCAGTACTTAAAACAAATTATCTGTTTTCCTTTGACCAGGTTGGGTGAAGCTATTAACAAGGCACTACTTAATCACCTTTTGAAGATGTTTACTGCTCTAGGAATTTATGTGGAGAAATTTGAGAAACCATTTCTTGAAAGCACTTCTGAATTTTATGCTGCAGAAGGTGTGAAATACATGCAGCAGTCAGATGTTCCAGAGTATTTGAAACATGTAGAGGTACTTATTTTGCCTCTTGTTCTTTCTCTTTTATGCTTCAGTCATCTGTATTGATTGGCATTGAAGTGCTAGAGTTATGATTAGTTAGATGCTTGAAGTTTG
This sequence comes from Asparagus officinalis, assembly GCF_001876935.1. Taxonomy (NCBI): domain Eukaryota; kingdom Viridiplantae; phylum Streptophyta; class Magnoliopsida; order Asparagales; family Asparagaceae; genus Asparagus; species Asparagus officinalis. Next base: position 73,005,326 of record NC_033799.1, on the reverse strand, counting down.
ATGGGTTCAAAATGCAGTTAAGGTTGCATGAAGAGCATGAAAGATGCTTGCTCTACTTGGATGCTAGTACAAGGAAGCCACTTATAGCAACAGCTGAAAAGCAACTTCTTGAACGCCACACAGCTTCCATTCTTGATAAGGTTGTACATCATTAGTGCTTTTGACTGGTATAGCTTTAAAGTTTAACTTGCTGTTTTTTATCCTTCTCTCTTTTCATTAGGGATTCACAATGCTTATGGAAGCTAAACGTATTGAAGATCTCGAGAGAATGTATACTCTTTTCCAGAGAGTTAATGCTCTTGAATTACTAAAGCAAGCGTTGGGCTCGTACATTCGTGGTACTGGGCAAGGTATTGTCATGGATGAAGAAAAAGATAAAGATTTGGTTGCATGCCTCTTGGAATTCAAGATGTCCCTTGATATGACATGGGAAGAGAGTTTCTTCAGAAATGAATCATTTTCACAAACCATAAAGGATTCATTTGAGCACCTGATTAATCTTCGACAGGTCAGATATATTTGCCACCCAAGCCAAGACACTCCAGGCTGCTCTCATTTGCTACATTATTATATCATAATACTCTAGAAATTTAGTAAGATTTATCTGACCGATAATTGTGACATTTTGTTATGTCGTATCTTGGATCCTTTCAAGATTCTTCTATATTCTGTCTCCTTGCTCAGCTTCTCTTCACTTATGCTTCAGTAGATGCCTTGGAGTTTTTGTAGAATAGATCCATTGAGTTCTAAAATGAATGACATAGTATGACAGTCCCTGTCTATAATTAGAGGTTAATGCTGATAAGTCTATATTTCATGAATATTAAAATTATTGATTAAGCTAAAGTTGTAGATGTCACAGAGTGAGCTCTTTTTGATATTGTAGACAGTAGCAAATACAGAATTACTTAATATCTGACCTGTTTTGTTGCCTTTCTTTTATAAAGTCCGTTGTTAAATGGAAATGAAGAACAATTGTCTTGGAATTTTACTGTTTTCTGTATTAATTGGTTTGCCGGTACAATTTATCCAGGTTTTTTTGGCATTTCGCTTTCTTATGTTCTCTTTACTGTATCAGCATGCCAGACCAACTGGCCTGAAACTTGAGGGATTTGTATTGTAGGTTGATGCTTGCTCTGGATTGTTACAGTCATTTGTGTGACAAAATTTTCTTTCCTGATTCCTTATTGTCCCAAGACTTCCAACTTGATTTTAGTTTGGGACTAAATCCATCTAGAGTTATGTTTCTTTCTTCCCAATAAGTATAGACTCTACTTGAGATGCTATGCTAGCTTGACAGGGTTCATGCGTACAGTTATGATATATTTCCACAAACATTTAGACCTAATAAATGGCATATAATCACGTAAATTCTCCAATGTGCTCTCTTTAGCATGATCTATGCAAACTAAACCCTTGGTTGGCTGACAATCCTTATCATCATTATGGACTCAACCTACTATAGACTAGGATTCTTTTTTTGTGCGCGCGTGCGCGCGTGAGCTGATAAATCAGATTGTTAGATTTGCTACATATATTTGAGCACAAGATTGTATGGGTTAAGAAGTTGGATTGTTAAGTCTGCTACATATTTTGAACTGCAGACATGCATATTCTCGTCTAGCTGCTTGATTTTTTTGTTAGTATTATTTTGTTATAATTCTTGTGTTTCTTGCTTTATCAGACCAGTTCATAAAACTTTTAGTATCCAGTCCACTGACTGCAAAACACATTTTCGTAGCTAACTAATTGTTCTCTTCTTTTTGCAATGCTATGTATTTCTCCTCCATCTATGTATTCAATACAAATGTGTCCGTGAAAGCTAATGAAATCTGTATTTATATTCCATACAACAGAATAGACCTGCTGAGCTAATTGCAAAGTTTCTGGATGAGAAGCTTCGTGCTGGCAACAAGGGTACTTCTGAAGAAGAGTTGGAAGGTGTACTTGACAAAGTATTGGTATTATTCAGATTTATACAGGTACATACTGGGAATATTTAGTGCATGATATATGTTTGTCGTTCTTAGGTTCAACTTAAATTAAACATCACACCCGTTTTTGCTTTCTCTATGACTGAGTTACATGTTATCTATCTACTTGTGGCTTTCTGAAGTGCCTCCGAATACTGACTGGCAAACGTATTTTGTTCACCATCCATCAGGGCAAAGATGTTTTTGAGGCATTCTACAAGAAGGATCTTGCCAAAAGGTTATTGTTAGGAAAGAGCGCCTCAATTGATGCTGAAAAGTCAATGATCTCGAAAGTAACTATGATAAAGTTTCCTTTGAAGTTGTTTCTGGATGATACTTCCCACTCATTTCTTTAAAGTGCTAGATTTATCTAACCCGAAGTTTGATACCTTTTCAGCTCAAGACCGAGTGTGGCAGCCAATTTACTAATAAACTTGAAGGAATGTTCAAGGTATACATACAATATCTTCTTTAGGTCTCATGACCAGATCTCATGTTGTGGTGACATAGTAGTTCTTTTAATACAAATTTGTTCTCTAAAGAAGTACATAGTGGGCGAAAAAAAGGTAAGTAGAAGTACAAGACCCATGCATTTTATGAAAATAAGATATACGGGTCATGGTTACTTGATCGAGAAGACCCCTTGACCCGAAGAGGTTTAAGTTGATAAGTTATGGGCTT
>NC_033799.1:72997205-72997533 GCF_001876935.1 Asparagus officinalis | reverse complement strand
GTTCGTCTTTCAATGCAATAATCATTGATACATTTGTAAATATACGCTACTCTGAGAGGTAAATTGTCTTTAATATTCCTATTCTTAGTCATTATGGTATTTAAATAATTTGGATGTCCTGATAATAATTTTCATTTATTGGTGAGGGAAACTTATGGTAATAAGTTTCTAGATATCTTCCTTTATTGTCATTTGGTAGGCTATAATAGTGTTCTTTAAAAAAGTTTGTGTATTTTTCTAATTCTGCAAAGTTACTAAAAATGACTTTATCTAACATTCCCATATGTTTAGAAACTTCATTTTCATCATGTTCATCTATTACTCCCAT
>NC_033799.1:72996290-72997027 GCF_001876935.1 Asparagus officinalis | reverse complement strand
TATATATATATATAAATAAAATTATATATATAATATAATATATTTTTTAAAATAATACTTTTTATAATTATTTTTGAATATTTAGTTAATTTCTTAGATTTTTTTAAAGTTTTAAATAATGTTTTGATTTTTTAATAAACTTGGTTAGTTGCAACTATGTTACAAGTGTTACTTGATGCCATTTTTTAAATAAGTCATGGTTAATCAGAAGTCCTTTTCTTTGCTCCCCCATACCTTTATGACCGTGCATGGGCGATAGGTTTCATGCATGGCTGAATTATTACTACACCTTTATGAGGGTTAATTTGTTTTACTTAACAAAATTGGAGTATGAAATGATGTTCGTATGTCCTTATGCTTTGTTTGGTTGAAAATTTATTGAGAAGGAAAAGTAAATATACAAAGAATGAATGTATAACTTGGTCAAAAAGTCATAGCTGTTTGACTTTAGTTCAGTTGCTAAATGGTTACTTCATATGGATTTTTTGTATAGATTTGATAAGACATAAGTGTACGATGACATTATTTACAATATGGAAAACAGCCTCTATATTGTAACAGACCCTGGATGGAAGAAGCTATAACATAGAATAGAATTTGCAGTTATTATAAAAATATTTAAAAATTTGTTTGCTCTGAGCCATATTGGTCACGTGTCCCAAGAGGCAACAGAATAAGCATTTTTTGTGCGAGCAACAGTTTTTATTATCAACACAGGATATTCGTTCTTCTTTCTG
>NC_033799.1:72983448-72995632 GCF_001876935.1 Asparagus officinalis | reverse complement strand
TGATCAAGCGGTGTATAACAAAGTAGTAGTATATAATGATGGATCAATGGAAAATGGGCATGACCTTCCTCCCCCCAGCAATGTTGTTGAAATGGAAGGCCTTAGTCTTTTAGGGACTTTATCGCAAAAATTGGTTATGCTTGTTTTTTTAAAAGTAGAAAGTAAACAAAATAGAAAAGTTCAGAAACAAAGAATTCTTGGCCCAAAGGATAAAATCTTGTGTTTTGATAAAAAATCAAGCATTTGATACAAAATCCCTCGGCATAATTACATCAACAAAAATTAAATGCAAGGAAACTCAATAGCAACCAGACTTCTGACCTGACATCGAGAATGCGAGGCGGCATGTCCGTAAGGCTTTCAGTGGAGAGTTTGGAGATCCATAGGTCTGAAAGTGAGAAATGGGATCAGAAGAGATGTCAGGTTACTGTTGGAAGAAGGTTGAAGGCAAGGATAAAACAGTTAAAACAGTGGGAAAAAAGAAAAACAAAAATTAAACCAAGAACTTAAGAATTTCAGAGGACTTATTTCAAAATATAAAGATTTGGGGAATTAACTTGTATTAAAATAGATGAAATTTGAGGGACCAATATCTAGAAACTCATTATTAAATATGTTATGTGCATAAGGTCAAAGGAGGTAGTATTTAAAAAACTACTAGAAAGTCATGCATCTGGTGTAAGGGTGGAAATGTATCGGATACTGATTGGATATTATGCTTACTGTATCGATATTTGCTTACCAATCATGGATATGAATATGAATATGGATATGTCTCGGTAAAGAAAACTCATTCATATCTACCAAAATGTGATGTGCATGCGTATCCAATAAGAAAAACTACATGTGGATACAAAATTTGTGTGAGATATAAGATTGAAGAAGATACATGTCATATGATATAAGAGGGTCCACTAATATGCTCGTTATATTTGAAAGCCTTATATTAGATTAGTGGATTATTAATATTAACCTCAAATCCATTAATCTGATGGTCAAAACAATTGCGGTTGTATGATCAACATACATTTAGATATATCAACATATGATATAAGAGTCCATTAATATGTTCATTATATCTGCAAAGCTAATATTAGATGTGTAGATCATCACAATTAACCTCGAATCCATTAATCTAATAGTCAAGATAATTGCATCTGTATGATCAATATATATTCGGATATTTCAGATTTGGATCCGGATATTTCACAACACATTTGTTTATGTAATCATACGCTATTGGATATTGATGTTTACTAATCATATCTGTATTTATTCATTTTTTTGCACCCCTAATCAGGCAGGATTCATGTGTGGGTACATAGAGAGGGCTTTATGGGCAATACCTTCGCTACTTGATTCACTGATCTGACTTAGAATGTTTGAAGCATGGTCAATTATCCTTAAGCAGTAATATAGTTGGAAAAATACTGGAATATCACTGCTTTCCGCTTTGGCCAAAATACATGAATGCCACTTCTTTTCGTGGAGTTGCTATCAAGTATGTAGCCTTTTAGAATTTTCCATGCATCAGTGTCTTGTGTGTATAAATGCATTTCTTAGCTTGGGGAAGAAACTCTAGAATGCAATTATATCAGGCAGACCCTCAATAAACTTGTAGTTCCTAGAATAAGCTGGATAACTATCATTGACCTTAGCGAGAGGTTACTTCCACCCAGTCCTCCACATTTCCTTTCTTGGCTGGAGCATGGCCTTTTCTGTACCTTAGTTCGTACCTGTTCCCCACAAAATTAAAGCCTTTTTGTATGGCAATGCTAAGTATGCTTATGGTAGCTGCAATGTCATATGACGCCCAATATTATAGCACTATCATCGCCACCAGTGCTTGAAAAGTTTTGGTTGAAATCCATATTTGTCAGGCATTATAGATTGATCTTTCAAAATCCAACATCAATATGTTGAAAAAGGTTGATCTAGAGCAAAATTTAAGCATATATGCGTAGAAATGAGAAACAGAGGCAGGAGGGAGACGTCCCCCTGGCGATTTCCTTCTTTGTGGAGAAAATTATGTTTTATTATTTATATATTGAAGCTTGTGGTTTTTGGGATAAGCAAAAAAGTGCAGAGGCATATATAGAGAGGAAGAATTATCTGCTATTTTCATTTAAGAAACAGGGCCAAATAAAAGACTGGAAAGAAGAAATTCTAAACTCTTCATCTGAACCTGAAGGCTTATTTCTGATATGTGCATGATACGTTTTGTAGGTTGATGCAGCTATTGTGCGAATAATGAAGACAAGGAAAGTACTCAGCCACACACTTTTAATAACTGAGCTCTTCCAGCAGGTAACGTGCAAATAAGCTAAACTCTTTGTGATCTTTTATCATTCTCATTCATGGAATTTCTGTTTCTTTCAGCTCAAATTTCCAATAAAGCCGGTAGACCTGAAGAAAAGAATAGAGAGCCTTATTGATAGAGAATACCTAGAGAGAGACAAAAGCAACCCACAGATATACAACTATTTGGCATAATCCCTCGAGCCCGAGTGATCTTTTTCTGTATTAGATATAGGGTTTCCTTTTAGCAACAGCCAATGTACAGTACAGAGGTTTTTGTTCCTCAAGAGAGACATGTTGAAGTGTAAATTTTATAATTTCCACTTTCCTGAGTTTGTGCTTGTTCTGGATCATAAATTGTTGTCAATCAAAAGTAATATGTGCTCTTTCTTCTTCTTTTTTGTGAAGCAGATACCAAAGATGTCATGAAGAATACTATTAAAAAAAAAGAGGATGTCTTGAAGAAATGCCAAAATCTAGCCTCCATGATCATGCAATCACTTTCCCCTTATTCTGCTAATTGCTAGGCTACTATGTGCTCAGTATATAAATGGTATATGAAGGGTAATGCGATAGTTGATTAGGCTTGGTTTGGCAGGAGGGAACGTGAGGGGAGAGAAGAGACATTACAAAATACGAAGTTAAAGAGAGAAGAATTCCAAACTAGATGGATACAAATGGAGAAAGAAAATAAAATATAAAAATAAGCATCTTCCCTCGAACCAAACTTGAAGGCTTAATGAGATGTCCATCCTTCTACCTTATTGCATCTCCTCTTCTCTCATATTCGCTCCTCAAACTCCCTACCGAACCATACTTAGTATTTGCATTTACATTTTTAGAACCAGTTTTGCTAACTTCCAAATGAGACAGGATTGATCACGACCCCCCCTCCCGGAAAGAAATTTGTTTGGAAAAAAGTGGGTCGGTTTTTGGCTAAACTATCCGTAGGCTAAAAGACCAATAAAATTGGTTCTATTTTGAGGACAAATTTTCAAAACCAACCGTTTTAGGATTTTATTTGTAAAAACCGACCCCTTTTGAAAATAATTGCAAAAACCGACCTGTTTTCAGCTCTGAGCTAAAAACAGGTCGGTTTTTGTGAAAAGTTCTCCGAAACATCACGGGAGTTGAACTCCCGTGAAGTTTATGGGGAAATTAAACTTCACGGGAGTTCAACTCCCGTGAAGTTTAATTTTCGTTTAAAACTCCACGGGAGTTGAACTCCCGTGGAGTCACAGTCAACAATTACAGAGAATCGATTCTCTGGCAAAGTGCGACTGTAGCTTCACGGGAGTTCAACTCCCGTGAAGTTGCAGTGCCAATTTTCCAGAGATCGAGTCTCTGGAAAATTGGCACTGCAACTCCACGGGAGTTGAACTCCCGTGGAGTTTGCTGCCACCTATTTAAGCGCGCGTGACCCCCCCGACCCCAGCCCACAAACCCTAACATTTCAACTTCGTTCCCAAACGCCGCTTCCCAGTTCCGTCGCCACCCCAGCCTCCAACCGCCGCCGCCCCAGCCTCCGACCCCCGCCAGTGCCCCAGATCCCGACCGCCGCCGGCGCCGCCGCCTCCGACCGGATCTCAGTCAGATTTTCAAAAAAAAAAGGTAAATTCTTTCTAAAAAAGCTATACCCTCTAATTTTTGTATTCTCCCACTATTTGATTGTGATTACATGTAGAAATCTAGATTTTAGAATTTAATTGTGAATTGTTTACGAATTTTGTGAAGAAATGTGAAAATTAGATTGGAAATTATCAATAAATGTGAAAATTAAAGGGAAAATTATCAATAAATGTGAAAATTAGAAGGAAAATTATCAATAATTTTGTGATATTTGTGAAGAATTAGTGTGTAAATTATCAATAATTTTGTCAAATTAGAGAAAAAATTATCAATAATTTCGAAAATTATTGTATTTAGAGTTTAGAATTTAATTGTGAATTATTTAGATTTTGTGAAGAAAAATTAGATTTTAGATTTTTGCATATGTATGATATAAATTAGATTTTAGAATTTAATTGTGAATTATTTACGAATTTTGTGAAGACGTATTAAATAATTTTGCGTATTTAGAGGTGAAATTATCAATTAATGTGGAAATTAGAGTTACTACCTAAATGTAAAAATTAGTAACAATCAATATTTATTTGGCTTTTCGTGTAATATTGATATTGAATTTTTCACTCTTCAGAGGTAACGATGAATGATCGAATTGTAATTCTCTGTTCTTATGATGGGAAGATTAATTACCTCGAGAATAATATGCCCGTTTATGAAGGAGGCACGACGAGACCGTTGTTCATAACAAAATCGTGTACTTTCGATGAGTTGGTTAATGAATTACACAAACTTACATTAACTAACTCACGTGAGTATCACCTCAGTGTGGTTTGCAATTATCCTGTTGTGGAGAACAGAACAAGTGGCATTCAAATATCAAGTGACTACGATATGGGTATCATTCATGTCTTACACGACGAGAAGCGTTCGGTCGAATTGTTCATTGAAAAACATCAGAGAGATTTGGGCAAATCGTTGAACTACGAAGGAATGTATTCCCGCATGTTGGAGGATCCTGAAGTTGATTCTGTAGGCTTTTTATCTCCTCAACAAGATGAATGTTGGACACAATCACAATTCATGAGTGGTCCTTCGTTCGTGGGCACTTCGAATGCTTTCGCTACTAACACGGGAATTCAAGAAGATAATGCAAGTGTTGAATCCGAGAATGATGATGAAGAGGAGGGATTACAAATTAATAGCATGACCTTGATAGATCGTGATGACGGGGAAAACCAACACATCGACGGATGTTATGTTAATAATGAGTATGTCGGCTTCGAGGATCTGCCGCCCGATGAACTTCAAGGAGATGAATGGATTGATAACTCCGCGATGGAAAGTGTTCCTATTGGCACTAATAGCGGTGTTGATACACAGGCCGAGGACTTCTCATTCATCAAGGGAGATCTTTACGAGAGTAAGGAGAAATTGATTCATGCTATTCGCACGTATTCCATTGCAAAAAATGTGAAGTTCAGGCCTACCAAAAATAATACTACAAGCTATAATGTGGTTTGTTTCTATCACAAAGATGACAATGTCGAAGATAATAGTGGACACCACGACGGCAATGCGAGGTGTCCGTGGAAGCTTAATTCACGCTCGGGTTCAAGAGTAGGTGGGCAATTCAAAATCACGGCATACAATGTACTCCACACTTGTAGCAATCCTCGATTAGAGATGAATAACAAGAATGCGTCCTCTTCTTTTATATATCGTTTGATTTTACCTCATCTGAGGGAGGATCTTGATCTAAGGCCGAAAGATATTCGTCTTTTAGTGCATAAAGCCACCAACTTGGATGTATATCACAAGTGTTGGAATGCTAGGAGGAAGGCGATGATAAAAATATTCGGGGATTGGGATAAATTGTATGAGATCTTACCTCATTATCTTGAAGCACTCAAAAGAGAAAATTCGGGGACTGTCTACGAAGTATCTTCGGACCCCGTTGATGGTGGAGAACGGCGGTTCACCGGTGTATTTTGGGCATTTGGGCCCTGTATTGAGGGGTTTCGATATTGCCGTCCTCTTCTTAGCATTGATGGAACTCACTTATATGGTAAATACAAAGGCGTTTTGCTTGTTGCAACCGGAGTTGACGCGGATGGCGGGTTGTTTCCTTTAGCATTCGCAGTGGTTGATGTTGAAAATACAGAGAATTGGGCTTGGTTTTTTGCATGCATTAGATATCATATCCCTAGTGTGGGGACGCGGTCGATTACATTCATATCCGATAGGATGAAAGGAATTCCAAGAGCACTCCAACGACATTTCCCGCCACCACATGCACATCGCTATTGCTTGCGACATATTAGAGACAACTTCAAGAAGAAGTATGGAAACGCTCAGGTTCAAGACTTACTTTGGCAAGCCGGTTGTGCAACAGAAAAATATGTTTATGAACAAATACGAGAGAGGATCAAGTTCACTTCACGAGCCGCACATGATTGGATCGAAACTAGTTTGGGTCCAAACAATGTTGATAAGTGGGCTTTATGTGAGGATGGCGGTCGACGGTTCTGTATGATGACTACGAACGCGTCTGAGAGCTTCAATGGCGTGCTCAGGGGAGCACGCGGCATGCCAATACAGGCACTAGTTGCTAAAACTTTTTACAGGCTTAATAAATTCTTTGTTCGACGTCGAGAACTTGGTGAAAATATGCGCTCAGAGCTAACACCGAAGGTTGATGAAATGCTAGCGACTCGGATTGTACAAGCTCGGTCCTTTCAGGTTGTACGATACAGTTTTAATGAATGGGAGGTGCTCGAGGGAATAACCCATAGAGAAAATCGCTCTTACAAAGTCAATATGTTGGTGGATCACACTTGTACGTGCACTTGCAATGTACCGCAACTACAATTGATTCCTTGTTCACATGTTGTAGCAGCTTGCTCCGACCTACAGGGTGGTGCTCGCATTTCACATTATGAATTTGTCGACGCTTGGTATTCTGCATACAACTATCAACAAACATACAAAGAGTGTTTTCGTCCACCATACGATAGTCGACATTGGACACAAGATGGGCCACGAATATTACCTCCATTGTATAAAAGATCGGCGGGGCGCCCTCGTTCCGTGCGTATTAGAAATAGTATGGATGACGGACGTGAAGAAGCTAGGAGGAGAAATAAGTGCAGTAGATGTGATCAACCGGGTCACAACAAAAATAGGTTTCCAGTTAGTGTTAGGCGTTGATTTGTATTATGTAGCATTTTGCACTATGTCATTCGTAGTTGTTATCTTTGAAGCGTATAATACTCGTTATTTGTAATATGTTCTGTATGATACTGCGTTCATTTTACCCATGCATTTGTATTATGTAGCGTTTTGCACTATGTCAGATCATGTATGTCATTCGTATCTGTTATCTTTGAAGCGTATGATACTCGTTATTTGTAATATGTTATGTATGAGATTGTCTTCATTGCACTCTGTATATATGTTCATATTTTAATCACAGGTCTATTCATTATGGATCCGGGACCGGAGAATCCCGACGTTTTGTACCTTCAGGCGAGTCATTGTTCAGACCATATTGGTTCGGGAGAGGTAATACGAATAAATTAGATATATATTTCTTCGATTAATGTAATTTTTTAATGAATATACTTAAAACTGATTCTCGTTTTATGTGCAGCCCGTACCAGAGTTCACGATGATCGAGCATTCCCATAGTCATTCGGCTTGGGTTATTGAGGATGAGAGGGTACTAGCTTTGATCGCTCAGGCCGATTTTCGATCGTGTTCGACGATTTGTTATATCAGGCTTGATTGACCGCTTATCACTGCTTTGATTGAGAGGTGGAGGCCAGAGACCAACACCTTTCACATGCATATAGGGGAGTGCACGCTCACTTTACAGGACGTGGCCGTTATACTTGGGCTCCAGATCGATGGACCGGTAGTTACAGGCACCGATGATCATAGTTGGCCGGGGGTATGTGCACGGCTTCTTGGATAGGTTCCCGACTTGAGGAGTGGTGCGATGAAGCTATCGTGGCTTCGTCAGACATTTCAGGGCGACATACCAGAGGATGCCTCTGATGAGACGCTCCAGTTTCATGCTCGTGCATACATATTGCACATGATAGGGTGCGTACTATTTCCTGATGCGAGCAAGACTCTCGTACATGCACGATGGCTGCCACTGCTGGAGGATTTTGGTGTATGCGGCACACTATCGTGGGGCAGTGCGGTATTGGCATATTTGTATCGAGAATTGAGTAGAGTATCTCTGATGCAGAATAAAGAATTCAAGGGATGCTGTCGTTGGATAACAGATTTTGGTCAATCGGAGGCGGCAGTTCATCATTGAGACGACCCACATTTACTTATGCACCCGGTGACCTTAGAGGGCACGTATCGTGTTGGCATACCAGGTATACATTGTCACCCAGAGGCACATATTACATTCGTAACCTAGAATATTTGTAACTATAATAATATTCGCTATCTGCATATAGGTAATATAACGTGCGATACGCTCAGTACAAATCAGCGACGCGTCACGTCAAGTTTACCGAAATGAGCTTGATGGCCTCCAGCACGAAATGGTAAATTATAAAATACAAGAGTATGATATTATAGTTTTTGCTGTAATGATACTGATAAATGTTTTATTTTATTTCAGTTGAAACAGTGGAGACCCTATACACCGCCGAGCTCGATATAACATTCTCTTGGCACCTTGTTAGGCAATAAAAATTACCTTTAAATCCTTATCAGAGAAGTTCAGAACAAAACTGCTAAAACGTCACCCGAATAGCGCGAAAAAGGGAAAACCAGATATTCCCAAACGGCGTAAGGAATTTGGCAAAAACGGAGGAAGCGAACCGAAGCTTCGGCTCGTTCGGATGGCTGCCATCTCATCCAGATAGCGATTTTCCATATATAATTCGTCCAATTCCGACTTACGGTGTTGGAAAGTTACGGGCCCTATTCTTCAATCGCATGCTCAGGAGCTGCGCCTGGTGCAAATCAAAATTCGGCCTGCAGTCCCAAATCCGCACTGCAAGCCAAGTCTGGGCTGCTCGCCTGAACTCGACATTCGCGCTGCAGTTGCAAATCCGCCTGCGAACCCAAGTTGCCCTGGCAATCCGCAGCTCTGGCCTGCAGTCTCAAATCCGCCTGCAGAACCCAGTCGCGCCTGCAGTCCAAACTGCGCCTGCAGACCCAGTTCGCCCTGCAGCTCTACAGACCAAGTCTGCGCTTGCAGTCCTCAAGCTCGCCTGGCAGACCAAGCTGCAGACGTCGGCCAGCTCACTGTTCACTGGCCGCACTTGGAGTATGATAACAGTTACAGTAGTCGGTCAAAATCCGCGCTCACAAGATCAAGGGAGAGGGCACGAATATCCAGCCCGTCAGATGGCCGTCCACCGTACGAAATGAGCGGAACAGGCGCGCGAAACATGCCTGCACCCTCATAAATGCGGGGCTCACCGTCAGTTATCCAGGCGAAGGGACGAGAGCGCCAACGCTCGGTGGTTGGTCAGATTCCACGCAAGCATCTGACAGCGCCGTTTGTCACGCATACGAGGAGGGGCTTTCCCACTCCTATGTAGCGTGATGCAGAGCACAGTCTTCGAATGACCATTGACGGTACGAATGAACAGGGCAGACGTCTCCGAACAAGGTGTGGGTACAGGGATCCCATAAATTCAAGGAGTAGTCAACTGTCTGCGCCTTCACATGTCAAATGCACTGAATCAAGGGATGGCCCCATGTCATCCTTGCTACTAAACACATCTTCAAGCAGCATGAAGAATGAGGATTGGCTGTTGCATATTTCCGGCTGGCTAATCTCACCAAAGGTTGAACTGGACTTTTCGCAAAGCTCCCCTCATTTGAAAGAGACTCGTCGAACTCTCCGACTTGAGGCTCTCGGGTAGACTCCGAACCGGCACTTACATCGACCTTCTAGCTGCGATTACTGAAGCTCCAGCAGCAACTTCGACGATCGTGCCAAGGGAAAGCAGACTCGGCACGAGCCCGACAGAAGCGTCCTAATAGCCAACCGGAAGAACCACGTTAAACAAAGAGGGCATTCCTCTGCTTCTGTGTAAAACATATTGATTATTAGTTTGTAAATAAGCTTTCTTATCAATACAAACGAAACTCCTTCCTTCGGAAGAATCAAATTTTCACCCTACACACCTATCTGCCGATATAGTCCCGGCTTGTGGAGAGCCAGAGTTCCATTGATCTGTTGGGAGATCGTAGAGATGCATGTACCGGACCGTGTGCTACGGCAGTTTACACTCTCTCAGCATATTCCAGATCCTGTCGAGCAGATCAATCGTCGGCGGCGCCCTACATCGCACCGGACTGACTGGGCCGTAGTCCGTGCGGCCTACATAGACAGGTGGGTTCACAGGTGGGATTTCATACAGGATACGAGGCCCACAGCTGTTGACTATACCGCGTATATGCGTTGGTATTGGGGTATCACACGCAGATGGATCACGCGTGACCCACAGCCCTTAGCTGGACACATGCCACGCCCACCGATAGATAGTTACATCCCTAGTGGAATGAACGAGAGAGATTACGTAAGTTTCTAAGCTAAATTATAACATTTTTTATTGAGTTGATACTTAATAAATTGTTTACCACGCAGGTCCGTGTTTTAGATAGCATTGATGCTGATATTGATGCGCACGTGACTGAGATTCAGGATATGCCGATGACGCCGGCACTTCGCATGCCGATGGAGCCGGCACTTCACAGCTTCATACACAGCCGGATACTCAGATAGTTGAGGCTCATCAGCAGGGAACCCAGGGGGCGGGGAAGAGCGAGGGGAGGGGGAAGAGAGGGAGAGGAAGGAGGGGAGCTATATTGGGTTGTATATGAACTTATTTTGATAAATTTTGTAACTTTCCTGAATTTTCAAATACTAAACTTTTGAAGGTAAATTATTGTTTATATACATAATCGTGTGTGTTTAATTCATGGTTGAATTATGTATATATTGTTGTTTGCAAATAAATTGGCATATATATGAGTTATAATTCATTGTTGAATCATGTATATTGTTGTTTGCAAATAAATTGGCATATATATGAGTTAACATGTACATATGTTTTAACATGCACAGCAGGCTGTGCATTCTAGATGACCTGCAACTTCACGGGAGTTCAACTCCCGTGAAGTTGTAGTCCCAATTTCCCAGAGAACCGAGATCGGTTCTCTGGGAATGTTGGACTGTAACTCCACGAGAGTTGAACTCCCGTGGAGTTTTAAACACAAATTAAGCTTCACGGGAGTTCAACTCCCGTGAAGTTTAATTTCTCCATAAACTTCACGGGAGTTGAACTCCTGTGATGTTTCAGAGATTTTTTTACAAAAACCGACATGTTTTCAGCGTTGGGCTGAAAACATGTCGGTTTTTGTAATTATTTTCAAAATAGGTCGTTTTTTGCAAATAAAATGCTAAAAGGGGTGGTTTTGAAAATTTGTCCTCTATTTTGATCTGACTTCCCTCTGGATGAAAAAACATAGCCGGTTTAACTTAAAACTGAATGATTGTTTAGTCATGACCTAGTTTCTAGTTTCGAGATAACCCCGACTATTTAGGAGGTTGTAAACCCCCAATTATAACCCTAAACCCTAACATTCTATGCACTGAATAGTCGGGGTTGGCAACCTTGACTATTTAGAAACCGGATTAAGACAAAATGAGTTGATTTTTGTAAAAAAACTCAAGCGGGTCAATTTTTAGAAAAAAAAAATTATGAATTGTATGTTTAGAAAATTTCATCAGACAAAATAAAAAAATGATATAGACACACTTTCGGGCATACCTCCAGTCACACCCCCCTCTAGCTACAGTGTAGGGGGCCACACTTGAGATTTAAAAAAAAAAATCTCAAGTGGGGCCTCCTGCACTGTAGCTAGAGGGGGTGATAAAAATCTCAAGTGGAGCCTCCTGCACTGTAGCTAGAGGGGGAGTGTGACCGGAGTTGTGTCCAAGGGTGTGCATGTAGCGCCTCCCGACAAAACATAATCCATGCTTACTTGTGGTGGAGCTTTCATCCTTTGACGCTTGACTGGAAAAGAATCTAAATGTTGTGTTGATCTTCTTTCGTAAAAAAAAAAGTGGACTTATTTTTGCTTTTGTATGACGGACCCACTTGCTCTTATTGTTGCCTGGGAGGACCTGAGATCACCGAAGTCATCATGATAAAAAGTTGGCCATATTATTTTATTAATGTTTCAGTTTATCATGCTTTGCTAATATGGCCTCCACGTATCCGAATAGCTTTTTTATTATAATATAACCAAAATAATTTATATGAAGGGAACATAT
>NC_033799.1:72955697-72983436 GCF_001876935.1 Asparagus officinalis | reverse complement strand
TTAAGTGACCACCCTATCAAATGAGAATAAAATGCAATTTTGACGTGGTTATGTGAAACAAAACAAGGGCAGGCAAGAAACAAGGATAGCATACCAAAAGCTTTCTGGTCAAGTCTCTCATAGTGGAAAGATGCCTTTATATATGGCTCTATTCCGAAAGTTCTACAATTTTCGAACCCAAATATAGAAAAATTAATACTAAGTACGATTATCAAATTATGAAACAGACACAAAATAGAGAAATTCATAAGGAATTGGGATTCTCCGCTCCAAATCATCATCAAGAGAACTTCTTGTCTCGGCTTTCATATGTCTGGTTCATAGATCTTCTTGTGTTGACGCGTTTATATGGGTGGCTGCTCGGTATGCTTATAATAGCTAGATCATATAGCGCCCCGCCGTCCCGCTTGAAGTGACCACCCTACGTCAAATTTGGGCATCACTATATAATGAGAATAAAATGCAATTTTGACGTGGTTATGTGAAACAAAACAAGGGCAGGCAAGAAACAAGGATAGCATACCAAAAGCTTTCTGGTCAAGTCTCTCATAGTGGAAAGATGCCTTTATGGCTCTATTCCGAAAGTTTTACAGTTTTCGAACCCAAATATAGAAAAATAAATACTAAGTACGATTATCAAATTATGACACCGGCACAAAATAGAGAAATTCATAAGGAATTGAGATTCTCCGCTCCAAACCATCATCAAGAGAACTTATTGTCTTGGCATTCATATGTCTGGTTCATAGATCTTCTTGTCTTGCTGTGTTTATGTGAGTGGGTGCTGGTCGTATCTTATGATACTATATCACTTTTTATTTGTAGCTTAGTTGAGTTTTGGGGTTTGATGGGTTAGATTTTATTTTGCTAATTTCTTTTCCATTTTTGACCCTTCAACAAGTAGATTAGGGGTGTTAAGGTAACTTAGCCCTAGAATAAACTACTAATATTGGTGAATGAAAATAGCTTGAAGGGCAAATTTGGAATTATAATGATTTGAGGGGCAAATTTAAAAATATTTACAATGTGAGGGTGGTATATGCTAACCCCCCCCCCAAAAAAAAAAAAAAAACTCAGTGCTCCTGACGTTCGATAGTAAAAAGTAGTTTATTCTAGGGCTTTATACTAAAATACCATTTAACTCATTTTTTATTTTCTTATTTTCTTTTTCCCTGAGGAGGAAAAAAAAAGAAAAATACAGCTTCCTCGGCATTTTCCTTTTGTCTCGGAGCCGGTCGCATTTCTCTTTTTGGATCGAGGGGAAAATAAGTTTTAGGGAAAAAATAAAAATAAAAGAAATCAAATCGATCATCGTCCAGTGATTTCATCAGCAATCGAGATTGAGGAGACGAGGGAGGGAATCAGGCTCCAAAATCCAATAGGTACGCTCAAATCTTATAAATCATGATAAAGCGAGAGATCCCCAAATTGAATCTGGGGCCTTTTTTTTTAAAATTCCTGGAAACGAAATTAAGAGGGGGAATTAGGAAGAATATGAATAATTTGGATCTGAACAATTAAAATTCTATAAATTAGGTCGAAACCGTGAAACTTCGGCTAATTTTTGTTGATTGAACGCTGAATTTGATTTTAACTGTGTGAAGAGGCCAAGGTAGAAATTTTATCATTTTTAAGTAATATAATGACACGGGATTATATAATACATACCTGACATGTATTGTTGTTAAAATTTGTGTATTAAAGTTCAGTTTGATTTGATCCAGGGTTTGAATGGGATATTGCTTGTTTTATTGAATTCTTGTGCATGGGTGAGTCCATTATCAGCCTGCAACTTAGATGATCATAAGTGGCTTTTTTGTTGACACTAAATATAGATGCTGAAGAAAATGTTGTGATCAAATTTATATTCCAGTGTTTGGTATGAAGTGAGGTAGTTGGAAATGGTAATTGGATTCATATTTTGTAGAAAAAAACTAATGTTAGATTGTCAAGTTTCTTGAAACGAATTAGAATCAGATTGTTTTACAATTTTAGATAGACAGAACACTTCATTTGCAATGAATTCTTTTTGCCACAAAATTAGCAAATCCAACCAGTTGCAACTAACCGAACACAAAAATCCAGATATTCAGATGAAGGATCCGAGGTAAATTTCTTGCAAGAGATGTTGCATGCAAAATTTTCAACATGCAGCATTGTTGCAGCTACATTTGTAGCATACCAAATGACCCTATCCTTTTTCCTACATAGTATACTTCTGATTATTTTTTATTGGAGACCTTTCATGTTTTATGTCTGTGTTCATGCTCCTGCTTGTGCGTGTGCGCCCTCTTTATAATGCATGCAATGCCTACAAATCAATTTGCTTGGCTTGACAAATTTTTTGCTACTTTGTAGGAACAATTGTAAAAGGATATGAGATGTTTTCGAGCTGGGCATGAGATAATCGTCTTCATAGTTGATCTCTTATGAATGGTCTTATCTTGGTAATTTGCAGCTTTTGTCTTCATCTAGCTAGTAGAAGATGTTTGATTGTGGTTACAAGGCACAATATATGGATGGCCAGAGAGAGAAATTTGTAAGGTGTGATTATCCACGGAGAATCAATTTTATAATCCTTCAAGCATTTTGCAATGGTTATACTAAATAAATTCAATGCAATCACTTTTTTGCATGCGTAAACAGTTTGTTGGTTACAATATCATGAAGAACCATTAAAAGTTATGAATATTTCTAGCATTATTTTTTGCAGAACACTGTTAATAAATTTTCACTAGGAAACAATTTCCATGTAACTACTGCTAGTTGTTGTCTTTGTACACGCTACAAAATAATAACCTAATAACAGTTACAAGTTAAATTATGTAGCCTCTAAAATTTATCTTGAGTTGAAACTATGTGCGGTGTGTGTGTGAGATATGTCACTGAAGGGGCACCTTAGATTAAATCTAAGAATGCACCTTCAAGACTACATTATATGCAATCACTCGTTCATTTTGATCTATATTGTGGTGTGTGAGATATGTTACTGAGGGGGCACTTTAGATTCAATCTAAGAATGCACCTTCAAAACTATGTTATATGCGATCACTCGTTCCTTTTATCTATATGTTTTGGATAGTATATAAGCAAAAAATTAGGCATATTGGGTTATAGTCACTCATGCATTAAGTGATTGTAAAATTAATAGTTTTATGACAACACAACTAAAGAGACAATAAAAAATATATGTTAGAAGTATTGAAACATCATGAATTTTATTTTATAGATGTTTTGAGGTATTTAGACCATGATGAATGGAGAGGGTCATCTATTGGAATAGTCTAATCCATGCATCGAGAGGCACATCCTTAGATTAAATCTTAGGTGCTTCCTTAGTAACATATTTCTCTATATATATGTATGTCATCACATTCTAGCATTCCATACACAAACACACACACATTAGTAGTGCTACTGTAAATTTTAAGTGTGTATAAGCTCTTGTTTATGAACTTTTTATTTGCTAGATTTGCTTTAAGATTCGTATTGGCATGTGGTACATATCATGACACACAACTCAAATGTAGCATTGATGTGTATTAAATTCCAATACGAATCTGAAAGTAAATCTAATGGATAAAAAAGTTGGTGGATAGATCCCTTAAGCAACTTAAGTTTATTTTATTTTTTCTCTCTCTAAGTCCAACAAATAGGTCTTAGAGGAAACATATGGAAAGGCCTCCGGCAGAATGGTAAAGCACTTGAAACGTGCTTGCGAAGGATGAATAGAATGATGATGATAAACATGTTCTATCATTAGCAATGCTCTAATACCATTCAAGTTGAGGGATCGCCTAACGAGAAAGCTTTATTTAATTGGTTGTGGCCTAGAATGTATATCAAGAAAACATGATAGTCACCTACTATTTCAACGTTGTTACAAAATTTGAGACACAAGAAAAAGGAAATGGGCAATTGATGTGGCATAAAAATGAGCTTTGCTCTAAATATGACCTTTCAAAGGAAAACTTCATTTGGAAAGTTAATCGATGGCAGAGAAAGTGTTCAAGAATGGTATTTCTTTCTAATAGAGGGAAAGAAATAAGAGGGAAAAGAAAGGGATGAAGATGATGACATCAAAATGATGTCATCAAGCACTAATGAGATTTTTTCCTTTCTTGATGGCAAAATGGATGCAGCTATTTGTAGTGCAATTTGTGATTCTGATTTTATGGAATTGGAAGTAATGGATGGCTAAGATTCATTGATTGAGACTAACAAAATGCGAACAAATTAAAAATAAAGATAGATGCAGGTGTCCGGATCAATTTCACACGCAACATCTACCTTTCTTGGCTTCACAATTGGCAAGTCACTTTCTAGTCAACAAATCACATGCTAAACTTTTTTTTCAACATTATTTTAAAAAAAAATTCTCAACTTTATTTTTCAAACTTTTTTACATAACTAAATAATGAAAATAGAGTTGTAATAAACTTTGAAATTCACATTCAAGCTAGATTGAATTCAATAACAAATAAAATCAAATATTCTATAACATAAGTCAAATCTAAAAAGAAAATTTAAATCTAAAATGTCCTAACTAACTATATCTATGCTTACCAGTTTTTGCGTTAGATCAGGATTCTTCAAAAACAATCTTTATTTGAACTTCAAAATTCAAATCGTCCTACATTAGTAATATTTTATAATGCGTAGGTACTTCTATCATGCATCTGTATTTGTACCTAACACATACCATACTCATATGGTCATACCTACACTGACACTTCCTTGGACACTGCTTTAATACATGTAGCGATGGATCTAGATAATTTTTCCTATGGGTCGTATCTTCAATTATGCATATAAAGTAATAGCTTATACAATACAAACTCTAGTAACATAAGAACTTATTTATATGATAATCACAAGAATCTCAACACTTTACATAATAATTTTCTTATCAATACATGGTCTTCATTTCCATCACAAAAACTAAAAAAATATTACCAAGTCTCAACAATAGTTCCTCATAATAGTTCTCTACATGATTTCATCTTTTAATACCTCTATATAATTTTCTTATTTTCTATACTGTCTGATATGTCTTTCTTAATATACAAATTAAACAACTATTCAATAATTAATCTCCCATAAGATTGCGCCTTCAATTCTTTATAGTTTTCATTGCGGGCTAAATTGCACTTAAATACCCTATAGTTTCACCAACCTTGCACTTCAGTGACCTCTAATTTAAAATCGAGCAAATAAATGCCCCAAAGTATTTAAAAATTAAAGATAAAATATCTCAATAATTTCAACGAAACAAAAAAATTAAATCTGCCATCAATTGGGTTTGGCTTTAGGTTTGTTGGGGTGGGCACCCATCAAAATCCAACGGGGCACCTCTATAATTTCAACTAATCTCTTACCATTTTGTAACATGTGCAGGGTCACGTACCTTTAGCACTCACTTTAAATCTGCCAATGTATACATGTATACTTTTATTCGAGTACTCAATTATGTAATACATGTTTTAATTTAAAACACTTGTTGTACACTCGTGGACATATATCCTATACACTTCATACCCACCTCCTGAAACTCATTGTAAATATGTTGAGTTCATTGAAGCCTACAGAGTTCATAACTATTATTTTGTGCAGTTGTATATGTTCTAGTTCAATCACGAGAATTTTCCAATCTATAATCTACATAATAAAAGAAATATAAAAGTATTATATGAATTTAATTCTCGTAACATGACTGAGAAAACAATACAGATCTCATGTAAATGATTAATTTCAATATATATATAATTACACTATTCCTTACCTTTTATAACCTGACTTGTAAATGATTAATTTCAATCATGCTTATACAATTAAACTTTGAACCAATGGATGTAAAAAACAATTTTCATAGGTAAAGTTGTGCTTTGATTGGCTAACTTCTTTGCTGATATAAATGGTCAAGCCAATACTGGCAGATAGAATGACTTTCATGTCCTTTTTTGTGAATTGTAGTCTTGTAGATTATTTGAGGGGTAGTAAACAAAGTTTTCATCACTAAATTGCATCAATATTGTGGAAAGTGGAGCGAAGTGCCGAGGCCCTGCTAAGGCTTTTTAGGGCTTTACCCTTAACGGCAAAAAACGTAAATTAAAAAGCTATCCAATTTAAATATATATAAATATTTTAAAAAAGAAAAATTCAATAAAAAATTAAAAATTCTACAAATGCATATTTCATCATTTATAGAGATCCTAGATATGACATAAATATGTAACAACTGCACAATATGTGAAGAGGGTAGGTGACGGTGAAGAGAAATGTTGAGGTGAGGAAAAGCTTAGCTGAGTTCTAGGCCATTTTTTTTTCCAATAGGAGAGAATATCGGGAGATTTGGTGTCTATTAAGTAAAGCAGATTTAAATCGGGTAGGATTCAGGTTAGGTCTCAATATAGACATAAAAATCAGCTTTTTACAAAGCAGATAAAAGTCTTCAAAGTGGACTAAATTTGCTATTGCCCGCTATTGTCTGCTATTGCCCATTTTTTTGGGCATTTGGTCCCTTTTGTGAGTGAGAAGTGTTAGGGTTGCTTTTCATCGCCACTTTTGGCTAGCGTGTCACGGCCTCTGGCCACTTCCGTTAAAAGCCTAAAAGCCTCGCTATTGCGCCGCTATCGGGTGCTTTTTAAAATATTGAATTGCATCTAAGATTAAGAAGTAATCCCCTTTTATATAATCATATTGGTAGTTTGTTATTCAAGCTCTGTCTCAAAAAATTGTCATGTGTTCTCTCTAAGTTGATATGTGGATTGTGGATATCTAATCCTATTAGAAACTAATATGTTGATGCTTAATGTTATCTTCACCTAAGAATCCTCATCAAATTAAAATTATTCATAATAATAAATTTCTAATAATCAAATATTTAGTAAATCTAATCAATCGTAATTATCTATAATTAAAAAGTTTATAATATGTTTAAGGAAAAAAAATAAGTTGTGATAGAAAATTACAATCAACATACTAAAATTTGAAAATTACAAATACCCCTTGAAAAATATGAAATTGTAGAAACGACCCTAAAAACTTGAAAATTTCAACTACATGATAAATTTAAAAATTAAACAATCCCTTGAAATGTTAAAAAATGCAAATAACCCCCTAAAGCTCTGAACACTACACACAACTCTCTTCTAAATATGAAAACTACAAATAACCCCTTGAAAATCTGTAAGCTACAAACTAACCCTAAGAAACAAAAAAATTACAAACAATCTTATAAAAACTCAAAAATTTACAAGCAGTCATATTAAAATGCAAACAACCCCTGAAAAATCTAGAATTTACAAACAAACCCGTAAAATTACAAAAAAAAAAAATACAAACAACCCTCTCAAAATTTCAAATATATAAACAACCTGCTTTGAAATAATAACCTCCTAAAATATTTGAAAAATACAGACAAATCCCTGAAAAATGAAATTGAAAACAAATATTTTTGAGGGTATTCTGTCAAAAGTTGTCAGGGGTTAAGTGAGAAAACTTAAAACTTATTGGGGGTTTTTTACCAAATTTTATTGAGGCATCTTTTGGTCTTTTGACCATATATGAACGTAAAATGTTAATTTCGAGGATTTTCTACCTCAAGTTATTGGGGATTCATGAAAGCTTCAAAGATATTGGTGGTTTTGTGCCAAACACCCAAACATATTAGGGGTTTAGGGAAGTTTACCCATATTTCAATCTCTATAAAGAGTGTAGATAGGTGGTTACATGTGAAAGACTTATATCTACTAAAGAATAATCAGTGGTTATGGTAGAATATCTACTTAAATATGGAAAGTTACCTATATTTCAATCTCTATGAACGTAAAGTGTTACATGAAAGTAGAATATCTACTTAAATATGGGAAGTTTACTCATATTTCAATCTCTATGAACATGAAGTGTTAATTTTGAGGATTTTCTACCTCAAGTAATTGGGGATTCATGAAAGTTTCAAAGATATTGGTGGTTTTGTGCCAAACACTCGAACATATTAGGGGTTTAGGGAAATATTTCAATCTCTATAGAGAGTGTAGATAGGTGGTTACATGTGAAGGACTTATATCCACTAAAGAATAATCAGTGGTTATGGTTTTGATAGTGTACATTGGTTGTCGAACTAAAATGAGACTGGAATTGTAAATGGATATGAGAATCAAGTGAATGACATCATAAATAATGAAAATTAGGATTTGCTGTTTTGTGAGCGAGTAAAGAACAAACTGAACCACATAAAAGGAAAGAGATGGAAAAAAAATAAATAGTTTTAATTTCTCCTCTATAAAAAGAGATTTGTGGGGAAAAATAAATAGTTTAAAATTTTCCTTTATATGTAAAAAAAGATTCGTGGTTTATTATTAACCATATATCTCAAGAAATTATCATGTGTTCCTCCTTAATTTTAAAATTTAAAATAAAAACTATCTAGACACTTAGTGAGCTAAATTTTTCTTTTTTTCCCCTTAACTTTAGAGTATTATTTAAAAAAGAGGGATGTTATAAAGGATAGATTGGTGGTTAAGCCATCTAATTTTGAATTTCATATTTGAAGTAAAAGTCATTCACGCCCTTATTAAATATTTCCTTATAAGCAAAAAACTTAAGCTTAGGTTATCTAATTTTGAATTCCAAATTAAAACAATATCTTTTCATTTCAAGCGTTATGTTTAAAACACTATGGGGAATTTAAAGGTGATATCATGTTCATTTTAATATTATAAGCCATTGTTTTAAGCCTTTTGTATGTTCATATTGATAAGAAAACTGTTGTATATAGCAAACCCACAAAAGAAAAAGCAACAGTCCAAAGAAGAAAAAAAATTAAGTACAGTTGAATTTAGAAGCACGAGCATAACTAAAAAAGAAACTCATAGAGAACAAAGGAATAAGGTATACAAACCAAAGAAATTAGACTCGCATTTGTGAGCACAAGCATAACACTTGAAAATGTTACTATATTTGTTATGAGTTATGACATTGCAAAAGAGGTACTCATCTCTCTTCCTTCATAACAACTTATGTATTAATTGACATATGATCTATAAGTTATAGTCTATAAAGAAATATAATTAGTCATTTCTTTTATTACAGTAAGGGATCTTAACAAGCAACTTGGTGGTTTATATGTCATTTTACCAATTCTGATTCTGGTATAAACCACATTTAGGAGTATTGAAGGCATTCCTTATTTGGTTCTTATGTTTTCTTTGCCTCCTTCCCTGCCCTCCACTGGCCGCATCCAACTTTAGATGCCTTGTTTGAGCGTGGAACTGCTATTTTATCATATTCACCATACCAAATATTTGAGAACCCCATTAGGTTCTTCACTTAAAGCATGATTTCTGATATAATTAGATATTCAATGCACATTATGCAGTGAATTGAACCCCTTTGTTTCTTAGTGAATTGGGATCTAATCTTGTTTTTTCTTTTTTAAGGCTTGAGGAATCTCCAAGGGTATCCTATGGTTCTGATGCTGGAAGAATGAACAGGTGTGGGTTCAATGTTGAAGGATTTAGTCGTGGACCAAAGAATACATCAAAATCCTTCAGGAGAGGAATGTTGAAAGGATCTGAACGGCTTAAATCACTGGGCAAAACTCTTCACTATGGTGTTTCAAAGGCAGTTTTCCCAGAGGACCTTAAGGTTTCTAAGAAGAAGATATTTGACCCACAGGACGTATTTCTTCTGAGAATGAACAGGCTTTTTGTGATATCATGTATTCTCTCTATAGCGGTGGATCCATTTTTCTTCTATCTTCCAGTGGTTGATAAAGAAGCCAGTTGTCTGAGTATAGATCGAAAGCTAGCAGGCTCATCAGTAACATTTCGGACATTACTTGACATTTTCTATTTTTTGCGCATTTTTCTTCAATTTCACACTGCATACATTGCTCCATCTTCTCGAGTTTTCGGTAGAGGTGAGCTTGTGATTGACCCTGCGATGATTGCTAGACGGTACATGAGAAGGTTCTTTGTCGTTGACTTTCTTGCAGTTTTACCTCTTCCACAGGTTTGAATAACCACCCTCATTGAATTGAGCATTCTCTTCATTCTACCGAAGTCCCATAACCCCTTTTCTGGGTATTTGCATGCAGTTTCGTTATTTTTATCTTGTGTATCTTGTATCTTATCTATACTTATCTATGACTGTTACTCTATATAATGACAAAGAATCTAAGATTTATATACATATATACATAGTTATATACATATGTACATGCACACACATATATATACACATGCCTATATATTACATATATAAATATATATGTGTGTGTTTGCATGTTCATAAAGGTATTTATTCATAATCCTCCGAAACAAATTCAACCCTAAATTTGGTATGTCAACAACAATTATGTTTCGTTCATCATGGCTTGGTAAATGAACTGTTTTACGACTATCCTTAGTTTTTCATGGATCTAGTTAGTAAAACTTGGGTTTAACGCATTTTGTTTGCTTTAGAAAAAAAACTAAGTTTACTTTCAGGTGTTGTTCTTTCTGTTTAAAAATATTATTCTAAGAGTAAATAAAACCTGGTTTTTGCACCCTAACGCTTAGTTGTATCAACAATTTGAATTGTTTTCATAGTTTTTTCTTTTGATTCCATATACAGCACATTTGCCTATTTTGGAAAAAAGAACAAAGTATCTGAAAATTCAGAATTGCAATTTATTTCTGTAAGAATGGAGGCACAAGTTTGTATAGGAATGGAATAGCAAGGAAATAGGTATAAAAGGAAAATATTAGAATGAAAACTTCAATTTAGACATTTGAAAGAAACAACGCCAAGTTCTAGCCTGTAATACTGTATAAATACAAATTATTTTACGGATGAGAAAGAAACTATAGGCAGAGTTATTGATAGTGGATAGCGTCGCGTAGCAGTGAGGCACCACTAATGCTATTTGGGACTATAGAGGCAAAATAGCAGCAACAAGTGCAAAGTCAATAAATATGTGTATATGTTCAAAAAAATTAAAGAAAAATCTAAAAATTCTACAAATACATATTTGACGATTTATAGAGATCCTAAGGAGGAGAAAGAGGACTTTGTGTGCTTCACGTTGGCGGAGGCTGCAAGAGAGGCAGTCAGAAAGTGTGTGTTTTAGGGTTGAGTGTGAGAGGGGTTTTGGGGTTTGAGGTGATGTAGTCGGAGAGGGAGAGGTAGAAGGTGAGGTGGAGAAATCAGAGAGGGATAGGAGGAGGGTCACTGGCAATGAAGTTGGCGGAGGGAGAGAAGAGGCGGCAAAGTTGGTGGGAATCATCGGATTAGGGTTTTTTTCTTCATCTTTTTAGATCGGATCAGAGAGGGGAGAGAGAAACGAAGCTGAGGGTTTTTTGGTTAATTATAGGTCTGGTAAAGGTCAGGTTTGAGTCGGATATTAAACTGAGAATCCATAATGAAAAGTGCTAATAAATGCTATTAAGCACTATTACGGGCTAAACACTGCTATTGCGAGCAAATAGCGCAAAGAGCACTATCTTCCACCGCTTTTGTCGATTTTGTTGTGGGAAGTGGGCGCTAATGCAATTTGCGGCATTGTAGCGGCACTGTTGGGCACTTTTTCAACTGCGTTAGGAGGATAACAAGATTAAAGATAAATGGATACTGATAGGTTATTTCAGAAAATTATCAAGTGAGGATAGAATATGGTTTTTTATTTGTATTACTGTGCAGCATTTTGAAGTAATTTTTAGGTTTGAAGAGTAGATTTTTTATCAGTGATTTTTAAAATAAGAGTAGCTGATGATTGGAGATTCTTTGGAAATTGGATGAATTTGTTTAACTAGATTATGTTATCGACTTAAAAATTGATCTTTATGACCAAAATAATGTAATACTCATCATGTAAATTACCGGAAAGCATAAATATTGAGACAAAGGTTCATTGAAGTTATAGCCTTACAGGAAAGTGGGAGTCTGGACTCTGGGCAACCAATAACTATGTGAAGACTAATATATAATAATGTGCTTTAGCATTTACTTCTGGTAATTAAAGATAGCAGTTTATACTTACTGCTCAATGAGAGTATTGGTTATTTTAAAGATGAATTCACCAGTAAGAATAAGTCTGAATAAGGGCTTTAGTTTAATATCCTGTACTGCTCTTTTGGTGAGTTGACTTTTTTTAATACTTTATGCAGTTTATACTATGTTCAATAAGAGTATAGGCTAGTTTAAAGATGATTTCACCAGTAGGAATAAGTTTGCATATGGGCTTAAGTTTAATGACCTATATTACTCTTTTGGTGACTTCACTTTTTCACTTTATCCGATAGGATTTTATCTGTATGTATCCGGTTGCTTTTTTATCTGCCAAGAACTTGTTAAACTTTTATGCTTGAGTTTCTTTTCCCCGTTATGGTTTGAAACTCCTCTATGCCTTGCCTTTGTTTAAGATCTGCTTGTCACAGCACAGACGGGGCTTTTCTTTGGTTGCTGGGTGGTAAGGAGGAGAAGGATGAAGGTTAATAGACCCCTCTCAATATTATTTTTGCAATTGGGGGTTTCTTAGATTAACAATTCCAACAGTCTACTTACAAAATAAGCTGGAGTAATATAAGTGTCAAAAACAAATACTAAATCCTTTAACGTATTTAAACCTTAAATTAAGTGACAGGCTACTGGTTTACTGAATCTATATATTTTCCAGCGGGCATATTTGTAACTTTAGTTGTTAACATTGATCTTTTGATACGAACATGATTGGGTTTTACTTATTCTCTTCTCTGACGTGTCTCTTCTAACTGTGTGCAGATTATAGTATGGAGATTTCTTCATAGCTCAAAAGGTTCTGATGTTCGCATGACAAAAAATGCATTGCTTTTTCTTATCTTGATTCAGTACATTCCCAGATTTGTCCGGTTTATTCCTTTGACATCAGAGATGAAAAGAACTGCTGGTGTCTTTGCTGAAACTGCTTGGGCTGGTGCTGCATACTATCTTTTGTGGTTCCTACTCGCTAGCCATGTAAGGTCCACCTCATATGTTGTTACTACTTTATTAAACATTGATCACTTTCTCATGCGCTGGATTTCAAAGTTAAAGACCAAAGGCATATATATTTTATATCTATTAGTTCTTTATTGGTCACCCTAAAAAATAATACTCACTTCCTAGTTGGTAAGGAATTCAACATTAAAACTATTTTTTATAAAAGGATTTGGGCCTCGAACATTAAGGGTATATTTGTCAATTTTTTTAATTATATCCAAGTCCTTCTGCAGGACTCAACCAAAAGTGCTTCCTAGAAAATATCTTTTTATATTGATAACTTTTTTGGTAAATTTAAACTTTAAATGTTTGTAATTTTTTTATATATATCAAATCAAATGTCAGAAGAAGTTAGGATATGAATAAATGCTAGAGAGAAAGCACAGATAAGGTCGGGAAGGAAGTATTCAGTTAAAGTCAGTTTTTTTGAAAGATTATGCAAGAGGAGATGTATGAAAAAGAAGAAGAGATAAATGAGCGATCATCTGCCAGTTTAATTGAGAAACAAAAAACCTAGAATCCCCACATAATAGCTTCTTGACTTGCGTTTCTCTTAGAAGTTGCTTTTTTAAATTGATCACCACACATCCAAATTTACTAAGAACACTTATTTGCTCTAAAAGCAGTGAAAACACTTGTCATAGTTAACACGAAAGATGCCTAAGCAAGTGTATCATGCCCATTGATTTTATCTCCTTTGAATGCGAGGGCAGAATCCATTAGATTAAGCCTGGTTTAAGTAGTCACATGTCAGTTTGCTCTGATTTTTCTGCCTTTCAAGTGGTTAACGTTATACTGGTCTTTCCATGTGGCCCAAAGACCCACTTAAGATGAAGTGTTTGTTTTTGTTTACATAAACTGTGTGTAGATAAAGCTTTTGGTACTGTGGTTGTACGAAAATCTTATTACCACCTTATGACCACCTTAAAGAATCAATTGATCTGTAATCTGTCATTTATAATGACAGTGCATTATCTTAAATAGTTTGAAGCAAAGTCAGGTAAAGTGGTAGAATAGGCATAACAAACTAAAAAGATTCAAAGAATGCTAAGTTGACACATATTCTGCAAGTTTGCGCAGAAAACTAGGCATAACTAGCACGGTTGCCGGTTTAGTGCTGGTATGGGTACTGTCGAACACGATCTAGCTTTCATGTCGGATTTAGATCCTTTAGGTTAACAAATTAGGTATAATGAGTCATATACGGTCTGTCATAGTCAGACCAGGGTGGTGTTGGTTAGATAATTATCATACATCATACATCATACACCCTTTAAAAGTACGAGTTAGAGAAAATCTTTTCATGGTCAATATTACCCTTCGCAATTTTAAATATTTCATTTAAATCATATATCCTAATCATAATTATATTCTATTCTAATCCTATGTGAACTACCTACAACTCAACAATTAAAAAAAAAAGATTATTAAAATATATGAAACAACTCCACTGTATTAATTTGTTAAGGTAAAGAATTAACATAGTAGTACAAAAAACCCAAAAGTTTCAAAAATTACATAAAATACCCTCAAAAGTTTAAAATTACACAAAACATTCTTCCATTTCAAAACTTAAAACAACAAACATGAAATCTAGAAATTAACAGCTCTAAAGAATTTAAAATTTATAATTAACACCCTCAACTTTTAAAAATGGTAAAAACACCCGCAAAATTTTAAATAATAAAAAAACACCATGAAATTCTAAAATTTCAAAACTTTCAAACAACAAAGATGAATTCAAGGGCTTACCATCGGGCACATGAAAATTTAAAATTTGTAAAAATAACCTCAAAGTTATAAAAATTACAAAAAAACTCATTCAAAAGTTAAAAATCACAAAAAATTATGAAATTTCATAACTTATAACCAATACATATCAAAAATGGAATTTTTCAGCATACCGCTAAAAATTTAAATTTTACAACAAACAATACAAAGTTTTGCAAACATACACCCTCAAAATTTCGGAGTTGCAAGAAATATTCTAACATTTGAAAACTTATCACCAACACATAAAACATGAAAATTACAAGCACTGAACTTAAAATTTAAAATTTATAGACGGGTTTTAATGGATATAGGTCTGGGTCGAACAGTGGCGGACCCATGCCTGTTCACACTGGTTCAGTTGAACCACCTGATTCTGGAGAAGTTTTAGAGTATTTTCAAAAAATGAGTACAAGAAGATATGAATTGTAAGAGCTTTAGTCTTGTATGTAGCTACTTCTGTAAGTTTTTGTTACTTCTCTACACTAGTGGATGAATGTAAAATATGCTACTGATGTTTATCAATATGGAGTAGCATTTGTCTTTAAAACTAGCTACTGCTTGTTTTGTTGCAAACTTGCAATATTATTTATCAATATGAAAGAGTATCATTTTGTCTTTAAAGTTAGCTGCAGATTGTCTTTTTACAGGATTTAGTAGAATTTTTTTCAGAAGGTGATAGTGTTTGGGAATATTTTGAACCAGCGCCGTTAAGGCTGTAGATCCGCCACTGGGGTCGAACGACGTACGTAGCATTCACCTTTATCCCCATGATTGAACAAATTGGGCCCATTTCCAGGTCATGTCCATATAAATGAGACCTAGTGCTTTCTGGTAAATGAAATGACTATTAGGCGTATGGGTTTATTGTTTGCTATTGTTTGGCAGAAGATTCTCTCTAAGATTTTAGTTTTGTGTGTTATTGGTTTGAGACTAGGATTTGGGTTTAAAGTTAGTTTGTTTTCGGTTGCCTGGGATTGAGTTTTGGATTAAGCCTACAAAATCCAAATCTTACCCCTATTGCACGCATATATATCTGGATATATATACCTATATCTTATACATATACCTGAGTATATATGTATGTATAGATTTATGCATACATATATGTTTACGCATATCTATCAGTATGTTGCAAAAAGAAAAAGAAAAAGAAAAGCATATCTATCAATGTTTATGTGTATACATGGTTATACGTATGTGACAATATGTATTGTGTCAAAGGACTCTGAAGTGCGGTTAGGGTTGAGGGTTATAATTTAATATTCTAGCATGCCTTTGCAGGTTGAGCGTCCTTTTTATGGACTGAAGTCTGGACTCACATGACGGTAAATTTTTTTTTTTAAGAATCTCACTAAATTTGTGGGAAGCAAAGATTCGAATCTGGGTTGCTTGGATACCATGTTAAAGGACCTTGCCACTACGCTAAAACTCCAAACTTTTCATGAAGGTTGAGGGTCATAGTTTTATATTCTAATAGTATGTGTGTCTTTTACATGTATTATTAAAGTCATATAATTTGATAACTATGAGAGCATGTCTCAAGGAACTTAGTTCAGTATCAAAGTGACTATATGTTGTCTTATCTATGGTTGAGCCTTCTTCTAAGATATGCATTTTCATATTTCGATGTTGTTTTATTTGTTATGTTACTAATATTTACATATTTAGCTATATAATATAGTAATAATTAATAATTATATTGAAATAATTATTCACTGATTAGATAATAACTGCATTCATTAGTAATAATTATTTAATATAAGAATTTAATGATCCACCGGAATTGGCTCAATCCAAGTCCAACTCAAGTATCCTAATTTAAATTGTCATGAATACAACTTCTAGTCTAAGATCCCAAACCAGCTATCTTTGGATTGGGAACCAGCTTTAGTTAAGTGAATCCTTCTAGCAGCTGGCGACATAAAGTCAATAACTCTCTTCCATGCAGTTGTTCCCGTCAAGCTTCTTGTTCGTGATCTTACCAGACGTCACCTCTGAAATAACTGTCTTGGTATCCCTGGACTCTGCCTGCCTTCGGGTACAGAGTTCTCAAATGAAACAAAGAACCTCCCAAGAAGACGAATCTCAAACCTAGGTCTCAACACACAATCAACAAACGTTAGACTTTGCTGCTAAAACCGTGTAATGCCCAATTCACCAAAAGAAAAAAAGGCTGAAAGCTGCAAGGACAATGGATTGATGTGGCTATGGCGTCAACAAAGTTGATGGCAGCAGTGGTTGGAGTTGGTGATGTTACCTGGCAGGAGGTCCCCCACTGGGGGGGTTATGTTGGGGAAGCATTTAGAGCAGATGTGGGGCGTGGGTCTGGGGCATGGTCTGTAGAGTTGGGGATAGAATCTGAATGTAGGGCCACGGTTCGCATGGTAGGGGTACAGGTGGTGGTTGGGGGTGGGTCTGCACAGGGTGGCATGTGGAGACGGGGAGGCGGTGGTTGATGATGATTAGTTTAGGAACTTTTAGGATGTATGCTTTGATGCCGTGCTAGTTAAGGAAATTAGAATTATAATTTACCTCTTCTCGATATTCTTATTTCTAATAGAAGATTAGTACTACTCTAGTCACACAAGCATTGTGGGACCAAACAACTAACTAAACATGACTCCTCTGTTAAAGTTTAGTAATATCTAATTCTAATACTTTCACATGAATAAAGAACATTTACACACAAAATTATAGGATCTGAAATAGATACACTTGAACACTAGAGGGGGGGTGAATAGTGTTCTTTTAAAATTAATGCAAAGTATATTATAAATTGCAAAAAAAAATGGCAATCTCAGAAATTCACAATCACAAACACAAGAATTTTATACTGGTTCCACCAATCCGGTGTACATCTAGTCCCCAAGCAAATCCCGTTTGAGAGTTTTCACTATGATTTTGAATAAACTTACAAAATCAAACGTAAACTTGACCAATTTGCAAGTCCCTGCAAATTGCAACACCAATTGACAAACACCTTGCCAATTTGAACACCAATCTCTAAACCAAGAGATCAACCCTTTCAAACCCGAGAGAAATCCTTGTTGAAGAAAGAACACAATTGATCCTATAAGCCTTGAATGTGTAGTGAAGTGCAGCAGTGGCTTAGGATTCTTTTAACCTCTGTAAATTGCCTAAATGATATGTATTTGATGAATGTTTGGAGGCAATTTCAGAAACTTCTCTTTTTCACAAAATCTGAATATTTTTCACTAGAAAAATTGCACAAATATCAAAGCTTATGGGTATGTAAGTCTCTGTAATTTTTCTGAACAAATAACCTATTTATAGCCCTTGAAAAGATAATTTTTTAAACTTTAAAAACGTTTAAAAACGGCTATAAACTGTCAGATATTCAAACTTTGAAAACTAGAAAAACTGTATCTGTAGTCGACTACTGTTGATATTAGTCGACTACATTGAGTTGAAACAGACTCTGTGTTTTCGGAAAATTTTCTCAGTAGTCGACTACAAAGCCCATTAGTCGACTACACTGTATTTTGACAGAAACTGATAAAATAAAATTTGAGTTTAGTAGTCGACTACTGTTGACATTAGTCGACTATACTGTAAAATATCAGAAACTTATGTTTCTGTCAAACACTTGAGTAGTCGACTATAATCACTATTAGTCGACTATACTGTAAATTGACAGAAACATGTATTTGAGTTTTATACACGAGTAGTCGACTACTATTCTAATTAGTCGACTACTAAGATCAAAAATTCTGCTATAAGGAGTTTTTATAATCAAGTTTTAACTATAATTCTAATGGTTAACATAGGGGATTTCTATAGTTAACCAACACACTAAGCCTGTGTTAGTGTGTTCTAATATTGTGTGTGTGTGCGTGTGTGTGATCAAGGCTTGTACAATTATTCTAAGTAAAGAAAATATAAAATACATTATCTCTTTTGTTCTTCATTTTCTTCACTTCAAAATGCCTTGAAATCAACTTGCACTTGTACATATTCTGATATTGAAATCTGCATATAAAAGTTAGTGCGCACACTGTATAAATTGTTATCATCAAAACATTATCATGGAGATATGATATTCAACATTCTTCCCCTTTTTAATGATAACAAATAATTTATGCATCAGATTAAAACTTAAAATAATCATACTTACTCCCCTTGCATATAATACTTACTCCCCTGCATATATGCAAATTTGAGTATATAACAGTACATACATAACTAAACTATAACAGTACATAACAAAACATAACTATTTCTCCCCCTTTGTTATCAACAAAAAGAGGAAGCTAAACATGACATTATTTCTTCAACATGAGCTAAAATTTTAAACAAATCATTAAGGTTATGAACATAGTCCATAACTTCACCCATCCAAATAGGTAGGCAAAGACTTGCCATAAAGACCAAAAGTTCCATAATGTTCATCATCATGATCTGTTTAAAATATGTAGCACATGCATTACTAATCAAACATTATCATAGATAATAAAAACACATAATTAACATAAGTAACATAGTAGCAACATAAGAAACATATTACATAAGTCCTAACATCACCAGTGTTTTTAAAGGCGCTGTGGGGCGCGCGCCTCGGGCGCGAGGCGCTGCGGCGCAGTAGCATAGCGCCCCGCAGCAGGTGCGGGGCGCTACGCTTGCGTCGGGCGCGCGCCTGAGGAGCGCCCCGCAGCGCCTGACGAAAGGCGAAAGGCGCACGCCTCATTTCCAGGACCGCAAGGGTTAGGGTTCGGGTACAAACCCGCTTCCCACATAGACCCGAAATAAAAAAGGGAATCAAAAAGGGAAATAAAAAGGGTTAGAGTTTCTGTACACTCACTTTTTCTCCCAAGCCCCGATATCCACTCTTGTAATCTCCTCTCGGCGGCAGCAACAAGCGACGACGACGACGATCAGCGACGGTGACGAGCAACGACGACGAAGGGAGATGGCGATCGCCGATCGGCAGCAACAAGCAGCGAACAGGTTTTTTCTCCTTTCTCTTTGTTTTTTTCTCCTTTCTCTTTGTTTTTTCTTTTATTTTCCAGTTTTTTTTCTCCTTAACGAGAAGGTTCTCCGTTCTTTTATCTTTTTTGCCACATCAGATTTTAACAGTAGCTGATTTTAACGTTATTTTATTTACTGTAGCTATTTTTACTGTAGCTGTTTTTACTGTAGTTGTTTTTTTACTGTAGTTGTTTTAACAGTAGTTCTTTCGTTTTTTAAGTTGTTCGTCCTTTTATTTTTTGAAGTTGTTTGAGCAGGTTGTTCTTTTATTTTTTACTGTAGCTATTTTAACAGTAAAAGAAACTTAACTGTAAATATTTTGTACTGTAGCTAATTTAAGTTTTTAGCAGTTAACAGTAAAAATTATTATCTGATAGTGCATTTCAAGAGTGCTATAAGTTACTGTTGCTATCATTCTGTTAATGTAGCTATTATTTTGTTACTGTAGTGTAGGTATTTTAATAGTTCTATAAGTTGACCCAATGATAGTGTATTTAGGTTGTAACTTATTGACTGTATTTTAAAATTTAGTTATTTTAAGAGTTCTAAAATTTTTGTGGTCTAGAGTGCGCCTCGATTCGCTCGGGCGCGCGCATCGCATTGCGCCTTGCGCATGTGCGCGTAAACTGACTTTGCGCCCCGCATTGCACCTCGCGCATTGAAAACACTGAACATCACACAACCACATAGTTTTTGAAACTTAAACAGAATAACATAATTGTTTTGACACTTAATATAAAAACATCTTAAGGTGCTGGAGGCAAGGTTTTAAATATCGGTTATCGGGGATTTATCGGACGGCTAAAATCTTTATCGGATAGCGAAAATCGGGGATATATCGGGGATAAGTAGTATTTATCGGAGTGATATACTAGATGATGTGTATATATAATGTAACAATTAAAAAATATAATCTAATCATACTTAATGAAATATAAAATACCAAAATGTAAATCATCATGTTTAGAATCACTAACAAATTGTAGAAAGCGAAACTTACATCATAGCCTTGAAAAAATATAATGTTAGTCAAAATGGGCCGATAATCCCGATAATCCCGATAAAAAAGTCTTACTTATCGGCCGATAAGTGCCGATAACGCCGATAAACCTACAAAAACGATAACCGATTAAAAATCCAATTTATCCTAGCGGAGAGCTCCCAAATCCGATAACTCGGCCGATAATATCAATTATCGGCCGATATTTAAAACTGTGGTTGAATCACGACGGAATGTACTCCCGCATGTTGGAGGACCTTGAAGTTGACTTCATCGGCTTTTTATCTCCGTAACAAGATGAAAATTGGACATAATCACAATACATGAACAGAGCTCTTTGACCAGTTTCAAGTTCAAGGATACGTGCACTTAAAGTGTTGTATTGCACGTCTGAAAAGTATGAGGGTTCTGTAGGAAATGGTGATGGTTTACTTGAAGAAGCTCCTGCTTGAGTTGAGGATTGTGGAATTTCTTCTTGATGAGGTTCAGGTTCATTTTGAGGATTTTGTTCTTGAATTTCAAAGTTTGTCAATTTCATCCTAATTAGGACATTTGAATCAAAAAATTCAATTGAACGGACAACAGAATTTTCAGATTGAAGATCGACATGGAATTTGTTAAAGATTTTAGTTAGGAATGCGCCATAAGGAAGAAATCCTCTTGGAATAGTCAGAAGATTGTCAAAGTAAACTTCAGCCCAATTAACTTGAATATTTCCTATTATAGCATAGAGCTTTTGCTAAATCTAGGGAAATGAAATGAAACTTCCAGATTTTGGAAACAAGTTATAGGCTAGGATTCGAGCAATGAACCTAGGAATTGGACGAAGTTTGTTTGATTTATTTAAAGGTTTGCCATATCCAGGAAGAAATATATGATTAGATAACAGATCTGAATCATTCATCCTAACAGACTTAAGAGAAACTCCTTGATAAGGAATATTAAAGATTTTACCAATTGACTTTGTAGTTAAGTCAATCTCTATTCCTTTAACAAGAGTTTTGATTTTTTCAGAACCACCAATAGTTCCCACACGTTCTATATTAGTATAGAACAGTTGCACAAGAAATGGATATGTGGGTTTTTTATTTTCAGCAGAGAACAGTTCAAGCAATCCCAATTTTCAAAATATGAACTAAAATTCCAGGTTATAAAATCATTAAATTTCACAAATCGTCTTGGAAGAACTTCAAAAGATGATAATTTGTTAAATTCTTCTAATAAATCAGGACTTTTTAAATAGATGATGATTTTATCATTGATAGAGGTATGAGTTTGCTTAGCTTTCTTAGATCTAGACATGATTAGATAGATAAATAACAAAAGATGTAAAGATCAAGTTTAAAACAACCCCAAACTGTAGAAACCCTAGATTAGTCGACTATAGCTTGGATTAGTCGACTACAGAGCTTTAATGCTTGACAGATATGAAAGATTTGAAGAAATTGATGGAGAAAAATTGAGAAAAGAGAGATGCCCTAACCTGGAATCGATGACTCTGAAGTGGGGAAGATGGGGTTTCGGTTTTGGGTGTAGTTAGATGGTAGTTTTTGTTTTTAATTTTATCTTTTAAGAATAAAAAATAATGTATGGTTGAGATTTGATAATAAATTGAGTGTAGGGTTAAGATTTGATCTTAAATGTATGGTTAGGATTGATGGAGTTGAAAAAGAATGGTTGAGATGAATTTTACTTAAGTGAAACGGGTATGGGTATTGGATTTTTGGTTTGAATCTAAGAAAAAATCCACTAGGCTTAAAAAACTGTAAAACTGAAAGTTCAGAATCAGTAGTCGACTACTGTTGACATTAGTCGACTATACTGTAAAATAACAGAAACTTATGTTTCTGTCAAACACCTGAGTAGTCGACTATAATCACTATTAGTCGACTATACTGTAAATTGACAAAAACATGTATTTGAGTTTTATACACGAGTAGTCGACTACTATTCTAATTAGTCGACTACTAAGAGCAAAAATTCTGCTATAAGGAGTTTTTATAATCAAGTTTTAACTATAATTCTAATGGTTAACATAGGGGATTTCTATAGTTAACCAACACACTAAGCCTGTGTTAGTGTGTTCTAAAATTGTGTGTGTGCGTGTGTGTGATCAAGGCTTGTACAATTATTCTAAGTAAAGAAAATGTAAAATACATTATCTCTTTTGTTCTTCATTTTCTTCACTTCAAAATGCCTTGAAATCAACTTGCACTTGTACATATTCTGATATTGAAATCTGCATATAAAAGTTAGTGCGTACACTGTATAAATTGTTATCGTCAAAACATTATCATGGAGATATGATATTCAACAAAAATAACTAATAGTTTTAAATTATCTAACTTAGCACATTGGCTTGTATTGTTCCTCATCACTTCCCTGATCTAGATTATTTATTATTAGTGGTATCACGTATGATCTTAAAATGCATGATGAGAACCAACCATCTATGGAACACAAGCCCTTCTCTAACATCTAGCTTTCTTAGATCTCATTGATGAATCATAAATATTTGGCATCTAATTGACCACTAATAGTGAGCATCTGATCCAATTTATTGCCCACCAATTCATATTTCTGTACTATATTAGATTTTATCTAAATGAGTAAACAGTTTATGATATTAGATATTCAATCTGCAACTTCGGTAAAGAAATATAAAATTTCAGTGACCTAGCTTCTTTCTATATTCTTTTGTAGCTAGTTTTCATGCTTAGTTCTTTTTCATTTTGGAATATTTTATGTAGCAAAGGAACAGATTGGTAAGCTATCGGCTTTCACCATAATAATAGTCACCAAACTTGCATGCAAGTATGTTTGTAAGTGGAAATTGTTCAAGAATGGTACTGCTATTAAAAATTTGAATATATGTTGAACCGTCTGTTTTACTTGTCATTTCAAAGTGGGTTACACATACATCATACATGAAAGCAACATATATCATAATTCTCGGTGAGATTTGACACACATGAAAATCATACTCAATGTGAGCTCTACTTAATTTGTAGATTAATTCATTACAACTAAAGCTCTTCACAGTTACCTTTTTATTTGCAGATAGTAGGTGCTTTCTGGTACTTATTAGCTATTGAACGCCAAGATGATTGCTGGCACATGGCTTGTCAGAAAGTTACTGGATGTGATGGTAGTTATTTGTATTGTGGAAATGCAAATCCTGGTGGTAATGATAAATGGAAAACTGTGTTCAAAGAAACCCTCGAAAAGAAGTGTTCAGCTGAGGGTGATGGCCCTTTTAAATTTGGAATCTATGCACAGGCCTTGAAGTCTGAAATAGTGTCATCAAAGAAGTTCTTTCCTAAGTTGTGTTATTGTTTGTGGTTTGGTTTACAAAATCTGAGGTAAGCCTCTCTTTTATTTGTTTCATTGAAACATCACTTAGTGTGCAATCAGTTCAGCTTGTGGCTTGAACTAGTAATCATGTTTGAACTGCTGTGCAGACTCCTATTTGATCTCAAGTTGTCAGTGTCATCAAATATCTTAAATGTTTAAATCAGCATATAACATCAAACAGGTTACAGCATAGACCAATTATAATTTGATTGGTTTCGAAACAGAAACCTGTTTTCTCTTGGCAATTTTTAATTTTTTGCACAACTGCTCAAAGATTTGGAAAACGCCTTCTTATGACTGAAAGATGTCGTTGAGTTAGTGTTTGCTCCCATGGAGGACATCAGAAGGGATTTGGGCACTAACACTGGCCAGTTTCGCATTGGGTATCAGATGCATAGGGTATCATATCCATTTGGGAGATGGGGCATTAGGGCATTGGTTCCTAAACTTTATGAGATAGGTTACTAGGTTAGAGTATCAGTTTGCACCACCAGTATCCAGGAGTCGAAATTGGGAAGTACACCATTCTGGAAGTTCCTAGGCTTGTCCTATAGCTGCCCCCCTTCTCCAAAGATAGACCTCTGTTATGAGACAAAAGCATACACATTTGCATGCTTGTGCATGCACAGATATTTATAGGAAGATCTTTAGTTCTTAAAATTTCATGAGAATTTAACAAGGG
The DNA here is from genome assembly GCF_001876935.1 of Asparagus officinalis. Taxonomy (NCBI): domain Eukaryota; kingdom Viridiplantae; phylum Streptophyta; class Magnoliopsida; order Asparagales; family Asparagaceae; genus Asparagus; species Asparagus officinalis. Next base: position 72,958,642 of record NC_033799.1, on the reverse strand, counting down.
GGCATTTTTAGATGATCTGACCATTCAAAATCTTTCGATATTCTCAGCCAAATATATATACCTCATTAGGTTTTTCATTCTATCATCTCCTTACCGTACATCAAATGCCCACTATTTCACGTTTCGTTTAATGTGAGGTATGGGATATTGACAAGTCATGCATTTTTATTTTACAAGAAAAAAAGTTACTGGTTCACTAAGCTGAGAATGTTCCAACAAACTAAAAAGGTCATGCATCGATGCTGGTGGTAATCTGACGGTTCACAAGAGTCCAGAATTTTGGTTTATAGGACTATAAACTGTTAATAATTTAATGCTGCATGCTTGTTCAACTGCATAAAACTGATTGTGACTTCTCTCATATAATTTCTTCTTGCTTAACAGCACTTTGGGTCAAGGGCTTGTAACAACTACTTATCCTGGAGAGGTTATATTTTCTATAGCACTGGCTATTCTTGGACTCATTCTCTTTGCCCTTCTTATTGGCAACATGCAGGTGAAGTTCTCCTTTTTCTCTCCTTAAGTTTTTATTTTGGATTGCATAGATCTTATTGAAATTGACAAGCACAAACATTTGATGAAAAGTTGGAGAAAGGTGTCATATATATTATGAAAACTCAACATAAAAGTGGAACATCCTTTTGTTTTCCAGACCTATCTTCAATCTTTGTCAATACGTCTTGAGGAGATGAGGGTCAAACGGCGTGACTCAGAGCAGTGGATGCATCACCGTCTATTGCCACAAGAACTTCGGGAGCGTGTTCGACGATATGATCAGTACAAGTGGTTGGAGACACGAGGTGTAGATGAAGAAAGCTTGGTTCAGAGTCTGCCCAAGGACCTTAGAAGGGATATTAAACGCCATTTATGTTTGGCGTTGGTGAGAAGGGTAAGAGGATGTCATATTTTGCTCTCTTTGCCCTCAGCTTTTGTGCCCCCTTTTGCATTTTGTATTTCTTATTCATCATTTATATGCCTATGCATGCTGAAATGTTTTTTGTGTCTGATCAAAGATGCATGTGAGCATCATCATAGAATGGCTGATCGTAAAGTTTGCATGAACGCTAGTTTGTTTATATCAACATATAGATCATAGATGGAGAGGGGGAGAGTTGAATTTCGTTATCCATATTTGTAGCTTCTCTTCTCCTATACGCCCATTTTGTGAAGGGGTTTGGATGATGATGGAGAATGCATCAATGTTGGCATGTTTGCTATGGTCTTTTTTGGTGAATTAGTTGCATTTTTTTTTTGAATAAATTCCAGACCCCCTTGAACACTGAATGTTTTACACAGAACCCCCAAAATAAATTAGAGAAAACACCTGCAAATATCAAGCTGTCATTATCAAAATTGTACAGAACATTAGAAATCAATATAAATGCGTTAATATTAAGTGTAAAAAGTCTAAACTGTCATTTCTAATGTCTATCCACCTAACCCAAATAATTCTTGGTGAAAGTAGATAAGTACTAAGAGCTAAAGTGTACAAAAAAAATACCCCGTGCAAATAACATGACAGCTTAATCAAACTGTAGTTATAGTTAGTCATGTTATTTAGTGAAACAAGTTTAGGGGGGTCTCTAAAGTTGCCCTAAAGTTCTAGAGGTTTTGTGCAAAACACCCTGATCTTCAGTGTTTATTGCTCATCATTGAATCCTGAAGTCTTCAGCCTTGTTTGTAGGTGCCTCTGTTCGACAATTTGGACGAGCGTTTGTTAGACGCCGTATGTGAGCGCCTGAAACCCACACTTTACACCGAAACCACCTACATTCTGAGGGAAGGAGATCCTGTAGATGAGATGCTCTTCATAATACGTGGTCGAATGGAGAGCGTGACCACTGACGGAGGAAGAAGTGGGTTCTTCAACCGAGGCTTACTCAAGGAGGGCGATTTCTGTGGAGAGGAACTCCTAACCTGGGCCCTCGACCCTAAAGCTGGAGCTAGTCTCCCCTCATCTACTAGAACTGTTAGAGCCTTAACTGAGGTTGAAGCCTTCGCCTTAATGGCTGATGAGCTTAAATTTGTCGCCAGCCAGTTTAGGAGACTTCACAGTAAGCAAGTTCAACACACGTTCAGATTCTACTCACAGCAATGGAGGACATGGGCTGCTTGCTTCATTCAAGCAGCATGGAGACGGTATTCGAAGAGGAAGATGGTTGAGCTCAGACGGAGCTACGAAGAGGAGGAAGAAGAGGATCAAGTTGATGAGATTGCTTCATCTAGCCTCGGTGCTACTTTATACGCGTCACGCTTTGCCGCTAATGCCCTCAGAGGAGTTCATAGACTCAGGGATTCAAGGAGTGCTAGAGACTTGGTGAAGATGCAGAAGCCTCGAGAGCCAGATTTCTCAGCAGAAGATTGATTGATTATGTTGAGTTAAACACGTGCTTACTGTAAAAAAAATACGGTACTTGATGAATGTATATTGTGTGCTAAATTAGTAAATTACCTTAGAAACTCCTTTGTTTTTCTAAAGCATTGTGAAATTATTATAGCGATAGCAGGAATGACAGGGGAAATGTATTCAGCGCGCCTCTTTTCATTTTAGGATAAGGGCGCACGCCCAGACTGAAACACCGACGGGATGCCAGATGGTTGAGAATGGGGATGACGGTGAGGATGTTGGTTCGGGTGGCTCTTATCGTGTATCCTTGCTTGTTGAGCTCAATAATTGTTGATGGCTGCTATCAGTCGCGGTCGGACGTGTATTCGCGTCTGCAGCCATGCCAAGCTTGTTTTGCCCCGCTGCCTAATGCTGGGATCTCCTAACCAGCGTATTCGGATTCGGAGGCTTTCTAAGGGGTTGGTGGTGGTGGTGGGGGGGGGGGGGGGGGGGTGCGTTTGCTGCTCTCTCTTCGTCGTGTAGATCTCTTTTGAGTATGGGACGTATGGCGAAAGGCGCTGAAGGAATATGGGCTTATGCAGAGAATACAGCAACGCCA
>NC_033799.1:72925663-72955672 GCF_001876935.1 Asparagus officinalis | reverse complement strand
GTATGGCGAAAGGCGCGAAAGGGATGATGGGCTATCAAAGCCACTAGCAATCGTATACTGAGACAAATGATCGGCAGAGGTTAGACTCTGATCGTATACTTTTCGATGACCACTTTTAAATTCATGCGATCCTGGCACAAATTATGTTTGGCACTCTTCATAGATTAAAATTAATCTATGTTTACATAAAAATTGGAAACAGAAAACCCTTTTCGCAATTTACAACCAGTGTTTGCTTGCACGAACACATTCAACCTTTTACATTTCCAGGTAATGGGCATCTTGTCGAAAAGCATAGTACCGCTCAGGGTTGCAGTTTATCAAGCAAGGAAAATTTTGGTTGCTACTATGCATTCTTGCTATTAATCACCCATTACAACAGAATCACGAATATACAGTGAACTGGTATACAACCTCCCATTGGCTTTAGACCATGATTACAAATCTTTTAAATTAAAATAAAACTACCAGGAACCTGGTATACAAACACCTCCCATTGGCTTTAGACCATGATTACAAATCTTTTAAATGAGAAGATAAGCTCATTAAAGCAAGCCGGGGAGTGGGGGTGGGTGGTGTTGGGGGGGGGGGCGGGGGATGATTACAAATGAGATGATTCCTGTATTCGAGCTTGTTTCTCATTTTATGAAGAAGAAACACTCAATACATCTCCTTGCCATAACAATTCTCCCATCGTCCATAACAAATTGCACCGCTCAGCATACTTGAGTTCTTCAGTCGATTGAGTCGACCCACAATGCAGCAACTTCTCCATTACCAGTCACAGAACTCTTAACAGCATGATTACTCCAATCTGTAAGCATTATAAGGAATGTTCAGGAAGACTAGCATATCATCAAAAACAAGTCTTCTGCTTATGTGCGCGGCGGGTGGGTGTTGTGCGTTGCGGCTGCAGGTATGTGCGTGCATGTTTCTCTCTCTCTCTCTTCTATATATTATGTGTTACAATACACCTAGGGTGTAACTTATGTTAAACACACCTATAAAAAAATATATAATCGATATTAGTAATCCACAACGCTTTCCATTGCTGATATATGCGCCTCAAAACTTCATGAAGAATCTAAAAATCACATAGATTAAATATTTCTAGATTATACATCTAATGACCAGAAATGACTGCGTCTGAAACTATCTCAAATATCACTTATTTTTGGTTGTTTGAATATGTGGGATAGAAAATTCCAAACACACGAGTTTTTATCCACTTAGATTTGATGGCATACAGAAATGATTAATGGCTTGGATTTGCAATATAGATGAGTAAAAGATATATTTTTATAAAAGTAGGTGTATTGTAACCTATAACCAACTTAGGCTACCACCATATATATATATATGAGATTAATGTGGTATTCCTTGTCATAGGAGAGGATTTCCTCCTTGACGTCTATGGCACAATCCCCATATCCTCATTAAAGTAGGAGAGAGTGTGAGTTGGTATTGTGCACTACTTTATGCAGTGATGTGGTTGGTTCACATAGGCGGACAAGGGCAGAGAATCTCCTCCTATGACAAGGATATCCATTAATCTCTCTCGTCCATAGTAGTATATAATATATATATATATAATATATACTATATATGAGAAATAATTGAGTATGCTTAGCGTACAAGCCCAGCAAAAATGTGATTCGGCTGGTAGTTGAGGTGTCAAATCCCCGTTCCACTCATTCCAATGTGGGAACAAATTCACATGGGTAGGGGTGATGAGGACTGTGCAAACATCACTACCAAGCCACAAAATTTGGTGTGCTTGCTACCAAGCATACCCATATGGTCTCATATTATATATATATATATATATATATATATGAACTCAATTTTAAAAATTTCAAAAAGCTTGCTATTTATTAGGACATTAGTTTTATCTTTCTATCCCCCCCAACCCCCCCCCCCCCCCCCCCCCCCCCCACACACACACGCACTATGATAGTACTATTATATATATATATATATATATATAATATAATATATATATATATAATTATATATATATTATATATTGTAACTCAATTTTTAAAATTTCAAAAAAGAGCTTCTATTTATTACGCGACATAGTTATCCTTTCTATTCCCCCCGCCCCCTCTACACACGCACAAATGGTTGTGTTTCTTGTTAGACCTTTTTGATGTGGTCTTTTTGATACTGACTTGGTCGGTGTGTAAAATACATATGCCTACGAACCCCCTTCGAGGATCATGAATCTAGTAATTGCTCTTTAACGGCTTCCTCATGAATATCACGTTCTTTATTGTAGCAAAATTCTGTCTTTCGTATTCGCATACAATACCATCAAAAAATGTTTAGGAAGCATCACCTAAATCACACATGCAAGAGGAGAGGTTGATGTTAGAGGCTTAGAATGCAATTGTTCGACACCGTATGATGGACATATACGTTGCTTTAAGAGATTTTCCTAAAATAGAACTTTCTCTGAGTATTCTCTTATCACAAATAAAACTATCTATGCTGGAAACTTTCAGCAATCCCAATTGTCTCAATGTCCATGTGCTACTTATATTTTTAGTGACGATGGCTGATTTAGTTCCTAAGAGATAATCTGATGGTAGTTAGCTTAAACCTTCTTTATCCGAAGACACATGGAACTCGAGCATACAATGAAGCGAGTTGTACTTGGCCTCCCTACTCACCTCAGGTAAAGGGCGAATGTTTGGCCCCCTAAAAAGGGAAAAAATAAAACCTCTACATGGACATAGTTAAATGCTTTATCATAATGTAATTCTCCAAAAGTCCGCGAAGACCGAGTCCTAGCCACCTACGAAATTTTCTCTTTTATGAAGGAAGAAACACTCAATACATCTCCTTGCATAACAATTCTCCCATCGTCCATACAAATTGCACCGTCAGCATACTTGAGTTCTTCCAGTCGATGAGTGACCCACAATGCAGCAACTTCTCCATTACCAGTCACAGAACTCTTAACAGCATTGATTACTCCAATCTGTAAGCATTATAAGGAATGTCAGGAAAGACTAGCATATCATCAAAAACAAGTCTTCTGCTTATGTGCGGGCGGGTGGGTGTTGTGCGTGTGCGGGCGTGTATGTGCGTGCATGTTTCTCTCTCTCTCTCTTTATATATATGGTTACAATACACCTAGGGTGTAACTTAGTTAAACACACCTATAAAAATATATAATCGATATTAGTAATCCACAACGTCCATTGTGATATATGCGCTCAAAACTTCATGAAGATTAAAAATCACATAGATTAAATATTTCTAGATTATACATCTAATGACCTAGAAATGAACGGTCTGAAACTATCTCAAATATCACTTATTTTTGGGTTGTTTGAATTGTGGGATAGAAAATTCCAAACCACACGATTTTTATCCACTTAGATTTGATGGCATACAGATAATAATTAATGGCTTGGATTTGCAATATAGATGAGTAAAGATATATTTTTATAAAAGTAGGTGTATTGTAACCTATAACCAACTTAGCTACACCTATATATATATATGAGATTAATGGGTATCCTTGTCATAGGAGAGGATTTCCTCCTTGACGTCTATGTGGCACAATCCCCATTATCCTCATAAAGTAGGAGAGAGTGTGAGTTGGTGGGAATTTGTGCCTACTTTATGAGGATGGTGGGGATTGTGTCACATAGGCGACAAGGAGAGAAATCTCCTCCTATGACAAGGATATCCATTAATCTCTCTCTTAATATTATTATATATATATATATATATATATTATATAGAGAATATGAGTATGCTTGTTACAAGCCCAGCAAAAAGTGTGCTTGGTAGTTGAGGTGTCAAATCCCCCTCCACTCATTCAATGTGGGAACAATTCACATGGGTAGTGAGTGGATGAGGATGTGAACACATCACTACCAGCACAAAAATTTGTGCTTGGTACCAAGCATACCCATATTTCTCATATATATATATATATATATATATATATATGAACTCAATTTTAAAATTTCAAAAAGCTTCTATTTATTAGGACATAAGTTTTATCTTTCTATCCCCCCAACCCCCCCCCCCCCCCCCCCCCCCACACACACACGCACTATATTACTATATATATATATATATATATATATATATATATATATATATATATATATATATATATATATATATATATGTAACTCAATTTTTAAAATTTCAAAAAAGAGCTTCTATTTATTAGGGACATAGTTTTATCTTTCTATCCCCCCCCCCCCTCTACACACGCACAAATGTTGTGTTCTTGTAGACCTTTCCTTTTTGATTAGGGTGTTTTTTGATCTGACTTGGTGGTGTGTAAATACATTGCCTACGAACCCCCTTCGAGATCATGATCTAGTAGATTGCTTTTAAGGCTTCCTCATGAATATCACTTCTTATGTGAAAATTTGTCTTTCTTTGATAAATACCTCAAAAATGTTAGGAAGCATCCCTAACATCCACACATGCAAAGAGGAGAGGTTGCATGTTAGGGCTTAGAATGCAATTGTTTCGACCACCGTATGATGGACATATAGTTGCTTTTAAGAATTTTTCCTAAAATAGAATTGTCTCTAGTATTCTCTTATCACAAATAAAACTATCTATGCTGGAACTTTCAGCAATCAATTCAGATTCCATTGTACTAGTTTTAGGAGATGCTGATTTAGAACATAGAATAATCCTAGGGTAGTTAGCTTAGACCTTTTATCAAGAACATGGAATAATACATGAAGTGATTGCTCCCTACTCACCTCAGTCTAAGGGAGTTGCTAAAAGGAAAAAATAAAACTCTAATGGACATAGTTAATGCTTTACTAATTAATTCAAAAGCACCTGAAAATCTATAGGATGAAGCTCTTCTAGGGTTACCTCATAAGAACTCTACTTGCATTATCTTCTATTCATAATCTTATTGTTCACCAAATGAATGTAAAAACAACATTTCTAAATGGTGAACTAGAAGAAATTTATATGGATCAACCTAATGGTTTTGTGATTAAGGGACAAGAAAATAAAGTATACAAATTGGTAAAATCATTATATGGTCTTACAAGCTCCTAAACAATGACAAGAGAAATTTGATATAGTAGTAATTTTAGATTTTGGTTTTTCAATTAACAGATTTGATGAGTGTTAATTGTAAGACTCTAGATCATGATCATGTGATTTTATGTTTGTTTGTTGATATCTTGATCTTAGGAGCTTTTCTAGAAGTAATAATTAATAAATAATGTCAAAAATAAATTTGACATGAAAGATTTAGGAACATCTGATATGATTTTAGGAATAAAAATTTCTAGAAGTGACAAAGGCATATCCTTATCTTTGGAACACTCAGTTGAGAAAAATGCTTAGAAAATTTAACTATTAAGACTACAAATATATAGACTCCTTATAGCTAGCATTTCTCTACACAAAAATTTAGGAGATCCTATCTCACAACAAAAATATGCCCAACAAATAGGACAACTTATGTATATAACAAATAAGAGTAGACCTCACAGTCAGTCATGTCATCGATTAACTTATTAGAAGAAGCATTAGATAAGAGTCCAGACTCTTCAACACTCTCATCTTATGTAGTTCCTTAAGTTCCGCCAGGAAAAAAAAAGAAGCAGAAGGAAAGAAAAGAATAAGGCAACTCTACGACCTGAAATATTCTTCTGATCCACGTATTGCAAATTTATTCCTTGTATTTAAGATGAGACATTTATTCTTTTGATATTAATCCAATAGATTGTTTATTAGCAAATACAACCTATTGTTTCAACCTGAAAGGAAAACAAAGAGAAAAAAAGGAAAAGGGTTAAAGAAATGATAGGGCAAGTATCTAATGGATTAGCTAATGAATGACTACTGTTGTCTAAAAACAAAATGACTTTATGTATGACATATGAATAGTGAGGATTAAAACCTGGATATTACATCCATGAGTATTGGGTGTTTTTTTAGTGTCGTTTGCCTAGTTAAAGTTCTTCTAAGCACTTGTCCATGAGTATTTTTTCAAGGAGAACATGTATTCTATTAAAGTGATTGTTATTTTTGAAACTTGCAAGTGTTTATAAAGGTAATCTTCATTCTGAAATAGTTTGAATGGAAAGGGAATAAGAACCGAGGTCCCCTCTAACAAGAGAAATAGAAGACAATGATATATCTATTTAAAAATAAAATCTACAAGATCTCAAGTTTCAAATGTATAATTGCTAGGATTCAAACAATATTTAAATGTATTTGGATTTAAGGTGCAATCACTTGTATTGATATGAGTTCATGAATAGAATTGGATCATAATTATCTATGTATTTGTATTAGGAAGATATAATAAGAGTTCGGAATAACTATTGAAAAGCCACGATGATTCACAACTTGTTGGTCTTGCATTGGCATTTGACTTGCATCTTGATCCGATATTGATCTACGATGATTCACAACTTGCATCAACTGAATGAGAATTTTTTTTCTAAAAAGAAGGAATTGAATCCTTATTTTCTAAAAGGCAAGAGATGATATACAAATCCTAGAAGATACAGGTTGAACATGTTCCTCAATCATATAATCATAAAGGGGACGCTTTGGCAAGCCTTACGACATCCCTAGATATTCTCCAAAAACTACCCTCCAAATATGTGGAAACAAAGTGGGTATTATCATTGATACTTGAGTCAGCACAGAAGACATTGACATTCATAATAATTTCGGTTTATATATTGAAGAAGAAAAAGATTGGCAAAGCGCCAAAAACCATTGTTGAATTATCTCAACCATGGGATTCTTCATGAGTATACTCATCAAAGACAACAAATAAAGAAACGTGTCACTACACGCGTATTGAAGGGATCCTTTTTAGGTGATTTTTTCACCGAATGCTTCTTCATTGTTTATCTGATAACGAAATCATGAAAGCTTTGGAAGATGTGAATGCTGGAGTATGTAGAGCTCAATCAAAACAAAGACTTTACCATCAACTCAAGCATCTGGGTATTATTGGTTTGCAATGGCTTAGGATGTCATGCAATTTGTTTAGGGATATCATGTTTGTCAAATTAATGTGGATTCCATACATCAACCCCCATAACAACTCCATAAAACTAATATATCTCCGTTTTCTGATGCATGAGAAATAGATAAAGTCTGAATACCCTATTCATCCTCCATCATCAAAGGAGCATAGTTATATAACCGCTAATTAGTTCTTTAATTTTAACTAAAATATGATATTAGTACGAAACCTTATTCATCCCACCTCTAGAGTTTCCTGTAATCCTAAAAATTACATTTTTTTTCTTTTAGAAATCGCATTTTGATGCTCCTTCCAAAATTAAGGATTTTGAACCCTAGTTCTATCTATTTCTAGAATCTAACAACCTCCGTTTTACCATTCTTACCCAGCACTGTTTGGTAAATACTAGATGATTTATTACCTCACGTTGTAGCATACTTCCCGGGATAAAGCTCTCTCACTCTCCTAATAAGGAAATGTTTTCTAGTAGTGTTATTCGAATGTTTTCGGATTTGTCTCAAATTTGCCTTTAGCAAATCACTTCTATTTGTGATTCCTCGGTGAACAAGGATTCTTGTAATCCATATTGAAAAATAATTCTATCTGGGATTTCTAGTTTGGCTAGGATTCTATTTTAAGGCATCTAGTTCAACAAGCGTTCTATTTGAAGTATTCTATTTGCAATTCCCAGTTAAGTTACGATGCATGTGTTTATAAATACATCATAACAGAGAGAGAGAGAGAGAGAGAGAGAGAGAGAGAGAGAGAGAGAGAGAGAGAGAGAGAGAGAGAGAGTAAGGCATCTAGTTCAACAAGCGTTCTATTTGAAGTATTCTATTTGCAATTCCCAGTTAAGTTACGATGCATGTGTTTATAAATACATCATAACAGAGAGAGAGAGAGAGAGAGAGAGAGAGAGAGAGAGAGTGTCTTGCTTAGGGATCTCTAGGACTTTAGAGAGAGTTCTGTAGAGAGAAGAATTCTTCTCAAGGGTTCTAGGGTTTTGTGAGGTACAATGATGATCAAAATTTTGTATATGCTGGGAAAAAACATCAATGAAAATCTATCGCGTCTACCTTCTATTGATATGTAGTTTCTCTTGCAAATAACCTATATAGAGCTATTTCAGGATACGCCCACAAAAAAAGGATCATACTAACAATCTAAAATAAAAGTTATAACTTATGAGTACAAATACCTGATCATACTCATCCAAAAATGTAGTCAATTCATCTAACAATAGCACCTTGCAGGCTTCAGCTAAAGCACCAGCAATTGCCACTCTTTGCTTTTGACCACCGCTAAGAGTTTGAATTGGCCTCTAATAAATGCAATAAAAGAAATAATCATACTACAATTCCTCAGAACAAATGTTTAAAAAAATATATTCTATTTGTTAAGTCTCAGAGACCTACTTGTGAGTAGGTTAACATGCCAACAGCATCTAGAGCTTTTGATACCCTCAATTTAACTTCATCTAATGTCAGATTAAATTTACCAAGACCAAATGCAACATCTGCCTCGACTGTGGGCATCACAACCTACAAAAAAGAAATAAGATAATAACCACCTACATATTTGTAGCATTGAGAAAGTAAAGCCATAAACCTATCGGTGCCAAGAGCTAATATTTGCTAATATACATAATAGTACAGATAGATTAGAGAAACGGCTAGGAATTCATTCCTCTCCTAATTTATTGGTTCCTTAGGGTGTGTTTGGCAACTGGACCAAACTAGGCTTTATAACTGGTTCTAGTGAGAACCAATTCAGTTGTGGACCAGCTCCCCCCCACAATAAAACTAGTTAAGGGGGCCTTTTTTGGCTTAGAAAAACTGGGCCAACAATGGCCAAGTTTTTTGCCGAACAGAAAAGGCACCCAAAGCTGGGCCAGGTTCGGTCCTGGCCCAGTTTTAAAGTGTTGCCAAACAGGCAACTAGAGTTGGATGGAAATTTCGATATAGACTCTATATCATCTTTTACTTTTTTAAATAACATATCCAGGAATGAATGTATTGGAAATGAGAACAAATAGCAACACATCAACAGAGGAGAGGATAAGCATAAGGATACCTGCAGGAAGTTGGAGTCGCACCCACTGAGAATAAAATGAGACATAATCGATCTCAAATGGCGTGCACACGAGTGATGGAGGCAAGTAAGTGTGTCATTTATGAGAAAACCGATAGGATCGCATAGTTCGCAGAGAGATGAGGACCAGAGTTGTGGCATAGACAAACTTTGATAGAGGCAATTTACGAAGGATGTAAGAAAACCGTGCAGATGATCCTAAGTGGAGGTTGGTGGAAGACAAAGACTCGATTATGATGTGCCCAACCCTGAAACGTGTGATAAATAAAGCCTTAAAGATAGATACTTCTAAAAATCCATAAATCACAGAAAACCCTCCTGAACTCGTCTCACTTAAGGCGGTCTGCCATTTTACTTTGCCATGTCAATGTTATTTACGGGAATTTACTAAGTGCAAGTTTGAAACTTTCGGGAGTTTTCTCCAATCCATCCAAAGGTTAATGGGGTTTTGTGAAATTTGCCCTTTGAAACTGCCAACAGGTTTCAAGCTAAAAAGGAAAATAAAATGGGGGGCAAAAAAAAAACCTGATGATCGGGATTCTGGAAAACAAAACTCAGGGGCCTGTTAGCACTTAGGGTTCCCTCCGTTGGCTTCAGTAGCCCAGCTAAAACCTGCGGAAAATTTTTATTTAAAAAAAAAACTAATCAATCAATTAAAATAAAAGGGAGAGAATTGGGGATTGGGGATTACTTTGAGAAGGGTTGATTTGCCGCAGCCGTTGGGGCCGAGAACCATCCAGAGCTCGCCGGCGGGGACGCGAAAGGAGCAGTCTTTGAGAATGGGGAGGAGTTTGCCTTGCTTCGTGATGACTGAGAAACTTAGATTGCGGCCTTCAATGGCGAGGGGAGGAGGAGGAGGAGAGAGATTGGGGTTAGGGTTTTGGACTCGGCATTGGAGGATTCTGTTGATGCAAACAGGAGAGCGAGCATGATGCAGAGGCAACGGCATGAGAGAGAGAGAGAGAGAGAGAGAGAGCGCTTCAGCTTCGGCAGGTGATGATGATGATTTTAGAGGTTTTTTTCGATTTTAGTACCACAAATCTTAACACAAATTCAGATAAGCCCCTGTCGTTTGGGTTAAATTTCTTTTAGGGAAAAATGCTTCCAGCCCCCAAAAGCCAAGAAAACGTGCTCCCCCCCCAAGACTTTGTCAACGGGTGTTTTGCCCCCAAAAATAAAGATTTTGCCCCAAAACACAAAACCCAAGACATTAAAATATGTAAAGACCATAATATTATTCTCTCTCTCTTTTTATCATGATGTACTAAGATGATAGTTGAAATGATTGATGGAGATTATTTTATTATTTTCGTTGTTGATGAAGGGAACTAACTGTTTGTAGTGGGTGATTGTTAAAGTTAAGGGTTAACTGTTTGTAGTGGGAAATTTCTATTAAGCTCTCAAACTATTATTTCATTCTAGGGGTTTTTTATCTTCTGGTCTAATTGTCTATCCTAGTTTATCTTTAAACCAAACTATTTTCATTTGTACCATTGACCCTTTTCCGAATTTACCCTTCCCAACATCCCTGCGTTCCCTCGTTCTTCATCTCCTGCGCGCGATGGTAGAGCACAACACCACCCCCTCCCCCTCAACAATTTCTTATTTAATTTCCTCTTTCTTTTCCTTTACACTTTTTTTCCATTCATCCACTCTTATGAACCCATCAATTAATTCTCAACCCTATTAATGCTTAGGGTTTGATTGGTTGATTTTGGTGAAAATTCATCAATTAATTCTCATGGTTGGTTATTACAGTTAATACGAATTAATAATATTAAAAAAAAGCAAAACATTAACTTTAATTTTAGAATTCTCGTTTAATTTCAAAATTATGATTTTAATTTCATAATTTCTTGTGAGACCAAAATTTATAGTAAGTTAAATTTGGTTTTAGTTGACTATCTTTGATGAAAAATTTATTTATTTTTGGTGACAAACATAGATGGATGAAGATTTGTACTGTATATTTATGGTTTTTAGAGGAAATAATCACTTTTTTAAATTGAATGTCCATGGGAGTTAGAATGATTTAGCGATTGTAGTTCTAAGTCTAATTGCTTGTAGTGCAAACATGTTTGCAATTCATATACTTTCAATGTTCTGTTATATGTTTGAAATTTTCAAGCTTTTTCTATACGTTTTAAATTTTTGAGGTGTTTTTACCAAAATTTAAAAGTTTTAGCATGCTTTTTGCAAATTCAAAACTTTTCAGGGCGCTATTTGTAAGTCTTAGATTTTCAGTTGATTGTTTTGTGTTTGAATTTTCAGTTTTTTTTGTAAGTTTATAACTTTTATAGTGTTTTTAAAAATGGTTTCAAAGTTTCATGGTGTTTTCTGCAAATTCAAAACTTTTGGGGTGCTGTTTGTATTTTCTTGATTTTCATTGTTATGTTTTAGATTTGAAGTAGTCAGTTTTTACTTTTTTTTAATTTGATATTTGAGGGTGGTTTTTATAATTTTCAAAATGTTAGGGCGTTTCTGTAAATTCAAAAATTGTTAGGGTGCTTCTTGTAGGGTTAGAAATTTTCAATGTTATTTGTATGTTTTGAATTTTTAGGGTGTTTTTACAATTTTTGAAAATTTTGAGAATTTTTTGTATTTTTGGAATTGTTGGGGGGTTGTTTGTAATTTTCTATTTGTACAAGGGATATTTGTAATTTTTTAATTTAGGTCTTTTTGGTAAGTTTTGAAACTTTTTCGGACGTTTTTTTATAATTACACATTGTTAAATAAACTAAGCCTGAATTTTTCTCTCCTTTTTATCCTACCCCTTCACTCGGTTAAAGTTTATCGTCTTGTGATTAAACTATCAACGTTGGTTAAACTTTAACATGATAACTAACATGGTTAAAAGTTAATAAAATGTTTACCAGAATAAAGTTTAACCCCATTTACCCTTGCATCAAACAAACCCTTAGATATTCTTCTTGGGAGAATTCCTTGCAAAAGACACCTAGAAGTTGGAACAAATGGCAATGTAGACGGAAGAAAGATGAAATAAATTTTCATACTCCAGCAAAATTCATACCGATATACAAGCAAATATTCATGAGGGAGAAAATGGACCAAGTGGTTACATCTTTTAATTTAAGATGATATGCTCTGCCTCTCAAAAGAAATTTTAGTAGGGTGACAGCTCCAAGAACATGTGCATGCAAAGTATCAGAGTGCCCACCAACTAAAGCTATTATAAGGATATATATACACATCCCAAATAATCTTTTAAAAGTAACTGTGCTAGGTTTATATATACACATCCCAAATAATCTTTTAAAGTAACTGTGCTAGGTTTTCTCTCCTTTTTCTACTGAAGCAAAAATGATTACTTTGGACATGCAGCATCAAATTCTTCTTCTGCTGTCTAATCGCGTTCTTTTGGATGCTGGACCTGCTTCCACATTATCTGCGCTTGATTTTATCTGTAAATGGTTGATTGAGTAAGAAAGAATTTGTTCAAAAAAACAGTGAATTAAATATATTGCTGAAAAACTGCAGTGAATAATCAGTTTACCTTATCAAGCTTCTCCCTGACCAATTGAACTGTCTGATTCATGGACGAAGATGGGAAGTATTCCTGCACACAGAACGCAAAACCCAATAAGTTCGCAAGTTCATATATAACCTGCAGCTCTGATATTGTGTATAATATTATTCTACTATGCAGTAGAAATCCTTCAGAACAATCCCTATTAAGTCTATGGGGGTGGTTTACACCACTAATAGAATAGGCACAATAAAAAATTAACCCTCTAAGCACCATGAATAGTACACCCATGAATAGTATAGATCACCAATTTTACAAGGCATTCTCATAGTGTCTTTACTCTCTACTATGGACCAATTTGAACCATATTTATTTATCCAATTTTGTCGTAAGCCCTAATGAAACTTTTGAGAATAAAGAACCTTTTTTTCTTTTCTTTTCTTTTTTTTCTTTTTCTTTGTGTATGTGGGGGGTGGGTTTGGATTATTCCTGGTTTGGTTAGCAGGCAAAAATGACATAATGTAAACCACTTTCGGTCCAATCTTTAGGTTCCAAACTAGGATTATTCCTGGTCTGATTACTGTTCCCCTTAATCTGGTTAGCTCAATTTGCCAAACTCTACCTTTTATACATTCAATCAAATAGTATCAAGAAGACTAAAAAACTTTGCAATTTATGTCCCATCAACCTCATGCACGAGCAGCATGGTGATAGACTTGAACATTACCTTGTCCGAAGAAACATGGCCGATACACCCAGATTGATCTGCTGATGTATTATATTCCCTATATAGAATGTAATTTGAAATAAGAATTATCAATAATATAAAGTATAGCTGGACATTGGGGTTAGGGAGCCTCAAAGAAAAGACCCAATGAAAAGGGCAGTATGTTAAAACTTACCTATTATGATTGAAGTTCTGAAACTCTTGATGTCTCAGCATTGGTGAAGCTTGCCCACACTGATAAGTATCTGCCCTATTATGAGGATGATGAGCAACTTGAGAGAGGCTCTTTGATCCTTGACCTTTTCCATCTGCAACAAATAGGATCATGGCAAGAGAAGAATTTGACTCTTAATTGACAACAAGGTAAATATAATGCATGGTGGTACATTAATTAGGCAACAAGAGAAGAATTTGACTCTTAATTGACAACAAGGTAAATATAATGCATGGTGGTACATTAATTAGGCAGTAAATATAATGCATGGTGGTACATTAATTAGGCAACGTACGCTTTAGCCGTCCCAAGACTTCATTCCTCCTTCCCTCCAGTTTCTCCTTGGTGTCTGAAAGGGTTTCGAACTGAGGAGCATATGAAACCTGAAGGCGGTTTCCATAGAAAACTGACTCATCCAATTTTCTCTTTGCAAACCTTAAAAAAAGGATTCAATCATCAATATTCATTTCTGATGATCTAAAATTCATATACTTCAATAGTAACAGATTTTGCAAGAAAAATTAATATAAGGAAAGACATGGTATTATTGAGAAGATACATGTCAGGCAATATATGATGCCCTTTCATTCTTTCCCTTTCCTATAACATGTTCATTGTCGTAACAACTCATTGATTACACACCACGAATTGAATGCCAACATTATGGAATCAAAATATATAAGTCGGTTGACCATGTGCTCCAAAAACAGTTAGAGATAGGCACTTGTGGAATTTTTAACTTATCAAAGATGCACTAGAGATTAATAACTCAAAAATTCTAATACCCGACTGATGTGTCATTAGATATGCAGAAGCATTTATGTTATATTATTATTTGTGCACTTTTCCAGTATAAGGTTATGATTATATTTAGGTAATTATTAATGTATACAACTTCAAAGTATAGTTTAAATTTCGACTTACTATGTTTATTTAACCATCAGTCTTACAGGCGTATGTTATAGGTAAAACACTCCCACATATAACTGTTTATCCCGAATTATTAAAGATTCGTCATACTCAACTTTATCATGACATACTCGTGTCTTGTACAAATACTCAAGGGTGGATACAGAAGATTTTCTTAGGGCGGCAGGTCACAGGTATCTATATACCCAAATGAAAACAGCTACAACGTTCTAATGGGATTAACGAAATTGCTTCTAATTTGTAAATTTTTTATTTAAAAAATATATATATAACACCTTCCACCCAAAAAATACACTTTCTACAATGTACTGCCACATTGGATATTACTAGAGAGTATATATAAAGTTACTAAACTATAAGGTAAAAAATCACTTGTGCGTAAAATTTCAAAGTAATAAATTACAATCACCTTGCACTGCTGACCTGTGAAAATTTGATCCAGAATACATCAGTGAAAGGCTCACAGTCTTCCGTATCCATGGGTTTGCACCTGTCAAGAGAAAAAGGGGAACAACGAGTTGAAAGAGCTTATATATAACAAATGACCAATCCGCCACAAATCTTCAGAAAAAATCATGAGAACAATGCAAAGCTTTGCAGGAACAGACCACCCCCCCTTTGATGAACCTGGGATCCCTATCCAAAAAACTTCCAAACAGAAGGCTTTCCCTCTAGATGCCTGATTACCATCCAGGCTTATAACCAGGGTTGGCCATCACTATCCTCATATGGATTCTTTTTACCAAGATTTACTTGACCAAGAAAAAGAGTGCCGGTAGTAATGTTTTCTTGAATCTCCGTCTTTTCACCACGTCAATCCACTCGCTAGTATTGATAATTACTTGGAAAGTAGGTTTATACAAGAAAGGAATCTAGAAGCCAGATCCAGCACATAATGTCATGTTACATGATCATATACATAGCTAACACATCTGCACCCTATGATAGATTTCCAAGATAACTAAAATGGAACAACTTGGAACTCATGACACAAATCATCCGTTGATCTATATCATGAAGGCAAATCCAATCCAATCCAATTTGTAAGAACATGGTTGCGAAAAGCCCATCTAGGATTTTTGTGCTACGAGCCAACATATCATCGTCAATCCAAGTGTTTCTTAATGATATTATCCAAATCTAGATTAGGGTTACTTATGTGATTGTTACGCGATTGCCCCCACGGAAACCAAGATTTGGTGGATGGTCGCATTAGGGTGTTCATCAGTCCGCATATGATATGACACTACTCTTGTTTATCACCAAATTGAAACACAGAACACAACAACAAGGAAGAAGGAAAACAGCGGCGAGGACGCTCACTCTTCGACGTTCCCGTAGGATCCGAACAAATTCGACAGCTGCTCCCCGCACCCCAACGCGGGGACATTCCGCACAATTAAGTATCTGCGGGTGGAGCAATCAGTTAAATAGGCACAGGGGTTCACGACAACCCGAAAGGCAAGTAAATTTTACGCAGAGAAACCTGGACTCGTCGCAGACCGTGTAGACGCGGGCGGCAGCGGGTGCTCCGTCTCCGCATCTCCGAAGCGGCATCGGTCTGGCATCAGCAGCAGCAGCCGATGGCGTTCAATATGCGTGACAGAGGCTGCGGGGGGGTGGAAAAAAATTTTTTATAAAAATTAGCATGCTCGTCACTTGCGTTTTTATCAAGGTTGTTGATAGCGGATCGCGGTGCGTCGCGGAGAGGTACCGCTAAGGCTATTGCGCGCTATTGCGGCGAAATAGCAGCAAATAGCGCACAGTCAAATAGCGGTCAAATATAAATATATTTAAATATGCTAAATAATAAGAAAAATCATATAAAAATTTTTAAATTTCTACAAATGCATACTTGATACCTAAACATGAAATAGATGTGTAATAATTACATAATATTAACAAAGTGCTATAATTATAAAGATTAAAGAATGAAAAAACGTACCTGTTTATCCAAAAGACCGTTATTTGTCCCATTTCTTCAACTTTCAAGTCTCTAATATAAAAATGCTCAACAATAAAAAAGCATTGATCAGTAACATCATCTTTATATTTTGTCAGAGTTAAAATGTTTAAAGGCCTAGAAATGCAAGTGCATGCCAGATGAGACAAAATATTTTCACCTCTTCAGAACTTGAAGAAGGTTAAAGCAAGGGAACAGAAACTAATTATACTTGTAACCATGACGTTAAGAGTTCATTATGAAGTCAATGTAGAGAAGGACTGGGGAGAGAAGGACTGGGGATAGTAAGATGCGTTATTTGCAACTGAAACTAAAAAAAGACAAAACTCAAAAAGTTAAGTTGGCTAGGTTCATAACTATGTGCATGAGTTCTCCCTTCTACTTACAAAATTAAACAAAATTTTTAAGAATAACATTTCCCCATTTTGACCTTTGTGCAAGCTCTATCTGATTTATTTTATCGCAATGAGTAAATTAACTAACATCTGTCAAATATTAAAAAAAAAGAGATTGAAAATTCTGGATATCTAGTTCGATAGGCTGCATCCAACTCCAAAAAGAAATAAGAAAAAGAAAAGGAAAGAAAACACAAATCTTCATTAGATTACAAGATCAGGAACGAGAGATAATTCAAAGCCCTAAAGAGAGAGAGAGAGAGAAAGATGGGCTTCACCGGACTCCAGAGGTGTTGTTGGTGCGGGGTGCGACGATGATCGGAGGCGGCGTTGACGGCGCTGGACTTCGTCACCGGAGGACCGTGAAAGAGAAGGGCTTGACTGGAGAGAGAGAAAGATGGCTTGATCAAAGGTGCTGCTGGTTCAGGAGTGTTGATCGGAGCCCGGAGGTGGCGTTGACGGCGGTGGAAGTCGTCGCCGGTGGAAGTCGTCGCTTGGGAGAGAAGCGGCTAGGGCACAGGTGGGTTTGGGAAACAGCGGTGAGAGGGGTTTATGTAAATTGGGTACGGGTCGGGTTCGGGTCGGGTTCCGTAGCGGGGTTTAGCACCTTTAAGCGCTTTTTCAGCGCTAACATGCGCTTTTTGGCGATTTTCGAGCTAAAAGCGGTTTTTTCCGCCTAAACACGCCGCAATCACCCTGAGCGGCGCGGACAACCCCGCGACCGCGATCCGCGGCGCTATAGCGGCGCTTTTTCCCGCTTTTTACAACAGTGCTTATTCTGGGGACAGAGAGGCGGCGATCCGACTTCGTTTTTCTGACGGGTAGAGAGAGAGACGGCGAATTGGGGAACAAAATTGGGAATTTGGTTTTTTTAAGGGGTTTGTCAAGGGGGGTGTTTGTTTCAAATACTATAATTTTAGTATATGGATTTCACCATGTGATTTGAAATCCATAGGTAATTTGTTATGGGTTGAGATTCCTAAAACTTTGTTTGTTTCAACAATATTTTGGGATTTTGAATACTATAATTTGTAATATTTTTGTTTATTTCAAACTTTTTGAAATTTGAAATCCTTAATTTGTCTAAAACTTTTGAAATCCACCCCACATCCCACTCAAAAAAGAGGATTTCACAAATCTTTAAATATAATACTTTTTTATTATTTGGGGATTTGATATTCTAAAATTTGTTTAGAAACAAACAAGTTTTATGAAATTCTAAAACCCAAAAAAACCCACTTTTTGATCCTAGAATTTGAAATCTCACCCAAATGCCAAATTTTTTTTGAAACAAACACCCCCTATGGATATTAGTCCCTTAATTATACCTATTTCGATATTAGTTCCCCACACCTTTATATTTTGGTACAACAGGTTGAAATTGGCCCAGGACTGAACATAGCTCAATTTTAACTTGTTTTTTGTTTGTCAATTTTTTAGGTCGGAGATAGTCCAATTTTTTTTAAGTCTAAATAGTATCACTAAACCAGTTTTCATTTGGATCGGGGGGTCTGGTCCAAAAGAAAACTGGTTTAGTATAAAACTAGGCCAAGACTGATTCCGGTCTAGTTTTGTGCACTTTGCCAAACACACCCATAGTTAGCCTAAAAACTAATTTTTAGTTTGGTAAAAGTTGAATCAAAGTTTACTTTAATTCAAATTTTATACCCTTTAATTAGTTCTAATTTAGGCCAACGCTTAGTTGTAGAAATAGTTATGCCTCCGACCCAATGTATACTCAAACCCACTTAGACCTTAATAGACCAAAACCTGTTTCTTTACATTTTCATCTTTAATGATAAAAACAAGTTGCAGCAAAAGAAAGATTCTAAGGTGCTGAATGTTTGATTTTAGATATTTTCATTAACTTTTTGATAGTTAACAGTCTCCATATCTTGTTTATGGGCCAATTTATGGATAGATTGCTTAGCTCTTGAATATTTAGCATTCTATACAGGAAGTAAAGAGAACGTGAAATCTGTGAGCAACGATATTTTGTAACCTTCGCACAACAAGAAAATAGATCAGAGTCCACAGAATCAACAAACCCATGGTAATTAAGAAATAACAAAGGAATAATTCACATCTATAATATTATATATATATATATATAAAAAAACATTATGAGGGTAGGCAAATATGAAGGAATGAGTCATTATTCCTTTAATTTGTTAAGGAATAGAGGATCATTTTAGAAAATGGTTGGATAATTTGGTCATTTGATAATATTATTTAATTATATGAATTTCATTTCTCCCCTCCTCTTCTCTCTAAAAAATTCTACTTTCATTTCTTCATTTTCTTATCAAATTTAAAAATCTCATGCACAACTCTTTTAGAATTTTATTATTAAAAAAATAACTATAATACAACACACTGCAAGTTAGGTGGTGACATATTTCAAATATGAGTGTTATTTAACATGTACATAATATATAATAAAAATTTAAGAACTAAAAAAATATATATTTTAAAGTTGTGTTGATAAATTATAAAGATTGAATGAATTTTCTTATGTGTAACAGCTTTTTTAGCTTCAATCGAAAGTTAATATTTTTCATGTTACAACCAAGAAACTAAAAAATTTAAAAATTAAATGAAAAAATATTTTTTTTCACTAATAATCAATAAAACTATTATATGAGTTTTAAGCTCACTTTCATTCCTCTTATTAAAGTGAAGGATGCAATAATAACTTTTTTCATGCATGAAAGATATGCATATTTTCTATAAGCTCTTACTACTTTGATCACATGCATTATGCACGTGTCAATATCTATACATATAAAACTCTTAGGGCCCGTTTGGTTGGGCAAATTTGAGATGGAAAGGGACTGTAGAGCTGCCAAAAGCGCCAGTTTTTGGCAGCTTTACAGCAAAATCGCCTCTTTAAGAGGCGATTTTGCTGTAAAGCTGCCAAAAACTGGCGCTTTTGGCAGCTCTACTTTTCTTTCTTCTCTTATTTCTAGAAGGTTGTAAATTATAAATGAGAACAGGATTTCATTCACAATAATTAATATTTAGCATATTTTTATTTTCAAAACATTCTAAAATATTGATGAAAGTAAGATTTGAACTAGCATAATTAAATCTTCATCAAGTTATATATTATAAGAGATTAAAATATAATATAATAAGTTTCTTTTATGAAATAATTATTAAATACATATCAATGCCAAATATATATAATGATTAAAAATTTTGATCACAATCACTTTAAACAATACTTTTAATTTTAAATAGTAGAATATTTTAACAACTCCATATAACCTTTATATCATTTGGAAAGTAGTATCTTCCATGAAGATTTTGGTTGACATTTAGTAAATAGAAAACTATATTTTCATGCTCGGATAAGATTAAAATATTATATTTTTATAAAATTATATCTTAATTATTCTGGAGTATGATATAAAAGTTAAGAAACTGATGAAACTTTATGATTTTAAATATAATTCTCTTTTTTTATATAAAAAGTTGGAATAAATACGTTTAATATCTATGGCATGTGCACTTGCACGAGCAATAAGTTAGTGCGAGTAGCAATGATAAAAAGAATGAAAACCAGTAAGAAAACAACTAAAATCTATACTACTATACTAAAATCTTAGTGGGATACCAAAAAGATTGAAGGATATTTTCCATTATTGTAGGAAAGGAAGGGGCATATTGGTAAATTCGCACATGAAAGATTTTTTTTCCCCTATCTTTGGTTCATTCTTTTATTTCTAGAATATTCTAAATTATGAATGAGAATACAGTTTCATTCACAATAATTAATATTCATCATTTTCTTATTTCTAGAATACTCTATAATGAAAATAGGATTTAAACTAACATAATTAAATGTTCATCAAATTACACGCTATAACAGATTAAAATACACAATGATAAGTTTCTTTTTCAAATGGATTATTAAGTACATGTCAATGTAAAATATAATGATTAAAACAATTAACCATGATCACGTAGAATTTTTTAAACAACTCCTTATAATTGTAAATATTATTGGGAAAGGTATTTTCTACAATAATTTCTGTTGACATTTAGTAATTGAAACTACGTTTTCATGCTTGAAATAAATTACAATATAATATTTTTATAAAATTTATCTTAACTATTTTAGAGTCCAAATCCAAATCTATGTTTGGTTAATTGCAAGTTGTTAGATTTGCAATATCTTTTTTTTTTCTTTTTTTTTTTGGAGGAACTGCATATTATTGCAAATCAAATGGTTTTTTCTCTGCAAATGAAAAGGATCTACGTTTTGTATGTAAGAATTTACTAATTTGATGACATGGTGTTAGTCTTTTTTTTTTTTTTTTTTTTAAATGATTGATGACATGGTGTTAGTCTTTTTTTTTTTTTTTTTTTTAAATGATTGCAAACTTGCAACATTTGTTGCTGCCAAAATGGTTACAACAAATGCTACACCTGTTTGTTACAAAACATAAACCAAATAACCATAACTAACTATGTAGTTGCAAATTAGATGTTGGCAATAGAAATTTTTGTGTAATATTTACCATTGTAGGTGTGTTTCCGTGAAACAAACAGCCCTAAATTATTATAGCCCTCCCTCCGCATATTAGTTCATTTTCTGCAGAGGTTCACAGCTATAACATTTTCTTGTCATGTTCTGCCTCTCCTTTCTATTGATTAACATATCACATGCAATGAAATTGTTAAATGTGTCAATTATTGCTAAAAGTCAGGGACTTTAAATTAATATTTTGCTATTGCAAGAGAGATGTTTTCTGTTTTGTCTAGTCTTAAATGAACAATATTTTTTTTTTGTCTTTCAATTTGTTCCAAAACCTGGAGATAAAAGATTTGACTTCGTCGTTTTTATTGAAAACAGATCAATAGTTTCTGTAATCCTTCCTAAAACTCTCATGTTTTTTATAATTATTTTGCAATTACAACTATTTACTTGATGATTTTGCTCTTTTAACAAGTATAGTTGAAAAGTATTATCCTTTTCTTGCAAAATAAGTTGCTATCGAAGGCCAGTCACGATTTTTTTTAAAAAAGATCCATTTAAAAAAAAAAGTAGTAAAATAAAAACTATTACGATGGTAAAAAATCAACCAAAATAACTGTGATTTTGGTATTTTGCATGCATATTAAATACAGTAACCATTTTCTACTAGGGGGTGTTTGGCAATGCAAAAGTGAATTGAATTTTTTTTTAAATTAGGCAAATGGCTTTGACATCCATATCAACATGCAAGTGAAATGCAATATTTGTTTGAAAAAACAAAACTATTGTTTAAAGTACAATATGAAGATGATGTAGCAAAATCGGATTGATTCACCACTTGTCTTCACCACTTTCTTAGGGGAAGTTAGGATTGCATTAAATCTTGTACACCAATTTCTTGCATTTCACTTTCGTAACCACTTGCATACAAACAAACATCGAAAATGTTATATGCAAGCCACTTTTTCACTTTCATCTTTCACTCGCATACAAACATACATCCCCTAAGCTTATATTCTATATGTTTTGAAGTTCTTCTACTAAGCCTATATTCTGTATGTTCTAAAGTCTCAAATATGATGGTGTTATACCCAGTAAATTTTCAGGGGAGAGAAATGAAAAGAACCTGAAATAATTCTCTCCTCAAAAGAACAAAATTTCTGGAGAATCATCAACAATCTGCCAATGTAAACATACAACAACAAATACTACAGTAGGTCAAGCTACAAATAATCTTAACCTCCCAATTTCCTATTGTGCATCACAATAATCCACAAACAAGACTGTAACAGATATAAACATGAAACTTGTGTGGTTCATCATTAATACAGATGTACAATTGACAAATGAACAGTCTCTTTCTTTGCGGCATAACTGTGAGAGGATCTTAGAATCTAAAATCTGTACAAGGAATCTAAAGTATACAAAGAGAATACTCCAGCAGAAGCATCTCACTTGTATGCTCTGAACAAAAATTCTCTCATTAAAATTTCTCTATGAATCAGTACTTAAGAACCTTCAGATTTACTTGTATAAGGTACTGAACTATCCAACATACCTATGTTCTCCATATCTTCCTCGTTACTTGATGAACCATTGCTCATATCCAAGCGGCAATACTTAACACCATCATCACTCTCAAATTTATCGGGTTGACGAGTTGAAGTTTCATCAGACGATCTATTGTCTTCAGATATAGCAGCAATCCGAGATAAATCTGGACGCTTCAGGTTTAGGGTTGGCTCATTTGCTGACTTTAGGGCACTGCTTCCGTCGCCTTGAACCAAGTCAGTAACTCTAACCTGATTCATTGATCTATTTGATTAGAAACAGGAAACACACAAAGAAATATTAATTAATTTTAATAGGTTTAATGGAATATGGAACATATTTATGAATAGGAGTATTTGCAAATACACACCTTGTCATCCCTATTAAATTTAGGGTTAACAAGCAAAATTGACCCCCAAGATGCCAGGATTGGTGTGAAAGCAACAAAAAAAATTTAAATCATTTGATTTAAAAATAAACCATATATCGATCACTTCAAAAAAACTAAAGCAAGTAATAACAAAATATACCAATTTACACCATATATTGGACTGTTGAAATACAAAGCGAGTTTAAAATAAGTTGGTTGCATATTTTTGTGTCCGTGGGTGATGTTGGAAAGGACTGGGTGATGTTGGAAAGGGATGAGTTTAGAAGTAAATGAGTTAAAACTTTGGGTTTATAGACAAACAATCATTTTTAGAGGTGAATGATTATAAAATTAAATAGCCATTAATCTAGATTTATAGGAACCCATGTACAATGTCACGACATTATTGTGTGGAAAAATAAATAAATAAATGGTTTAAGCTTTTGGTTCAAGTATACAACGCATACATAATAGCTTAGAGAAAATTATAGAAAGTTAACTAACACCGCTTACCAAAGTGTTGAAATACAAATTAGTGAGATTAAAATTAATATGGAAGAGTATTTTGGGACTTAAGAGTGATTTTTCAAAGAGGGCGAGTTCTTAAAAATAACGGGAGGTAAAACTTTGGGTTTATAGACTGAAAACACTTTCTGGAAGTGTAGGTTTAAAAATAAATGGGAGTAAACCTTCAGTTTTATATGTCAAAAACCATCTACAATTTCGCCACATTAGTTTGAAAAAAGAAAGTAGAAAAAAGAATTTATAATATTTAGTTTTAAAAATGCATTGTATATGTAAGCACTTAGTTAGCAAGTTGCAATAAAAAATCACAATTCACAATATATAATAAACTGCTAGAATAAAAATAAGATTTAGAAATAAATGTAGTCAAAACTTTTGGTTTCTAGGCAGCCAAAAAACATCTTTCTATTGTATATTATATTATTATTATTATATTATACTTTTTGTAATAATCCATTTTTTTTGTTGCAAATCAATAAATTAAGTGGGTCAAATGTGCAACTAAGAGGCCCACATATGTTGGAATTAGACAAGAAAAATAATTGAAGGCCCAATAGTGTTAGCAAAACCTCAAAAGCCCATTTTCCTTTTTTTCCCCTTTGATTTTTTTTTTCTTCCCTTTCACGTGTGAGGGAGTAAATTTCGGTCATTTTTTTCCTCCATTAATCCCTCAACTAATTCCCCTAATCTCTCCACAAAACAAATTCCTCCATAAATCTCTCCACACTAATTCCCTTACCAAAAATTCCGTTACTAAATTCCTCCATTAAATCCAGTACCCCTTCGTTTTCCCCTAACTCAAAAAAAAAAAATTCTCACGAAAAAAAAATGGAGAGAAACCGAAAAAAAAGAGAAAGGAAGGAGAAAGACGAGTTTTTGGATTTGGGATTCAGAGTCTCTTCCGACAAATCGACTTGGGAATTGTTCTTTCTTCGCAGGACCAAGAGTACTTTAAGGATTAAGACCAGCGACAGTGATCTCCTTCTCTCTTTTGACTCTCTCAGCTTCAATTATTAAGTCTTTTTTATAATCACTTGTGGTACTCCAGACTAAGATGTATTTTTCCTCTTTCCTACTTTGAAGAGTTGTGGACATGTAAGAGAACTTGTCTTTTCAGAGTTTTCTTTATCTATCTAGTTCCTTTGCTATCTTAGTTACATGCTCTATGTAGTAGTTCTTTTGGTAATATATCTGTATACAGGATAATCCAGAGGCGTGAATGTAACCGTATGGTTGCATTGCCGACCGAGTCACGCTCCAAATTATCACGTTTTGGACCCGGGGCGTGACAAGGTTTTTATTGGTATCAGAGCCTAGGTTAGATAACTGGACTCTCATCCTGTACATAACTATTGGATCTTTTAAAATAGGAATAGGAGTCTGAGCATGTATAATATTAGGGTCGTTCCTTCTTGAAATATCTTTTTGCGCTTACTCCTTTGATTCCGCATCCAAATTCATTTCTATCTTAACAGTTTATTCTTTTCCCTTCTCAAGCCAAGTGTATACAGACTTAGTCAATGAGCACAAATATGTTTTGGGTAGACTAGCCCCAAGCTTCATAAGTTAAGCTACCAGGAATATTTGTCCAGCCACTATCCCTCACCTTAGCAACTACTACAAGTTCATGGCTGCATAATTTTGGGTGAAGTTATCTCAGCCAACATATCATCTAAATCAAACCATTTAGCTCCAGCTAGTTCATGCGACTGAACTTGGATGTTCTTTATGTGCTAACCAATCAGGATACTAGTAGACTTGAAAACTTTTCAGTTACCTCCAGTTAGACTAGTATCTTAGCCCCGTTAGGTCATGTGAGAGTAATATTTTTAAGATTAACTCGATGTAGATATGCATGTAAAGCAAATCCATCTAGTGATGCATGTGCATTTGATTATCTAGATTATCGATCTTGAGAGTGGCTTTCCTACTTGTTAATATGCATGGCATCCAAGAATCAGGAATTATATGGAGGATATTGTATAATATTGAGGGTATATATTGGAGACTAGATTTTGTGAGATAACAGCCATATAAAGTTAAGAATTTGCTTTGAGGATATTAAATGGCTATGTTGAGTAAATTAGAAATAATATTCCTACGATTAATGGATACTGATCAGATTTTCTTTTTAATGGTTAGGTTTGACTATGATCTTGGAATTGAGTTAATAAATTGGATCTTCATTGGTTATCAATCAAATTGAGGTGTGAATTGGGTACAACATTGACAAATTTTGTAAGTTAAAATTTTATAGTGGTTCATAGCTAGTTGATGATCTCTTGTAGAGGACTTATGATGAAATCACATAATGATAGCATAATCAGATCTGATTAATTAGCAGACACAAGATTGGATTAAATCCATGAGAACTTTATGAGAATTCCCAATATTGAATTTGAGTACTATTACATTAGTGTACTAGGATGTAACCTTTTCCTTTTCGATAAATGGTTGGGGAATCATCAAAAATTTTAAATATGCTCAATAGTTTAATAAATTGAGATTATGATTGTAATCTACGAGGTGAGAATTTTTGGGAAGTATAATGGGTAAATCCTTATAACTAGGTTTAGCGGGATAAATACTAAGTGTTGTAGATAGATTAGCTTAGAACTTGATGGATTAGAGTGGTTTAGTAATGAGTAACTACATGATATTATTTGCTTATATATTAGGTTACAAATATGATGAGGAAGATAAACTAGACCAGAATGTCTTTGTATTTAATCCTTATATCTTCACTTTATATCTTTCAAAATTCTTAACCAAGTGATTGCATGTATTAGTATATGTAGCTTGACACGTGAGCTTGGCATGAATCTGTGTTTGCTTGATATTTGTGCTACTGAAACATCCTTAGATTATTCAATATGGGTTATGCACGGTGTATGATGTTGATGTGACTATGTACCCAATATATGATCGAGATATTACATGATGATTGATATCTAGAAAAATATTTTAATTCTTGAGAATTGCCACTGAAACATGATTCCAACAACATATTCATAACTTTAAGAAATACAAGGACAAGAACTTCATGAAAAGTCTCATGCTAGGATCTACCAGTTTTATATTAGTATCAAATTATCTTAGGTTGTACATGTTTATGATGCCATAGTGTTGAATGTCAAGCGAGTCATTCAAGACACCGTTGTAATATTTATATTGGGATACATGTTTTAGTGAGAGGGGGCTCGTGATCTTCCTCCACTGGATTATGATTGGTGGTGGTCCTAAGGGTGACGATCCTTAGGACCAAACTTGGGAAAGAATTGGTTTACATGTATCATGTCTTGACTGATCTCGCAAGGGATTCATGCTATGGAGAGTCTTTCCAATAGGCTTATAGTATATGATATGAGATATACACCACAACAATCTAGATTTGGGTATAACCTATCATGTGATCGAATAGTAAAAATGAAATTCATAAAGGATAGGAGAAAGTGATGATGAAGTCTTAAAACATATACGTGCAACCTATCACATGCATATAAGGATGCACAGATATAAATCCAGGTGAAAGCCATACTTTTGACATGTCAGAGTATTCCCTAGTGATAATTGAGAGTGTTTATATGCATGGATGTGTTTACCATATTTCCAAGATTTTTTTTGTTTACATTCCTACAAGTAAAATACTTTTCTGACTTCAATATATCAGATGACTTGTGTTCTAGACAATTATCTATCATAGAGGCCTCTTTCATTTTTTTTGTAGAATTATCTGTATACACCACCTATGGAAAAGTTATATATCTGTTACCGTTTGTTCTTTCTTGTACTTAAATAAAATTTCGAAGACGAAATTTTTTTTTCTTAGGTGGGTAGGATGTAATAATCCATTTTTTTGTTGCAAATCAATAAATTAAGTGGGTCAAATGTGCAACTAAGAGGCCCACATATGTTGGAATTAGACAAGAAAAATAATTGAAAGCCCAATAGTGTTAGCAAAACCTCAAAAGCCCATTTTCCTTTTTTTCCCCTTTGATTTTTTTTCTTCCCTTTCACGTGTGAGGGAGTAAATTTCGGTCATTTTTTTCCTCCATTAATCCCTCAACTAATTCCCCTAATCTCTCCACAAAACAAATTCCTCCATAAATCTCTCCACACTAATTCCCTTACCTAAAATTCCGTTACTAAATTCCTCCATTAAATCCAGTACCCCTTCGTTTTCCCCTAACTCAAAAAAAAAATTCTCATGAAAAAAAATGGAGAGAGAAACCGAAAAAAAAGAGAAAGGAAGGAGAAAGACGAGTTTTTGGATTTGGGATTCAGAGTCTCTTTCGACAAATCGACTTGGGAATTGTTCTTTCTTTGCAGGACCAAGAGTACTTTAAGGATTAAGACCAGCGATAGTGATCTCCTTCTCTCTTTTAACTCTCTCAACTTCAATTATTGAGTCTTTCTTATAATCACTTGTGGTACTCCAGACTAAGATGTATTTTTCCTCTTTCCTACTTTGAAGAGTTGTGGACATGTAAGAGAACTTGTCTTTTCAGAGTTTTCTTTATCTATCTAGTTCCTTTGCTATCTTAGTTACATGCTCTATGTAGTAGTTCTTTTGGTAATATATCTGTATACAGGATAATCCAGATGCGTGAATGTAACCGTATGGTTGCATTGCCGACCGAGTCACGCTCCAAATTATCACGTTTTGGACCCGGGGCGTGACACTTTTAAAGCTCACGGAGTATGTATACTGATCTTAAAGAGCCATTTTTGAAGTTGGAGAGTGTTGAGAGAGTAGTTATTTACTAGTGTTTAGTCCCACATAGGTTAGGAATAAACTTCTTTGTTTCCTTAAACACTATAAATAACATCCTAGAGAGAGCTAATAAACTCACTAGGCTTTTCCTAATTTCATGGTATCAGAGTCACCCTCCTCTCTCTCTCCAATTTTCTAAACTTTAGCCGTCACCCTCCACAATCAAACCCTAACCGACACTATTCATCCGCCCAGATACTGTTCATCGAGCAGTATTCATCCGATGGTACAAATTAAGCTAATCATTTAGCTTATCAACTAGATCTTCATAGATCTCCAGCTAATCATTTAGCTTATCAACTAGATCTTTATAGATTTGCAGCTAATCATTTAGCTTACCAACTAGATTTTTATAGGTCTTCAGCTAATTATTTAGCTCTATGTTACGATCAGTCGTTAATAATCTCTTTGAGATAAAATAAGTCGTTCTTTACAGGATGGTTTTACTTATTGAACTAATTACTTGTGTTGATTAGTTGTTGATGATTTGATTCTTGGAAATTAATTTGTTGTTGAGTGAGGTTAATAGTTTATTTTTGGGAGATTACTAGTTGAAAGATCTTATTTACTATATTGATGGCGTCCTCCAGTAATTCTGCTATTTCCATTGATGAGATGAAGACCCACACGGAGGTGCTCTATAGCAAGATCACCGACCAAAAATTAAATGGGTCCGATTATCTATTTTGGAAGCAACTGGTCCGAGTTTATACTTCAGGACCGGAAAAGGATCATCATCTTACAGATGAGCCTCCTGTAGCAGTTACTGCCTCCTGTAAACAGAATGACACTAGTCTACTTCATCAAATTTGGAACAGCATGAAACCACAGGTCCTTCAGCTAGCAATTCACTGTAATACAGTGTGAAAGTTCTTGGAATAGTTGTACTCAGGCCGAGGACACGCCAATCGGGCACATGATGTCATTCAGGAGTTATTTCGGAGCAAGATGGATGAGCATAATCAGATATTTGAGGAGCATTAGGGCAACTTCAATCGCCTCGCAAAGGAGCTAAGATAATTTTTTTTCATTATGGGGGATATTCAGAAAATGCAAGATCAGTAGGATCAACTGATAGTATTCACCTTTCTTGGTTCTCTTACACAGTCTTATAATTCAGCAAGGCCACAGGTTATTGGAAGCTCTGCTATACGTTCTTTAGCAGAGACATTACTTTTTGAGATTAGCAGTGCCAGCTGCACCAGCAAGTACTATCGCAAAGTCTACAAACAGTTCTGCTCCCGCCACACCGAGTAGATAAACAACTAGTCGAGTGGGTGGTCGTGGTGGAGGCCGCTTTGGTAGACATAGAGAATGTT
Organism: Asparagus officinalis; assembly: GCF_001876935.1. NCBI lineage: Eukaryota > Viridiplantae > Streptophyta > Magnoliopsida > Asparagales > Asparagaceae > Asparagus > Asparagus officinalis. The sequence goes on along the minus strand of NC_033799.1, from coordinate 72,925,846 downwards.
TTGGAGCACGTAGAGGATGAGGTGATAGTTCACAAGAAGCTGCAGGGGAGGGTTCATCTGGTCTCTCTATCTATTGTCATTATTATAAGGAACCAGGTCACATGTAATTTCATTATCCTCAACTACAGGAAAAACAACCCTATAGTGCACATATGGCTACACAAGAGAGTCCCATGGATGAAG
>NC_033799.1:72898584-72925653 GCF_001876935.1 Asparagus officinalis | reverse complement strand
GCCGCCAATTTGAGCAGTTTCAGCTCCAGTAATTTCAGCAATTGAAGAATACTCAATCCTCTCCTACTACGGCTATGCTTGCCCAAACAGGTAAACCCACTGCTTACGTTACATCGTCATTGTCTCATATTTGGGTTATAAATTCAGAAGCAACTGATCATATAACTGGAAACCGAGGTATATTATCCTCTTATATATCTACCACCTCCTTTCCTTCAGTACTATTGGCTAATGGATCCACCACACCCGTGGAGGGTGTTGGATCTACCAATATTAATAATATTCCACTTTCCTCTGCGTTATATCTTCCTCATTTCTATTTAATCTATTATCTGTCAGTAGAATTACTGAAGCATTAAACTGCACAGTAACATTTTTTCCTACACATTATATTTTTCAAGCACTTAGGACGAGGAAGACGATTAGCACTGAACGTGAGTGGAATGGCTTGTACGAACTGAACTTTGCCCCTCCTAAGTGGCATGTATCAGCTCCACATCAGCCTTTGAAGCACATTGTCAGCTTGGTCATCGCCCTGTTTCAATTCTTAAAACTTTGATTTCAGATTTAAATCATGTCGAGTCTTTAGAGTGTGAGTCATGCCAACTCGAAAAACACTAATGGGTTTCTTACCCAAGTTGCATCAATAAGCGAGTCAATAACCCTTCTGATTTAGAACATTCCGACATATGGGATCTTTGTTCTGTTCCATCCAAACTCAGTTATCCAAACTCGGCTTTTAAAATTTTGTTAGTTTTGTGGATGACTTTTCTCGCTTGACTTGAATTTACCTACTGAAAAGTCGCTTTGAAGTGTTCTCTGTTTTTAAAATTTTCTGTGCTGAGGTTAAAAAATCAATTTCACTATACCATTAAAACATTTAAGTGCAGATAACGCTAAGGAATATTTTAAAAGCTCTTTCATAAAACATTTGGAAGAAAATAAAATTTTACATCAATCTTCTTGTACTTACACACCCCAACAAAATGGGGTTGCTGAGTGCAAGAAGAAACACTTGCTAGAAATTGCTAGGACTTTGTTATTCCATCGTCAAGTTCCAAAATATTTTTGGAGCGATGCCATTTTGACAGCCTGCTACCTTATCAATAGATTACCCTCATTTGTCTTACAGAATAAAACCTCAATCTCTCTTTTATATCCGACTGAAGACGCTTTTCATTTACCTCCTAAGATCTTTGGGTCTCTGTGCTTTTTTCACAATCATAGTCCTCAATGAACGAAATTAGATTCACAATCTCTTTAGGGTATTTTTCTTGGATATTCTAGGACTCAAAAAGGATACAGATGCTATGGCCTTGATTATACTGTCAAAGTAAATCCAGATCGCTCGCTAGCTCGCCTTAAAGCTCAACTAGTTGCGAAGGGGTATTCGCAGATCTATAGCCTTGATTATATTGATACATTCTCTACTGTAGCTAAAATGGTATCTGTCCACATTCTTATTTCGCTTGCTGCTTGCTACCAATGGCCACTACATCATTTGGAAACGTTAAAATACATTCCTTAATGACATTCTTGATGAGGAGGTTTATATGGAGCAACCACCAGGTTTTGTTGCTCAGGGGGAGTGTGGCAAGGTTCGCAGGTTAAAAAAATCTCTCTACGCTTTAAAGCAATCTCCGAGGACTTGGTTTAGACGTTTTGCTGTAGTTGTCCAGACCTTTGGTCTTTATCGATCTCTGAAAGACCACCCAGTTTTCTAGAGATTTCATGGTGGGAAGCGGATCCTTTTGGTTGTATATGTTGATGACATTGTGATCACTGGCGACGATGCACAGGACATTAGTCATTTGAAGAAGTATCTACAGCAACAATTTCAAACTAAGAACCTTAGATCATTAAAATATTTTTTGGGTATCGAGGTAGCTAGATCAAATAAGGGAATTCTCTTATCTCAGAGAAAATATGTACTTGATATGCTGCTAAATGCTGGGGTGTCAGAATGCAAGGGCATTAACTCACCTATGAATGATAAGATCAAACTACTATCGACTCAGGGGAGTTACTGGAGGATACTGAAGAATACAAGCGACTTGTAGGAAAAAATAAACTACCTAACAGGTGCGAGACCGAATAATACATTTTTTGTTAGTGTAGTCAGTCGGTTTCTCTCGGCACCTAGGAAACCTCATATGGAAGCCGTGAAAAGGATTCTTAGGTATCTCAAGAAAACTCCAGGAAAAGGAGTACTCTATTCAAATAGCGGTCACACGAGAGCTGCAGGATTCTCAGATGCAGATTGGGCAGGATCTCCGGAGGACAGACGGTCAACTACTGGGTATTGTATGTTTCTTGGAGGAAATATAATATCATGGAAGAGTAAGAAACAGAGTGTAGTCTCTCGATCTACAGCTGAGTCTGAGTATCGAACCATAGCGAATTTGACTTGTGAGCTGATCTAGGTTAGAGATATACTAACAGAGATTGGTTATCCTTCGGAGTGTCCAATGAGCTTGTATGGAGATAACAAAGCCGCCATTTACAAAGCTGAGAACCCGGTGTTTCATGAGAGGACAAAACACATAGAGATTAATTGCCACTTGATTCGGGAGAAGATGAAGAAGAGAATCATTAGAGCCAAGTACATACCATCAGACCATCAACTTGAGAACACAAGTGAATTTTATTTGTAACAAGCTAAGCATGTACAATATGTATGTTCAACTTGAGGGGGAGTGTTGAGAGAGTAGTTGTTTACTATTGTTTAGTCCCACGTTGATTAGGGACAAACTTCTTTGTTTTCTTAAACACTATAAATAACATTCTAGAGAAAGCTAATAAACTCACTAGGGTTTTCCTAATTTCAGAGAGCTTAAAAATAAATTAGTTTACTGGGTTATATGCAAAACATCCCTTATTTAATACCCAAAAGTGTGGTCCACAAGTTTTCATTATGTAAAAGAGAAATGCGAGTGAACCGGATGGTAAGGAGGTTCTAATATGGCTCACACGGTCATGGGTTTGACAATAATTTCATATTAGTCCATCAAATCTCAATAATTGCTCATTAGCCCCCCACATCCTGAGGGGTCTTGCAATTTGGTCCCTCAATAACGACAATAACCCTTGTTATGATTTCTCTCTTAAGATTCATCTTGCTCAAAAGTGATTCATCTTGCTCAAAAAAAGGGTTATTTACACTTTGGTACTCTAAAGTTTACACCTTTTAACTTTAATACCAATTCTTTTGGTGCTTCGCTACCCTAAAATTCACACCTTTCTACGTAAGTTGGAAGAATCTTCCTCATTGTCAAGCCAATCAATACGCCTGTGAACGACCCCTTATCAAAATGATCGCCCCTACTCATCACAGATTAGGCCCAGCGAAAGGGAAAGATATAAGTACGTATATACAAACACCTCCACTGGATTGGTTATTGTCAAACTACTCAACGCAACTATAAACTGTGATCTATTGTCATCACGACAAGAAAGGGCTTTTTAGCTTATCCTATATAAGTTGGAAGGATTCGTCTCAAGATGTTCCACATAATACCTCTACTAATACAAACATCTATCACGCTCATCAGTATGTCTCTGAAGACAACTCCCTCCCTGACACATCATGGACATTACACCTCTATCAGATCTTTTAAACTTTATTACCTCAAAGTTTTTTCCTAACATTTCTGTTACAATAAAATTTTATATCATTTTAACTTGATACCTCAAGGTTTTGTTTTTGACACTTTGATACCTTACACTTTACCTTAAACTTTAGGGTATTGAATTTAGAAAATGTGCAAACTTTGAGGTATCAAAGTTTAAAAATTAGTATCATTGGGTATGAAAGTTAAAAAAATGTATAAACTCTAGGGTATCAAAGTGTCAAAAAAGGTTTGGGGTATCAAAGTTTAAAAAGTTGTAATTTTTGGGTATCAATGTGTCAAAAAAGGTTTGGGGTATCAAAGTTTAAAAAGTTGTAATTTTTGGGTATCAATGTGTCAAAAAAAACTTGTAGAAATCAAAGATTAAAAATGTGCATACTTATTGCCAACTTGCAAACAACCTAAAGTCATTAGATCAAGGTATTTTGGTTATTGAGGGACTCAATTGCAATGAGCCTAGGATTTGATGGACTAATGAGTAATTATTGAGATTTGCATGACTAATATGAAATTATTGAAGATTTGATGGACTAATATCTAATAACCCTATGTAAAAAATACTCCTTAAAAATGCCAAATTGCAAATGACCCTTAAGAAAAATATTAGATGAGGGTATTTGGATCATTGAGGGAACAAGTTGCAAGAACCCTAGGATTAGAGGGACTATGAGCAATTATTGAGATTTGAATGACTAATATGAAATTATTGAAGATTCACGGGCATTTAATTGAAATTATTGACATTTGCGAGACTAATATGAAATTATTGAAGATTTAAGGGACTAATATTAAAATAACCCTATGTAAAAATACCCTCTAAAAATGCCAAATTGCAAATAGCCCTTTAAAAAAATATTAGATAAGGGTATTTTGGTCATTGAGGGAAGAAATTGAAATAACCTTAGGGTTTGAGGGACTACTAAGTAAGTATTGAGATTTAGAGGACTGATATGAAATTATTCAAGATTTGAGGGTCTATTAAGAAATTATTGAAGACTCGAGGAACTAATATCTAAATAACCCTATATAAAAAATAGGGTTGCCGAGATTCGAATTTACAATATACAACCCGTATCTGAAGACTTTAACCAACTGAGCTACTTTTCTTTGGAGAATTTTTGGCAAAAAAGTTTATTAAATATAATGGTTACTTTCACTATGAAAAGACATTCTACAATTGTAGACCCAATAACTTTAGTGTATATATAAATTGCGGATAGACCCCACTACTATTGCCCAATTGTGTATAGAACCCTGTAGTTCTACTGTTGTAGATAACTTTTCTGGCTCTTTTACCTTGACCTCATGGAAAGAGAATTTTATTTTATTTTATTTTATAAATAGACCTCTTGAGGGTAAAAGAGAAAAATTCACCCGGGCTCCATGTGCAATTGGGTGATAGTAGAAGGGGTCTATCAATAATTGGACTATAGTACAGGGGTTCTATCCGTATCAATAGACAAGAAGTATGTCTACAACAGCGATAGTACAGGGGATCTATCCGTATCAATAATTGGACTATAGTACAGGGGATCTATCCGCAATTAACCCTTATATTTAGAGTAATGACAGGTGTACTACACTTTTCATATTACCTTGGCACTACCATAAACAAGAGTGGGGTAATGATGAGTCACCGCTACTAAATTCTTAAGGAAGGATCCTGTTCTTTTGTTTGTGGTAGTGACAAAATAGTATGAAAAGTGTAGTGCACATACCATTTTTTCTATATTTATTAGCACACTTTTCATTTTTCTATATTTATTAGCACATACACCCTGATCTGATGATTGCTGCCATCTTCCTGTCAGTTTTTTACCTCGCTTGAGAATCTCGAGGTAATATTTTTAGCAAAGGTCAAACTTTGACCATCACCTGATTTCCATGAGATTTTAAAATTAACAGAAATATAATGCAATCATGATGGTCAGAAGATGTATGTGCTATTAAATTAAAACGCGGATAATAAGTAGCTACCTCCCCTAGTATAAAAGTTGCATCAGCAAATTATGATCATGACTAATAAAATACCCGCATTGGCTTCATCGTATCAATTTCTCGGTCCTCAGTTCTACTGACAGCCTCTAGAGCTTGAAGCTCCATAGAATCCCTGACAAGCTGACTCAAAAATGTCACATCGTCTGACATGACACCCAGTCCTTTTAAAAGCTTTGAGCCAAGCTGTAAACTAGTCTGCAGCAAATAATATAATCAGTTTAAAAATCCTTACAGGTATATTTGAATAAAGGTTTCAACGGTAGAAAGTTATGGCGATTGCTACCAACTTTTTACCTCAGCATTCTCAATAATAGCATCTGTTACACCTGCTCTCCTCAGATCTAATAAATGAGTCAGATCCTGAGCTCTAGCATATATAGGGACCTGTTAAAAGATCTTAGTTAGAGCAAATAACTAAATAATTCTCGAAGTTTGTCTGAGTTCTCTAAAAATGACACCGGTGAATCTTGAATATTATTGACCAGTTCTCCATAAAAACAGCTTCCTCATCATTCAATTGATGGAAACTACAATTGTTTCTTGATACTTTGATTTCCAACATGAAGTCAGACGGTTTTGGTGCAATGAGTGCTATATTTTCCATGAACATCCAGTTTTTTTTAATTTAAATGCATATCACAATAAAAGTCATTAAATTTTATGAAGTTTCAGTTAGATATTAATGTCTCTAAAAAGACCTTTTCCCATATCATTATGTCTGCTGTCTCAAAGTAATGCACCATTAAGAAGTAAAACAAGGAATTTACAATATAATGATAGAAGGAAAAACGTGGTACAAGTCAACTATTACCGCAGGGAATGCTAGCCGTATACGTTGAACAGCCTCAATTGTTCTCTGTTTACCCGTGTACATGATCATGATTGCTTTAGGAGAAGAAATACCAGCAGATTGCAAAACAGCTGGACGTGACCCATCTCCATAAAGTATCGGGAAGCCTGACTTTCTAGATGCCTGTTTAAAAGGATAAAATCCAAAATCATTTTGAATCTAAATAAATACAAACAAACCATAGAAAACACCACCACCACCACCATCACCACAAAGCCTTTATCCCAAATTTTTAGGGCTGTCTACAGGAATCAAAATTTTTCGATCAGTTCTATTAAGGTCATCTCCTCCATTAAACTTAACCAAGCAATCGCTGGTTCATCAGTGGATGAAATTTTGGAGAAAAAACAAAGGAGAGTGAGAATGCTACCTTACCCTTCAGTTCGCTTATCATATCTTTCTTAAAGTCTTCCAAGTTCCAACCAAGTTCTTTTAGTTCTACATCTAGACATCTTTGTCCAATTCACGATATTCTTATCACTTTTCCTAAATGGTGCATTTAGTGGCCTCCGTTGTACATGACCAAACAATCTCAATTAATTTTCTCCCATGTCATCCTCAATTGGGGCACCATCTAACCTCCTATGAATGCCCTCACTTCTTACCCTATCTCTTAGTTTAAAACACACAGAAAACAAGAACCAGCCTGCATTGTCACCTTCTAAGCCAGAAGCCAATGGTGTAGATAAGAAATTGGCCAGGACCTGCAGTATGCAAACTTCAAAATACATCTAAAATATAGCAAATTCCAAACTGGTATGTAATCATAATACCTGCCCCATTTGCCCAAACCCAAGGATGACCACAGGTTCAGTAGCATCAAAGTTCACCATCTCAGTTTCTTTCTGCCATTTGAGTGCTTTCAAGTTAAACAAAGACCTACAATTCATGAATCAATGTAGACAGTAGACTTATATCTAATGCTTACTTCTTTCACTTCGAACTTCTCATCAATAATACCAGCAGCTTTTCTTCCAATTTCATTCAGTAAAGGGGTTAATGCCATTGATAGAACAACAACGATTATGAGAAGTTTATTCAACTCAAGTGGCAGGACTCCAAGCCTGTTTGAGAAACAAAGATCCTAACATAACACGAACCAATAAGGCAAATAATTAGCATTGCCACATGCCACTGCAGGCTAACCTGTTTGCCAAAGAAAACACCACAAATCCAAACTCTCCTCCTTGGGAAAGAAGCAAGCCTATTCTTACACTTTCTTGTAAAGATAATCCAACACGGGGACCTATTGCTGTTATTATCAGTGTCTTGATAACAATTAAGCCTAACAAGAGGGAAAGAACGTTTGCCCATTCTCTGAATAGGAGCTGCACAGCAGAGATCAAAAGGTAGTAAGAAAGCTAAACTAGTCTTATTACAACTGTAAGCCTGCAACAGCCCATGAATTAGCAATTTTAATAAAAATCTTGATGTGGAAAGTGTACTAATATGATATTTCATTTTTTTAAACCATCGAGTTTTAGACCAGCAGCAACCTAGAGTACTGACCGTGACCGAAGGGTTTCATGCAAATAATCCAGATACTCAAACCATGTGTAGCAACAGTAATCAAGGATGCATAATCTGAAGCATTCAAGTATACAAAAGGTGATGAAGAGATGGCTTTGTGTCAAATTGGATTAAACAGCAACAGATAGAGTCCATAATCAATATTGCCCGAAGTTACAGATCATGAAGACTGAGGTTTGAGAGTAGATTCAGGTCTAATACACACAATTTTCTATCGATTTGTTCAAGGAATTATATGCAAGGAACTTGTGAGGATAGAGGTGATTTGGTAATAAGATTTCAGTATTTCAACTTAAAATCCCAAGGAGACATTATCAACATCATAAATATGGCTTTAAGGCCTCATTTGGCATGCAGGAGCGAGTGGGAATGGGCATTGAATGGTGATTCCCACTTTTCATTCATGCCTACCAAACATAACACCTTTTTTGAAGTGGGAATTCCCATTCCCACTTTTCATTCATGCCTACCAAACATAACACCTTTTTGGAAGTGGGGAATCTCATTCCTACTTCCCATTTGTTCCCCTTTTATATGGGAATGAGCATTCCGATTGAGAAGATAGGGAATGGTCATTCTCACTTAAATGGGAATCAAGAAATATTTATTTCTGATTATGCCCCCACCAAAAATATATTTCATAAATGTAGTCTAAAGATTTTAAACTTTATCCAAATTAATAATTAATCTAAAATGTACTTTAGAATCAACTCCATTGTAAGATTATAAAGTATATCCAAATTAATAATTAATCCAAAAGGTAATTACCTATCCAAAACTAGTTTCTATGAGAAAAATAAAACTACCCAATGGAAAATTATTTCTATGAGAAAATTAAAACTACCCAATGGAAAATTATTTCTATGAGAAAAATAAAAAAACATTTTTTATAAAATTTTTATTTGAAAATTTGAAATTATTTAGTCATTATTAATGATGTTTTTAAATTTTTTAAATTGTATTATTGCAGGAGAATTATTAGAAAATGACATTTCAATCTCACTTGAGAATATATGATACCAAACGTAGGAATGGAAATGTCACTGTCTTTCTCGCTTTCATTTTCTAGTATTGCCCAAACATGGGAATGAGAATGGGCATTCCATTCCTACATTAATTGCATTTCATTCCTCCCTCGATTCCATTCTCACTTGATTCGATTCTTGCGTAACCAATGAGGCGTAAGGTAGTGTAAGTCAGCCACCTAGTAGTGTTGTCTGACTGAAACCTTTAGGCTCTAGATGAAAATCAAAATCTATGATTTCAAATTGAAGCAACCAGATCGTCTAAGTTTTTATGATGACCGTCAGATACCTAATGCAGCCCTCCTCGGCTTGGGACAAGAACGAGAGGATATGATAGATGTCAATTAAATAGAGGAAGTCATCCTTTACAAAGGTGACCGGACAAAAAAGATTCATGTATTCAACCACAAATATTTGCGACACACATTATGTTTTTAGTGCTGTTTTGTTGTTGCCATCACTACAATGCAGTTTACAACACTGTAACCCCACTTACGATTAATTAAATATTCCTTAAAGTTATCTGAACCAGCCATTAAAATTCAAGACATAGACGGTACAATATAAATTGGAGAACTATGCTTATCAATCACTTGAAATCAAGGTTTGGAGAAACAAAGTCTCATCAAATTGCAGCAATTGTATGCAGAATTCTTCCTGATGAAATAACCTGTGGTACCAAACATCAACTTAAACAGGTCCTTGATCAATATTGTGTAAGCTCAAGTGGTTTACACAAGACGAGCTCTAAAAAGGATGCCATATCAATTAATAAGGTGTACTATATAATTGAATTGAACAATACAGATGAATCACTATGTGTGTGTCCAGACATGTATTTTACTTGATCTGATCCATTCGCTCTATTTGAGTACTCATGAAATCACCGCTAAGGTGCAGAGTTATTTCAGTTAAAACTGCATCCTGTAGATAAGTAACCAATAAAAAAATAACTAACATACAATATTAAGAAATTGTAAATACTTACTTCCTGAATCCAGAGCAGATATTTAATGGAAATACCAAGAAGTCCACTACCTACCTACATACATACATACATATAATGGTAAAAGTAAATGCTGCCAAGAAAAGGTTACCTGCATGTCAATGGATGTGCCAGTGGTAACAAAGAATAAGCCTAGCAGTAAGCCTCTGAAGGGCCTAATATCTGCTTCAATTTGAGTACGAAAATTTGTTTCTGCAAGAATGGCTCCTGCCAGAAACGCTCCTAGCTAGTGGCAAGAGATCCGCATATGTCAAAACTTCACAGAGGTATAGAGATGTTTAATAACTTTGAGAGAAAATAACCTACTGTGTCACTAAACCCGAGCATCTGAGTTAGGAGTGATGTTCCAGAAACAGTAAGCAGGCAAAGAGCAACAAAAGCTTCTGAACTCCGTGACTCCGCGACAACCTGTATCACAGCATTGATAATTGACAAAATCAGTGTCATGTATAGATACAAAATTCTAAAGACAAGCCTGCATCATCATAAAAGGTTTAATACAGACTTCAAAGATACGCCTCAACAAGAATTTTCCTCCAAGAGAGAGCAGGCCAAGCCCACCTAAGGCTTTCAAGCTCTCACTTGCTAGCATTGGCCAAATGCTTTCCTCTACAAGGTTCTGCAACCAAAGACAAAGACAGCAATACAATGACAATGTAATCATATAAACCTACAGAGCATATAGTCAAGAATATTACTAGAAGCGCTAACAGAGTCGAGGAAAATACAATGGAAATAGAAGGGGGAAAATGCACAAAAAATATGCTAAGTTTAACTTGCACAAGAAGGTTATGACATCAATGTCTACTGTTCAGATGTCCCATGTAACAAAAGTGCGATTGGAAGGACTTTAACAGGTGAATTTGCTTCTTTTTTTTTCTTTTCTCTTTTTTCTTCTTTCTGGAGATTATTGAGGGAGAGACAAAGATGTTTACTATCACTATTGGTTTACATCAAGGATCAGCTTTAAAACCGTATCTTTTTGCATTAATTATGGACAATCTTCCTAGGCATATTCAAGACAAATTTCCATGGTGTGTGTTCTTTGATGGCATAAATTGATTAAGACTAAGGAAGGTACTATTTTTAAAGTAGAAATGTGAGAGAAGCACTCGTGTCTACAGTAATTAGAATTAGGCTGTTAGCTGAATGAATAAGAGTACATGGAATGCAATCTTAGAATGTCGATGGTCAAGAAATACGTGGGAGTTATCATTTTTGTTATTCAGGATCAATAATTCATCAAGATGGTGAGATTGAGGATGATTTGGTTCATCGAATCAAATTAGGATGGTTAACAAGGAGTGCTATTGGAGTCTTGTGTAATCGTGGCTACCTCTGAAATGGAAGGGACAACTTTATTGGACAATTATGAGACCAACAATGCTATATGCTCAGAATGTTGTGTAACTGAAAAACATGTGCAGAAAATAAGTGTAGCATAAATAAGAATGTATGATAGACGATTGGATACATAATAAGGGATAAGATAAAAAAATGAGTGCATTCGTAGGAAGTTACAGGGTTTTCCTATTGAGGATAAATAAAATAAGAGGGACGTTTAAGATGGGTTGATCATGTGCAATAGAGGCCATTAAATGCGCCAATTAAGAAAAGTCACAAGATTATAGTTAATGGAGAAAGAAGGACCAGATGTAGGCTTTTAGGAACTGTGGGAAAAGGATATAACAACGAGTAACTTACTGGATAGCTCTCAGAAGAATTGTATGGAACTGTAGGATTCATGTAGTCGACCCCAAAGTTTGGGACAAATGCTTTGTTTTGATTATTGTTGTACCATGTACATACTATATTATTATATAAAGAGCGCAAAGAGGTGTGCATAATATCCTGTTTTAGTATAAAACCAGTAGAATATTGTATGAACCAATAAAATACAGCTATACCAGGCTCAAAACATTATTAAAATATTCTTCACAACATATTGATACATGAGAAGCTGTAGAAACTTGAGGGGAAAATGTTCGTGCAATATAGGTCCATTCTCTTTAATAATTCAAATGATCATAAGAACATGTACAATAACTGAAATTGACCAATATATCTCCATTTGCAAACAAGCCTGAAGTAAAAGAACTGTAAAAAACTCACTATCAGATAATGGATGGTCTAGTAGCAAGCAAGGAAACATATATTATTTTCTGTTCAGATGCACAAGCAGTGAAATATCTTAAAGAACATTATCCATAATAACATAATTGCAAGATGTTTTGAGTATAAACACATATTTGTTTGTCATAGCTATGAAGTTCTTGGTTTCTGGTTATGGAAGGAAACAGGGACATTAAATCACATCGATATCAAGGTTCTATAAATCATGAAGTTCCTTCAAATCACCATTTACTAATGTCTATTAGGTTCTAAAAGCTCACAGGAAAGTGCACTGCAAGTTTGGATGGCATATCCTGGATATTTTATTCATAAGCTATATAGAATTAATTTGCATTAAAATTTCAAGGAGTAATTGCATAATAGTCCCTTGAATCATCTTTAATTGCCAAAAAGTCCCTCTAATCTCAGTATTTACCAAAAAATCCATTGGATCCTCATTTTTTATTGCCAATTCGTCCCTCTGTTAGGGATTATGTTAATTTCTCTAACTGCAGTTGAGTTAAGCCTTTCCCCAACATGTAAAATTACCCAAGTGCCCGTAAAACTCCTTTTTAGTTTTAAAAGTTAAGAGGAGATGAAGAGGAATGGAGTATAGTGAAGAATTTAGAGGATTATATAGGTTTTAGAGGAAAATTTAACCATTGGAACAATTCTAGTTTGGGTTTGGGGGAACTTCTGACCGTTGAAGAAGAAAGGCTTGGTGGGTTTGGGTTGCTGGTATAAAACCATTATGATGGGTTGGTGAGATTTTAAATGGAAGTATTAAATATGGGTGCGGGTATAATGGGAAATCCATCCATTTCCATTTGAGTTAACGGAGTTTCATTCAAGTTAATAAGTTCACCTAACCAGAGAGACCAATTGGAGATAAAAATAAAGATTTGAGGGACTTTTTGGCAAATACAGAGATTTGAAGGACATTTTGGTAATTAAGGATGATTTAAGGGACTACTATGCAATTACCCCATATTTCAAATGTCATACACATTAGCAAATGAAGGTATTTAATGTGGCCTGTATGGTGCTGAGGTGCCAATGCAGCCAATCATTAAGAAAATCCATTCTGAATGAGTAATAAATGAAAGTAGAGCTAAATCAATATAAAATTAGGAACCTGCACAATATGCATTTTGATTTCTTCTAAGGAAAATCTGCATTTACCTGACTCTCTAACACTGGAAGTATCACTAAGAGAGGAACAACAGCTATATCCTGGAAAAATCAACCAATGGAGTACAGACATTAGACAAACAATTAAAATGTTCATAGACATAATAAGCAACGTATATGATGTAATGGCACTACATATGATGGTGCAGAAGACCACTGACCTGTAGGAGAAGAATTCCAAGAGTTGCAGAACCAAATCGTGTTGGAAGCTCACCTTTTTCTGCAAGAAGCTACAGAGAAGTTTGGTCACTAACAACATTGTCATAAGCTACTTGATATTTGCATAAGCTACTTGATAGCGCAAGATTGCATTTTATACTAACAGTAACCAGAATAAGAACACTAGAAGAGTCCTTGCATTTTATATCAGCATCACAGTCCATAGTTTTGGGCATGAAACGACTGCACATATTCAAAGTGGAAGGTAAGCAGGTGAACGTGTGACTATATTATGGGTGCATGTATTTCTACATTCATAAAGAATTTAGTATTTAGGACAAGAAGAATCTTAGTGACAGTATTAATTGTATATGTAACCAGTGCTGCAGATAACAGAAAAAAGTACCAAAAAGACATGAACAATTGAAATAGGAAATATGATTGTTATTAAAGAAGGAAAAAAACACAAGTACAATTTGAATAGTAATGAAATTTTCATATTTTATAGTCATTATTGCATTACTAGTATGAATACAATAACTACACAGGAGCTAGTGAAAAACTAAAGGGTGCTCTTTAAGTAAAAAGTCAGGAGAAAAAAAATGGAAACAGTGGTGGAAATTGTAAGAGAAGTTTAGGGTAAAAACTTATAAAGATATACATGTAGCATTTATGAAAAATGAATTTAGTGGAACTCATTCAACCACTCCACAGAAATATTTGAGACTATAATTCAGATTCTGGACCTTAAGGTTACTCCAATAGGTAATAACATAGTTAATAAAGGTACAAAGTCCCTGATAATAAAATATCAACCATCATGCGGTGCAGAACACAATATATAGTTAGAGATAGCATCATTTTTATTCCCTTCAAAAGTATGAAAGTAATCTTCATAGAACGCAAAAAAAAAAGCCTAGATAGCAGACTGCTAACTGATAGGATCACTAGCCAGTTAAGAACAAAATTATTTGGAAACTTTCATGCAAACATATATCATCGTTAAAAGAAAATTAAGAAGGGAACTATTTGTTTCCCTGGAGATATTTGAAGAATGTCAAAGTTGAGCAATGATAAGTATTATATCTAGAAGCTCTAACAAACTGGCTTATAACAATATCACAGCAATTTGAGATCTGTAACTATAGCTAATCAGCATGCCAGTTATGAGATGACAATATCTAATGGGAATTGGAAGGTAACGAGAACGGATGCAAAGAAACTAGATGTTGAACTCCATTGACATGCCAGAACAATACCTATTATAATTTTTTTGAAGTAACAGGTACTTTGTAGTAATGTGTGTAACTTTGGGGAAGAAGGTAACCTAAACACTAAAGAAAAGAAAAGCTGACAAAGTTCCTACTCTGTGAACAGTGTCTGAAATGTTCCATCAACTTTACAGCTGGATTTCTCTCTGAAGCAAGTGTTTCTGAATAGAGAACTTCTTTCAACCATGCACACACTTATGTTTAGCGTAGTTTGGCCATATTTCTTTCCACATTGTTTGTGCCAAGAACCAATAGCATAGGGTTACTACTTGAAATCTTTAGATCTTATTACTATGTGGTGCTAAGCAATTAGCATGTTGAATCATTTATGGTTGGGAGACCAAAGGAGGGTGTATCAGTATAGAGAATATGCATCCATTATATGTGGATGAGTTTGTACGATAAAGAGAACAACCATAATCTACCTCGAAATGTATATCTAGTTGGGGCATTCAAATTAATCATCCCTATCTGAGCCCTTCTACAGCTCCCAAGATGTTAGAAAAACAATCTAGACATGCAAAAAAGGAAGCAAATAAATAGAAACCCACAGGTGATAGTAAACATCTCTTATCTTCTGCCTAGATACGGAAGTGGTCAAAGGCAAAACATTCATCTCTGTCACACTAACATGTCATAGGGAAAACTATGCTTCTGAAGCCATAAGCAACTAAACAAGCTCTATAATTCTTCATTAGACAATCCAATTATCTTTCAATATAGTTTCACTTATAACTACTTCCACTTGATGGAAGGAAAAGCAACATGTTTGTCAAAAGAATTTTGTGACGAAACTACATTTGGAACCAATCTTATCAGACTTTTTCCAGTACAATAAGGTGCGAATAATTATTAAAAATAAGAGTCAATGTCCAGTAAATTCATTGTTTTGCTCCTAGTTAATTATTAGATAAAATATACACCTGCAGAACAAAAGCTGAAGAGGATAATGAAAGAGCAGCTCCAATCACTACAGCTTCATCAACACTCCTAATGTTGACCTGCATATTTAAACCAATAATTGAGACTGTGAATCTAGAATCAAAATTTTAAATCTAAATAATCTGGCCTACACTTTTATCATGCTTACACGCCTTCAGAATGTGACATATAACACATTTTCTAAAGCTCTGAAATTTTAAGTTTTTAGAGACAACAGTATATTCATTTAAATTTGGGTACATAAGTGATAGCAATAGGATCTCACCAGATCAGATCTTGAATGAAAAAGGAACTGGAGAATTTTGGTTCCAATAGCCCCATTAGGAGGAAGCTCAAATGCTGTAAACGCAAGGGTGGACAATACAACCTTCAACAAGATAAAGAACCAAACTATGTCAGCATCATAGGATTGGAAGGCAACATCTATGAGTTAACACATAGAGAGGGTGTTCTTTCACATGTAAATCAGCCCATGCATGGGTGGCTGTGGTAAGAACATAAGTTTGTCTGTGCATTGAGGGGTGCAGCTTTTTTCTTTTCTTTTTTTGTTGGTTTACTTGGGATCAATTTTTTCTTTGTTTTAGTCTGGAGGAGTTGAAGGGGATCATGGGCAGAAATGGTAATCAAGAAGGGTGCAACTACACAAATCTCCATGCTTAGTTATGGGCCTTATTCTGCCAATAGAATTTCTTTTAAAAATAGTCCTAGTGTACCTGCAACCATTAACAGTCAACCAACTCATAACGCCAACAGGACCTGCTGCCTATCTGATGGATCAAGCTGATCAAACTTGGAATCATAAGTTAGACAACAGTAGATGTCTAGCTAACAAGTTTGACATGAGTACTAGATAGAATAACTTTATCTTTACAGGTATTATTCACTTTCAGTGTCAGAAGCTAATCAGCACTAATAACATGAAGCAATCTGACAGAATTTCTCCTGATTCTTTAGTACAAGGAAAAAAGATCCTGAAATAACATTCCAAAAGAAAGAATCCAATATGTATGTTCTTCATGTCTTACATGCTTCGTTAATGACCATTATCTAAGTTTTTCATATAATCCTCATGTTCACTTTCTGATAGTAAAGAAATAAATGGTGATCTATGGTGTCTGCTTAAGAATTATGTCACCCTTTATATGCTGGCAGCTAGAGATCTGTGATAAGCTAAAAAAAGGTTTTATCGAACCACAATTGCAGTAAATATGCATTACTTGGACACCTCAGACTCTGCAGAAGTAACTTTCTTGCTAAATATGTTCCTTAATCCTTATAATTTCATTTTATGCACTTAACAAGATATGGTTCTTTCAAGTTTTCTCTTTTCATTGGTCCAATTGTGTAACGGTTTATTGAATTTGCTGCCTTTGATATGTCTACTAAGAGTTTGCGCTTGAATATCAAAGACTTCATACGTGTTCTATCTTTCCAGCATTATTATTAAGAAAAATCGGGGATATCATAAAAGAACTGAAAATTTTCACAAAAATATCCCTGGTTATAGGCCATGTCACGGTTCTAATCTGAAGTTATATTGTATCAAACACATGCATCAAACACGATATTTTTATTTTGCATGTACTATAGAAATTTTCCATGTGTCAATTTCCCGTCAAGTGACCAGATGGTACTCCATGTTGGCGCAACGCAGATTGTAATTTTTATGGATTAATTTAGTAAAAAATACTCACATTCACTGCGCAAAATGTATAATCACCATGTGCTCAAGTAAAGAGAAATTTATGTATAATACGGACATAAGCTCAACAATTACCGACAACAATCAAAGTGTCAGCACCATACCTGGGTCAATCCCATTCCAAATGCAAACTTTGCAAGAGCTCTAAGACGCGCTAGTGAAAGTTCTAACCCCATCTCGAAAAGCTGCAGTTTTCTAAATTAAACACCAGAAATATCAAACAGAAAAATGGATGCATCATTATAAATAAATAAAACTATTATTTTGAATGTTCTTCAACATGAAATATAAAACAATTTTGAGTAGGAAACCTCACACACCCACACCCATACCCACATCCACCACCCACCTACACACACCGTGCCCATGTGTTAGCCAAGTCTTTCTCTATACGTAAATGTATGTACTACAATTATAATTAAAAATTACAGTAGGAAAAACCTTAACATAGATTAATAGATATATGTGATATTTAATGCTATATGTTTTTAGAGTTCTGTGTCTGGACTTCTTCAAACATGACAATGTCTATGTGTAGATACTCCCTCCCACCCCAGCTCCCTCCCACTCACCCTCCCCCCTCCCTCCCTCCTTCCTCTTTATGTGTATGTGGGTGGGTGGGTGCACGTGCCTGCAGTGCAACTGTAATCATATGTCCCACTCTTCAAGGAACTTATGTGTCACAAATCCATGTCCAGGTCCTGTGTGTTTCAGACTTTTAGAAAGCAATTTAAAGTCACATCCCACCATTCTCCCTGTCAATTAATTTCAAACTTACATAATATATATAGATGATATAGTGATCAAAGCAGAAGTTAAAAACTAATGAGAAGCCCATCACTTAAAAGTCATATGCCATAAAAAATGATTGATATGTTTACTAGCCCAAATAAAAGAACACAACAATACACGTAGGCAAAAGAACACTCGAAAAGAAGAATATGGTGAATGACCACCTACCAAGAAAAGAATGCCCCATTCTGAGAGAACTTTAACATCTGTGAGGTTTCTGATAAAGCCAAATTGGTTAAGTATTACGCCCGCACAGAAGAAACCAAGTATCTGAAAGTAAGAGTGAGAGCTTATTCCACAATGGAGTGAAAATAAAATTACAAACAAAAAGAACAAGGTAACTATGAAATTCTAGATTCAAAAAGAAGGAAGCATTACTTTTAACCTCATTTAACATAGAGAAAGATAAAACAAATAAAGAGACTCTGTATCAAATATATGTTGCTTCATCGAATCCGAAATAGTTGAATCAGGTTTGTCTCTCATAATAATACAGAATAATATCTAGGCAGATGAAGCATTTAAGAAACAATGTTACAATTTAGTTTAATGATATTAATTCCATATTAAATTTATGTGTCACAAAGTCTAGGATGATTAGACCATAGCCGGTTGCTGACTTGCTTTTTGTGAATCCTTTTGCAGATCCTCCATAGCATGAGTAAGAAAGATGGGTGCACGTCTGGCTTGTAATGACTGTAAATTTCTGATAGATGAAGTTCATCTTCGAATATAACCATCAAGCTTTGTCTCTTTCCATGTGGCCTTTTAGAAACCTTCTTCACCAAAGAGTTCTGTTAAGGGAGATACCCCAATCACAAGAAGCTTTTTGATCATTTTTTATGACTTCCTCTAGGTTGAGGTCGTTCTCTCTGTCCATCCGTCTATTAAGACCATGCAGCATAACATGAACTAGCTGTAGAGGGTCTTTTTAGTTTCTGTAAAGTTAGATTCTTCATTGTATACTCTCTAATCCATCCAACTCACTCATTTCTCTATTTACATTTTGTAGCTGTGGAATAAAAGGGTTATCCTTCAAATACAGGGTAAACAGGCTATATTAAAAAAGAGTTTGCATCTGTAGATAATTACAGAAAGTTAAGTTTTCTACTTTCTATATATATTTAGTACATTAGCAAAACCTCACCCAAACTCTTAGGAAAACATGAAGCAGATTTCCACCTGCCAAAGGAAGGGGACCTCTTCTAAACTTCTGATTTGTGCTGAATTGATTCCAGTCTATTTCAACAACTAATATGCTTACACATGGGATAGAAATTCTGTGTTGTTCTAACCCCATAAATGGCAGAGAGACAGCACCGTCAGATAATTCTACTCAATAATTTAAAGCTTTAGCATGCACCGATAGAACTTTTGCCAATATAGTGTCTTAATTATCATCTAAATATTTAGACTAGATAATTCCACAACAGGAAATATCTGATGTCTTTGTCAATAGTGTGTCAAAATATTTAGACGTGCCTATTGGACATAAATGTTTGTGGTTATACTACTTGAGCTGCGTTCTTGCAGCACCTAAAGATTGCAGTTCATCATTATAGACATAAATCAACTTTTTCAACTACATGGCGACAATATCTAATCTATGCAGACCTTTGACAGTATAAATTTTTCTCGAGCTCCATCACTAAAATTTTAATGATCGAGTATCTAGAATCACCAATAATATTTTAAAATATCATGAAAATCATATTAGCAAAACGTCTTTTCAGGAAATTACTCACCGGGCTAGCTTTAAGCAGCTTAAATGCCGGTACAACCATAACAGTAACCATCAAGAAAGTAAGAGTATCAAACCCCAGATCATTGATTACATCTACGGCATTGGCAATGTCAAGCTCAGCGTATGTCCGAAATCTTTTCCGAAGGGATCGTTGACAGCTTTTTAAACGACCTCTCAAACCAAAAACCATGCAGTTTGACCGCCTATAGAGGCCCTTGGAACCATGTATAGGCATGAAGGTTAGTTGACTGTATGTAGAAGATACAGCGGTTGGAAGAGTA
This sequence comes from Asparagus officinalis, assembly GCF_001876935.1. Lineage (NCBI taxonomy): Eukaryota > Viridiplantae > Streptophyta > Magnoliopsida > Asparagales > Asparagaceae > Asparagus > Asparagus officinalis. Next base: position 72,905,421 of record NC_033799.1, on the reverse strand, counting down.
ACTTGCCATTTCCGGTAAGGGGAAATGCCATAAAATGGCCTGTGATGACTAGAGAAAACATGCTGATAAGCTCTTATAGAACGTATCGGATCTCCAACAACTACCTGCAATTCAATTAACATTTGAGCAATTTCAGAATTTTCCACAAATGAACTATCAAATCATTCATGGTAAGTGTTAAAGACAAAAGAGTGCAAGAAAGCTACATCCCATATTCAAATGCTCATACTGGGGGTTATGTAACATATTAGCCTATGGATTTTCGTTTCGTTTCCTTTCTTTTGCCTTTCTCTTTGCCTTTCATTTTGCAGAACGAATGGCCGCGGAACCATGAGGTATTTAGCGTCTAACGAATTATACTGGCCATGTTAAGGAGATATTTAGTAAACAGGCTTGCGAGGTTATCAGATAGTGGGGGATCGTCTCGAATATCTGGAGAGAAAGCGCCAGCAACCGCAAGCTACCACCTTCCCCCACGATATGCATCGACTCCAAGCATNNNGCCTTTAGAAGCTGCCGTAGGCATAAAGCGATAACATGATGGAGCTCACTCTTCAAAAAAATCTACATACTGATGATGCCTTTTTTGCTGCCTTGCAATTCAATCGCTCAAATGAGCTAATATATTTGAGGCTTTGGTGCAAAGCATAACCTACTGTTGGAAGATCGTATAGAAAGCACAAATAACTGAAATGATAATACTAAGCAAGAAATTCACATTCAATTTCAGAGCCAAATAACTGAAATGATAATACTATCAAAAAAAAAAAAGTGTACATCAAGACGACAGCTTTTTTGGCTATGAAGACGCGTTTCTCTTGAGAGTTGTTTTAGGTTGACACGAAACATAGCTTTAAGCTTTTTCAGAAATTCCCATAGAGAACTAAATTTTTGAATTAATTCGAGAAAATAGTGGATAAGACTAGAGTTGGTTGAGGGGTTGAAGCTCGCCTTGAGAACGCAGCTGCAATCGGCCATGGCTTTGAGGTCGATTGAAGACAGGAGAGAGAGGGAGAGATTGGTGCCCCAGCGTTCATTACATCGTCGCCTCTGAAGCGAGCAGGATAAAATGAAGTGATGATGATGATGACAAGGATCAGTACGTGAGGTGGAGAGAGAGGACAAAGAAGAGGAGGTGGGGAGGCGGGTGGTGTGTCCGTAGCATTTTTTTTTTAGTTTGTGGTGTGGGGTCCTATTTGATTTTTTTCCCCCTTTTTTTCCTTTTTTTTTGGGTCTTTTTTTATTATGTCAAATGTTAAATATTTTTTACGACATTTTCCCTCTTGTCTAGAAATACACTTGAAATTTGTCATTTTATGTTCGTGCATATCTAAGTTAAAAAAAACTTATCCTGACAAGATTTATTTCTATAAAAAATTTTGCATTATAATATATTGGTGCAGATCCTGCATGTTTGATTTGATTGAAGATCAACTCTGAAAATAGAGTTCTATGAATCACAACTCTAACTCAATGTCGCACATGCTCTAGATGGGAAATAGATTATTTTAACTCAACATGCCCTCTAAAGGATTAATCTGACTTTGATTAGATTGTATTCAATTAATACAATAAAGGGAGGGAAAAAAACTCTTTCATTGGTGTCATTTCCAATTAAGGATTAGAGTTGAGTTCAAGTTTAATTTGCTCAGGTTAATCAAATAGAATTTTAAGTAGAAACACAATTTGCATTGTCTACAATCCAAAAATGACAAAATGAAAAAAAAATTATAATGTCAGGTAGCAAAAAATCAAAATAAACCATTTACAGAACTTTAAACAAAGCCACTAACAATGATATGATAAACAAAAAAAAAACGACAATATATTATTATGAAAGTAAAGATAAAGAGAACATGAATGAGCAATTGAATTCTTGTAACTTCAATTCCGATATATATTTTGTTTGAGTAGGGTCTCAAATTGGGTTATGACCTTATCTTATTCTGACCTAATCTCTTGATCAGAACTTTAATATTCTTCAGAAAATTCAAAGCCTGTTGATGTGCGAGTGGGAATGCAAGGTTTATCATATTTGGAGAAAGGGCAATCAATGTGTGGATAGTTTGGCGATGCACGAGGTTGGGTCATCAGAGTTTCAGGTCCCCCCACCCCCTCCCCCTAATGAATTGAGGCGGATGCTTCAAGAAGACGCTAGGAGCATTGCTTTCTTAGATTGGTGTCTCTAGCTTAGTTTCTCTTCCCTTGTTACCAAAAAAAATTATTTTCCTGTGACAAATATCCAGTTTTATACAAAATGAGAGCTCTTTATTAACTTAAATAATAAAACCAAGAAACTAAATAAATTACATATAAGAATAGTAAACTTTCATGACGATAACGTTGGCTTAAGGTGAGAACGTAATAAATTTTGAATATTTAATTGCCCCTGTCAATTTTATTTACCCACTATTTGCTCATCTACTACTTAACTATTAGGGATATCTAAAATATTTTAACAGCACTTCTAGTGTAAAATTTTTAGTATATCATAGTTTCTGCATTTTTTTGAAGAAACTTTTTGTAGATTTAAAAGTTTACAAATATTTTTTTCCCATGTAAATTAATTTTTAACAGTACCCCAAAACTCAACCATTTTACTTTTCTTTGTAACAATGGATGAATCTATATCTATACTACACATAAAAGAGGATTGGAATGCTAAAACTTACTCTTTTTACCCCTCTTAAATTTGATAATTCTAACTTTATTTAATTATTTTATTTATTTTTTAATTTATCTCAAAGTCCCATTCAATGAGTCTTAAATTAAATTAATTAGAAATCATCATAATAATAATTTTTAATTAGTTTCTTAGGCTCTTAAAGGTTCCAACACTTATTTAATTAATTGCATATGTTATAGATCTAATTAACTAACCACTCCTTCCTTTTCCCTTTACATAACCTCTTTTTTATCTCTACACCATAAATTACGGCTATCCATTTCCTTCAACCCACCATATCACCTACTAAACCAAATTCCTACACCAACACCATGGTTTCTGAAATATGTTATATAGTTTGTCAGATGGTTTATTGTATACATGACTTGTGTATGTATGTGCATGTGCATACATTGGATAATATTTGTCAAATAGTTTTTAGATTTAAAGATTTATTTTTTATGGAGTTGAGGTCTATGTCTCATGTTCAATTCGTGGCCCTTGATTTTTGGTTTGTCTCTTGAATCGTTGAAAAAGAGAAGGATAATAGATTATAAGAAGGTTATTATTTGAAAGTCTTGATATTTAAGAGTATGTATAAATTTGATTTGGGAATTAAAGATTAAATTTGATTTGGGAACTAAAGATTGTTTTTAATATGTATTTTGTAATGTGAATCAGGAGGACTCTTATTGATCTTTTAATGCTTAGAAAGAATGTATGATCTTATTTTTGTAGTTTATGCAAAGTTCATAAAAAATTCCCCCTCGCACAATGTTGTAAAGAGGATTTTGTGCTATTTATCATAAGTAGTGGATTTTTTTAATATAGGTCATAAGTCGCGCTTTCTTGTTCAGTAGATGTATTCATGTCTTAATTCTTAACTAATTACCCCCATTTATATGCACTTTAAATTCAGGTGTGCTATCAACTCATGCAACGCTATCAATGTTTCTTGTCCTTTTGATTTTCTTACCTCTGTTATGCATCTTTTATGTTCTTTCATTAATACTTATGTTGAATCATAGAACTTTGTTTGTCTTTTTTTTTAATTAATCACCAATAGGTTTTTTGTTCCTATCGACTTTAGGCTACAAAGATTAACTAATAAAATATACTAGTATCTTAGACCGTGCTAAACGATCTTATCGCAATTCATCTATATTTCATTGTGTTTCAGTCACTATTATCTGAACATAATTTAAAGATTTGATGACTCAACCCCCTTCGAAGCACACCCTCCCCGCCCCCCATTGAGGTTAGAGAACATGTCCCAGACTGGAAATATATTTTCACAACTATCTAAAAATAAAATAATATTCAAATTAAATCTAGATTAGGAAAATTAAACTTTCTAATTATATTAAATAAAAAATTTTAAATTATGAATTGTAAATTTGGTTAAAAATTATTTGGGTAAAAATTATAATTTTAGTATCATTTAAAAATATGAATTAAATTTTCACAATTTTGGTAATTTGAAATTTCATAAAATGTTTGTATTATATTAGACATATTTTAAAATTAAAATAATTTGAAAAATTGTGAACATGATCAAAATTAGGCAGTTAAATTAAAGTAAAATTTGGTAGTCTAAATTGGTAACTTGTATTTGATAAGATTAAGTTGGTAATTTGAAATTTAATAAAATTTTGGTATTATTTTAGAAATATTTTAAAATCAAAATAATTTGAAATTTTGTGAGTACAATCTAAATTAGGTAGCTAAATTAAAGTAAGATTTGGTAATTTGAAATTTACTAAAATTTTGGTATTATTTAATTGAAAAGTTGTTGACATAAATACGGTATAAAAATCATGGAACCAAAAGTTATTGACAAAAATTCGGTAACTAAAATATTTGGGCAAAAATTTTAATTTGAGAAATATTTAAAATATATGAATAAAATTTTCACAATTATATAGAGAATAAAAAACTCTAATTAAAATTTCAAAGTTAGAAACTAAATTATTTCAATTCAAATTTAAAAGTTTAACATTATTTTAATTATAGAAATATTTTAAATAACCATAATTATATTTTCACAACTATCTTACAATGTAATAAAATCAAAATTAAAATTGGAAATAAGAAAATAAAATTTTCCAATTATATAAAATTAAAAAATTAAAATTAAAATCTTTAAATTTAGTAAAAATTTTATTTGTGTAAAGATTATAATTTTAGTATTATCTAAAAATATGAACTAAATTTTCACAATTTTGGTAATTTAAAACTCACTAAAATTTTATTATTATTTTATATATATTTTGAATTATAATAATTTAAAAATTTGTGAATGCAATCTAAATTAGGTAGTTAAATTAAAGTAAGATTTGATACTTTAAATTGGTAACTTGTATTTGGTAAGATTAATTTTGTAATTTGAAATTTAATAACATTTTGGTATTATTTTTGAAATAACTTGAAATACTTTGAAAAATTGTGAATATGATATAAAATAAGATTTAGTAATTTAAAATTTACTAAAATTTTGGTATTATTTAATTCAATTTTTACTGAAATTAATTTTATTTTTAACATAATTTGTTTGGTATCGAAAAAAATTTTCACAACTATTTAAAAACAACAAATAAAAAATTCAATTAAATTTGCTAATTTGGAAATTAATTTATTTGGGAAAAATTTAATTGCTGTAAAATTTTTAAAAACTAAACATAAATTTTCACAAATATTTAAAAACAAAAAATCTAAATTAAAATTTAGAAATTAGGAAACTAAATTAGCTTCATAAAAAATTTAATTTTTGTTATCATATTTAAAAATACCAAAATTCTCATACATTTGAATTCTTGAACTCTTGATTTACATGAATAAGTTTGAGTTTAATAAATTTCACAATTTTATAAAATTTAAAAATCTAAAATTCAAATTAAAATTTTAGTAAATATACTTTATAGTTGCTATTTTTTTAAAATCAATATCGTAATGATTGGAGAGAGGGCCGGATCGATGAGGAGAGATACAATTGCTGCAAAGGCAAGGAAAGTAAGCATTGAAATAGTAGAGAAACCAATTTCTCATGTCAGCCCATGAGTGAGAAATATCCTCAAAGAATTCATTTGCCCACTGATCTAGAGAGTAACTAGTTGTAATGTCATATGCAACTGGAGATATCTCATAATTTTCTTTCATATAATCATTCTATTCTGCTTTACTATATTTATAACATGCACATTTGAGCAAATTCCCCAAAACTTGTGTGTCCTTTGACTTCATTCCCAAATCCTTTAGCTTTTTTCTAAATTTTTACCGGGTGTAAAACACATCTTGAGCAAATTGCTTTAGAAAAATATTCTTTCACAGGATCTTGAAATCCCTTGTGGGTATCAGGAATTACTACCAGTTGGTAGGGAGGATTGTATGGGTCTGACCTTTAATATAATATGGACCACAAACCTTGCAGAGACCACCTCCAATTAGCTACATTTTCCTAATCGCATATGCAATAAGCTAATGGAAATATCATTTGGTCACCGTCGTATGCTATGACAATGAGGAGCATGCCTTTGTATCTGTCTTCTAAAAAGGTCTCATCCAAAAATAATAAGGGTCTATGTCCATTTAAGAAACAGCATAACATATGAATAGTCTTGTGAACCTTCCTTTATTCTATTCAATGCAAATATAGCTTCCTGGATTTGTTTCCTTTCTCATGTGCTCATACCTTGAGGGGGGGGGGGGTGAATATGGTTAATGGATGAATAAAATGCAATTAAAACTTAATTCCAACAAGCCACACTCAAAGAGAAGTGCAATAACAATAATAAGAGAGTAGGGATAGAAATAGTTAGCCAATTGACGACGTGCGATGTGTTCACGAGGTTCGGTCTGCTGATCTACGTCCCCGCTCCCCACTCTCGAGGAGAAATCCACTACACACCCGGTTTGGAAGCCGGAACTTCTTCTACACAACGATCTCCTTCGAGATCTCACAAATACACAGTAGATCTCCATGAGATCAAGCTCACAACAGTCACAATTAGAAGAAAAGCTCTCTCTTTGACAGTAGCCCTATGGCAAGAGGAGAGATTGCAATTGAAGCTTGGGATGTGAACTTAGAAACAGTGAAAGCAAATGAAAGTTGAAGCTCTTTGAAAACAATAAACTTAAACTCAAGTGATTTGCAATAAAAGCTTAGAGTCTGAGGT
>NC_033799.1:72889629-72898569 GCF_001876935.1 Asparagus officinalis | reverse complement strand
AGAATACTACAGCCAAAACCCCAAGAAATCAGACAAAATCCTAAGAAAATCGGATTTCAGAAACAGTACAAATATAGTCGTTACAGTGCCCATCAGTCGACTGACGGGAAGCATCAGTCGACTGATGAGCTGAACGTTGTATGTGATTTCTAGCTCATCAGTCGACTGATGATCATTTCAGTCGACTGACGATCTCGTCAGTCGACTAGTCAATCGATCGAAATAGAACAGAGAGCAAAATGATGATTCCAGGCACTTTCATCAGTCGACACATCGGTCGACTGACTTATTCAGTCGACTGGTCAGTCGACTGATAACATGAAATCAGCCTGAATCGGTTTTGAAAATGGATTTCAATGCTCTATAAAAAATAGTAAATAAATTCCAAAAAATGTGAAACTTTGTAAACAATTTGTAAACATTTTGACAAACTTGTTTGAAAAGTAATTTTGCAAAAAGGTCATCGTATTTGTGAAAATTGTTAATTTTGTAAGAGTGTCAAAATACAAGCTTTGAAAATGTGCAAGTGTGTTTATCCCATTAGCTTCAAAAGAAATCTGAACTACTTGCCTACATTCTAGCACTAGAGAGAAAATGAAAACTAGCTAATATCCTCACATAGAATACAATTCTTTGAGTCTTGATATAAGCACTAGAGAGAAAATGAAAACTAGCTAATATCCTCACATAGAATACAATTCTTTGAGTCTTGATATAGCTTGAGTTTGATGAAGCTCTAGCTAATATCCTCACATAGAATACAATTCTTTGAGTCTTGATATAGCTTGAGTTTGATGAAGCTTCTCATAATATTTGGTGTTCTTGAATAAGTGTTGCTTCATCACTATGCCTCCTCCTCCTTTGGATATCATCGTTGTAGCACCTATTTCATCCAATCCTCCATTTCATGGTGCTAATGAATTGTAATCTACATTACAGCTCAATACTTGATTAGCACCAATAATGGTGTTTGTAAATCATCATCAAAATAAAGGACTTAACAACCTATACATCAATGTCATCACATTTTAGGTAAATATAATACATTGGAGGAAAAAATAATTTCATAAAGTTAACATCTAGCAGTGAAAGTTAACAGTAATCTGTGAAACATAACATCCAACTATGAAAGTTGACATATATCAATGAAACGTAACACCCAACGTGTAAGGTTAACATATAGCACAATAAATCAACAACTAACATTGTACCATAAGAGTCTACTACAAAAATTTATATATTTAATAACAAATCTGTAAAGTTTATCATCTTAGTTGATCGTAAGACTCATAATTATCACCATACAACTCCTCTTGTGCTCTTTCTTTATCCCACCATATCTTACTATATTTAATTCTTAATTCATACGGAGTGAGAAACTCCTTTTGCACATCAATTGGGTGGATTTTAGGTCGAACCTTTTAACACAGGTTGCAATTGGGCTGCTATGAATTTGTGAGATGTCCGTGATCGTCCTGACGAGTTAGTATGTTGTCCACAACTGTGTTCATTCACAAACCTCTTGATTTTAATTCTTTTTTTTTATTTTTAACAGGAGAGGCAAACAACATCCAAGGGCATCCATATGTTTCCTTACATTGACAATAAACTCGGATACGTTTGAGTTCATTCTTTACAAACTCACAATCAAACTTTTTCGCCGTAGAATAGTATTTCAAAGTTGCAATTCATTTACACTTTCAAATTGTAGGCCCCTTTCAGTTAATACTGTGTACCACCATTGAGGAATGATGAAAGTGTTGTTGAGAATATCATCAGATCTCATTACATTCTGCCCACACGGGCAATCATTTCGGATCCTCTCTGAATTAGAAGTATTTCCTAGAGGAGGATGATTATATTTTGCATTCAGAGAGGTGTCACTGCTGCACGAATTAATGAACCAGTGACATATCAAATTCTACTATAATATTATTGTTTGCATCGGGAACAATTTTCATTGTAGCTTCCATTAAAACGTTTTAACAGAAACAACTGAATGATGTTTACACGTGTAAATTCCCTCTCTTTACAATGAAACAAAATTTGTGTTCCCTAGAAACACACGTAGAAACTCCTACGTAGTAGCCTCTGCTTGCGTGGGATCTTTGCCTGTGCCGGGGGTGCGTAATCCGTGGAACACCGAATCAACGTTCCAAGCCGGAAATGAAGCAGGCTGAAAGTTGATGTTTCGACGTGGAAACAAGAACTAAAGTGAATATCTTAGCAAAGTAAGATGAACACTCTTCTCGAGATCAAATCTAATTTCGAACTCAAGGAAACACCAAAAGACTTTGAGGATGCTTGAAAGTGGATGAATAACTCTCTCTTGCTCTCAAAGTTCGTCAAATGCTCGTCTTTGCTTCCATATTATCGTCAGTCTCCCTCACAAGTGTGTAAGGGAGGGTATATATACAGCCATTGGAAGCCATAACCGTCGAAAAGAAGCTGAAACAACTGATGATCACTACCTCTTTTGGGCGAGACAGTATTTACTGTCTCGGCTAAAGGAGGTAGTTCCAGCCAGTTTATAACCACCGTCCTACTACTTAAATTACATTAAATGCCGTAATTTTCGTGGGTTGTGGGCATATTTTACGGCTATAACCGTCCATTAACGTTAATGAACGTTTTCCAATAGTTATGGAGCCACGTGGTCCCCGCAAAAAGTTACAAAACCATCAGAAAACTCGAGAGGCTGTCTCGCAGTTAGAGAGACATCTCTCATTGTCTCACCAACTGTGAGACAGCTCCGAGTTCTTTTCTGAGTCGTTTTGTATACTCCTTTGCTTCCTTCTGCATTGGCCAGTCTTCTCTGACTTAGATGATAACGTTCTTCGTCTTCTCTCCGTCTTGAGCTGTGTTTGGAACCTATAGGCAATTTTTAACGCCTATCATTATTCTGATATTTTAAATTAATAGCTTCTTGTATAAGTTAACAGGTAACTGTGAACGTTAACTGACTAGAAGGAAAGTTAATAGGTTTTCGTAAAACTTAACATAAAGTAGTGAAAGTTAACATACAATAGGAAAAGTTAACAGACTAGAAGGAAAGTTAACACCTTCAGTTAAAAGTTAACGTGTTACCGTGAAAATCAACAGAAAACCCTAAAAGTTAACATGTTCTGATAAAAGTTAACAGATAGTTGTGAAACTTAACACACAACAGGAAGAATTAACATGTAACCATTAAAGTTAATAATTATGATTCGTCTGTGCTATGAAACCTAAAATCACAAAGCCTACATCATATAAAACCCAATTTTAAAAAGAGTTTATTGATTACTTATATTTCATTTAAAACTTTCTCATTTTTTTCAGAAGTAGAACAATCTACATTGGCAACAACTTGCATATATATGAATCTCCATACAACCAATATTTCGATTATGCTCCACCATAAACTTCAAATCATCTTTATCATTAATTGAGAAACTCAGATTCGGGTACCTCTCAGATTTATATATCAATGATAAAGCATCTTGAGGTACTTTTAGTCTTTGAGACACATTAATTTCAGTTAAAAAAAGCTTGTTGTAGAACTTAGCATTGAGAACATAGCCTTCTAGCCTAACGACACCATGCAAATCAAGTCTTTGGTGGCCATAGAGGATTGTTGAAAGTTATGAGGGTAGTTATGATGAGTAATTGATGGAATTTTTAGGACATAAGGGGTTGTTGAAAGTTGAAGAACAAAACCCTAATACCATAAATGAGAACGTGAGAGATTAAACAAGAAAATAGACAATATATGACGACTTAGATCAGTAATTGAGGGAAGCCGTGCATTTTTCCCTCCATTTTTGCCGTCGCCTCACATTAATTGCGATAGCTTCTTCCACTGGCTAGTATGGGTTTCCACGGGGAGCTGCTGGGAGAGAAGAGGGTATTTTCGAAAGACCGGCTCAAATACAACCCATACATGTATAATAATGGGCTTTTAGGGCTGGGTCACACTATTTCCGGTCTTTTTGGGCACATGGGGAAAACTTTATAGTGTCGGACCATGTGAGATTGTTTATTTTGGGGCATTGACACATTTTTTTTCCTTTTATTTTTTACCATCCTTATTTGGTAAGGATTTTTGTTCAGATTTTAGAAAACTTAGAGATAATTTTGTACAAAAGCCCTCAAAGATCATAGGATATTTTGAAATGTAGTCTTTTTCTAAAGGGTTTTTATCCATATTCTTCCATCTCTTTCTTATTTGTGGATTTAACCTCAAATCTAAATAATTGCTAATTTATTCTTGTTTCACATCGAGTTAAAAATACACCTTTTACATTACCTAGGCACGATAAAAATTATACCATGTTTTATTATTAACTCCTATGAGTTTTTACAGTGTTAGATTAAATGATAATGAAAGTTTGATGTGGGAGAATATGGGGGAAAATTAGCAGAAATGCAGATTTGGGAGGTCCCTCTGCAAATAGAATGAACTATGGGGTTATAGAGCCAAAAACCCCTTTTAAAATTCCTCTCTCACAAATTTCATTTTAGCCCCATTTTCTTACACCCCCTCACATTCTTAGCCTGGCGATCGGATCAACGCGAGGCATCCTCTCCTGGAACTGGCATTCCCCCAGAAATCAAACCCTAAATTTGAACCCTAAAAAAAAAAAAAAAGTCCCAGAAGCCTTGGTTTGAACTCATAAACGATTCTGGCTCACTCCCGGCAAAAAACCCTAGCGACAACCCAATCTTCGGACCTCATCACATCCCATGTAAGTCATCAATTTATGTGGATTTAGTTTATCGCGTTTCATTTTTTTTTTTGGGGTTCAATCCTATTTTTGTACAAATCATTTGCTTCTAACGTTTGCTCCCAATTATTTTTGACTAGTGTTTGAAATGCTTGAGCTGGAAACTTGCTGGAATCTAATCCTTGTTGGGACATTCTGGGTTTTGAAATTAAGCTGTGAAAATGTCATAATCAAACTTGATTTGGATTCTAAATGAACATCTTTAGCAGACTAGCGAGAGTGTAAGGGTCCAAGTAGTCCCAGATTGATTAAATGGGGATAAATTATGGATTTGTAAGGGATTTGGGTTCCCTCCGTTAACTGCTAGTTTTCAGGGGTGAGTTCTTCTATGGCTCTTTACCCGATGACGACGCTGGTATTGTAGCATTTGTGTGGGTCTGGTATTTGCAAAGCCAAAGAAGGCTAGTCGGGACTAGATTAGCCCCGAGCCAGCTCATGTTGGCGACAGACTGCTGCAGAGGTTGGTGGTATTTTTAGGTGGGTCTAGTCTTAAGTGTAAAGCCAAATGGGCTAATCGGGATTAAATTAGCATGGGGTCAGCTCGTGTGCGGATCGGACTGCGGAAGCTTTGTGGTATTTTTAGGTGTGTCTAGTCTTAAGTGCAAAGCCAAATGGGCTAATCGGGACTAAATTAGTATAGAGCCAGCTCGTGTGGGCGTTGGACTGCAGAATCTTGGTGCTGTTTTTAGGTCCATTAGTCTCACATGGATTAATTGGGGAGTCAATTGTGGGTTTCGAAGGGATTTTGGGTTCCCTCTCTTAATAACTTCGTCACTCCCTCATTTTCCTGATACTATCAAACTGGAAAAAGGAGAAGGAGAAAAGAAAGAAAATACATCATTTGTCGTTGTTGCTCCTCCATCTAGAACTGCGCTCTTTGACACTTTTTGCCTTCCTTTAAATATGTTGAAATCAACTGCTTAATGAAGCAAACTTGATGCCTTGATTTTAGGGAAATAATTCTTTACTTGTACTATTTAAGCACATGTAAATGAAGCCAGATGAGAGACTAAATCTCAGTTCAAAATTTTGTCATGTTATCATACATGATAAGCAAACGTAACAATTCTTAATAACCAAAGGCAATAACTAATATGCGAATCCACCCCCACCCCACTGTCACGACTTATCCCTCCTTGAAAGATGCTTAATGCTTTTCCTCATTGTCTTCTGTTTTCAGGTGATTATATACATGGACTAAATTTCTACTTGTGTATAACAAGCCGGAGATTGATCAAAATGCCACGTTATCCTGACATAGGGTGGGAGCATGGTAAAATGGTTGGGGGACAAAGACACCATGTGCAATGTAATTACTGCCACCGAACCATGATTGGGGGTATAACTCGCTTCAAGAAACACTTAGCAAGCAAAAGTGGGGAAATCAAGGGGTGTGAGGCTGTGCCAAAAGAAGTAAAGGAGACAATAAGGAACCATTTAGCCGCATTAAAACCAAAGTCAATGGAAAAGAAGAAAAGAAGGAAGGTGTATGTTGTAAAGCCTCTTACTCATCAAAACATGGACTCAGAGGGATCGGATACATATGTGACAAATGCTAAACATGAATTGCTAGCCTCTTACGAAGAGGAAGCTCACTGTGCGTATTTTATTTATTTTCTTGTTCTTCTTTTACTCATTGGAATCTTTACCTTTTAACATCTAACTTGATCCTCTACTTTGAAAGGAAAATAAGTTAGTTGCTATTTTTTACTTACAACAAAGATTGTTAAGTAGCCATGGGCTTATACAAATAATTTCATAACATATGTTATTTCTTTAAATGCTGATGTTAAGAATTTTGTAATGAATCCTCAAAAGCATTTTTGCTATCAATGCAGACTGACTTGATAATCTTGGTATGTAATTATCTCCATCCAATGAAGATTTAATCGTTTAATGTGATTTTTTCAACATAATTTTAGAATCATGTTATTGCATATGCTCCCCCAACAAGCGATCCACAGTTTTGTTATGCCTAAATTATCACTATGCATTTATAACTCCAAAGGCCTTGAGTCTAGCTTCTGATTTTTTGCCTTTATCTCCATTACACACATAATTATGTAATACTTTTTCCATTTATTTTACCTTTGATTATTTCCTACTTCTTTGATATGCTGCTTCAAGATCAGCTGATAAACAAATTTCCACTGTCGCAAAGGAGTTCTTGGATGCTTTCTCAAGTGATTTGTCCAAGGACGAGCAAGTAGGTAGCTGATATTATTCACGTGTTGCTTATTTCTTTCCATTGCAAATAATTATTTTGAGCTATTATGCAGAGTCCTCAAAGAAAACTTTTATATTTCATGAATCCATATCTTGTGATTGTTTGCTACTCCCTTATGTGTTTGTCTTTCTCTGTGTATTTTACTATTTCAAAAGGGATCAGCTCCCCCAAGAGCTACTGATGTGGGGTGGGCCCACGGTATAATGGTAAATGGGGACCGACAAAAGATAAAGTGCAGATATTGTTCGAAGGTAATATTAGGAGGTGGAATCTCACGCCTTAAACAACATTTGGCTGGAGAAAGGGGAAATATAGCCCCATGTGAGAAAGTGCCTGATGATGTTAAATCACAAATTCAACAACACATGGGTTTTAAAGTTCTGGAGAAACTTAAAAGGCAGAAAGAATCAGAAAGTTTAAAAAATTTTGGCCAACATTTCAATGAAGAAGATTACGATGGTGAGTTCCATAACGAAACTTCTACAAGGGGAATTTTTTGTAAGAGAAGAGGAAGGGAGGTGGAAAATGTAAAGTCTCACAAAAGAACAGAGAAGTTCTTTGCTTCCCAGGTTTCACAGGCAGCACAGTCGGCATTGCATTCTACTTTTGCTTCACAAGAGAGCATAGACCAAGCTGATATTGCTGTTGCAAAATTTTTGTATGATGCTGGAATACCATTAAATGCAGCTAATTCTTACTATTTCCAAAAAATGGCTGATGCGATTGCAGCAGTTGGTCCTGGATATAAAATGCCTTCTTACCATTCTTTGCGTGCTAAACTGTTGAACAAATGTGGTCATGAAGTAGGTCAAGTCTGTAAAGAGATTCGAAAATCATGGGAAGCAACAGGTTGTACTGTCATGGTTGACAGGTGGGTGGATAGGAACAGTCAGGTGGTGCTTAATTTCCTTGTTTATTGTCCAAAAGGAACCATGCTCATCAGATCAGTAGATGCATCTGACATTGATCTTTATGGGGAAGGTCTTTTGAGTTTATTTGATAGCATTATCCAAGAGGTCGGGCTTGGAAATGTTGTGAATTTTATTACTGATACTACACCGTCTCATAAAGTTGCAGGAAATGCATTAATGAACAAGTACAAGACCTTTATCTGGAGCACCTGTGCAAACCATGGCATTGAGTTAATTCTCAAGGAGTTATGCAATTTGAATGAAGTGAAAGAAGTTTTGGCACAGGCAAAGAGGATTTGCCAGTTTATATATAACAATGCATGGGTGCTTAATTTGATGAGGAAGAAAACTGAAGGAAGAGATATATTTCAGCCTGCCATGACAGAATTTGTTACAAAATTTTTAACATTAGACAACATGATATCTGTCAAAGACTCGCTCCATCAGATGTTCACAAGTACTTTGTGGGAGCAGTCAACTTTCTCGAAACAAAGTGCTGGAGAGGATGTCACAGAAATTGTGCTAAATCCACAGTTTTGGTCTTCATGTATGAGAGTCGTGAAGGTATCAAAACCTCTTGTTACAGTTTTACACCAAATAGATAGTGAAGATAGGCCATCAGTGGGGTATTTTTACAATGCTATGGAGAAGGCAAAGAAAAGTATCATGTTAGCATTTAATAACAATGAAACAGATTATCTTCCATACTTGGAAATTATTCAAAATGCGCGAAGTGAATTCCATAGCCCACTGCACGCTGCTGCTTGTTACCTTAACCCATCCATATATTACGGTCCCAGCTTTTCCATTAACAGTGTTATTCATAAAGGTCTCCTTGATTGCGTAGAGATATTAGAGCCTAACTTGAAAGCCCAAGATAACATTACAAGGCACAAAGCATGCTATGAGGAAGCTGTTGGCGACTTCAGTAGACCAGTGGCAATAAGGGGTAGGGAAACACTATCTCCAGGTCAGTTTTATTCTTATTTTCTGTTTGTTTCTGGCATAATCAAGCTTTCCTGCTGCTTATTGCTTT
>NC_033799.1:72839109-72889619 GCF_001876935.1 Asparagus officinalis | reverse complement strand
TATATATATATATATATATATATATATATATATATATATATATATATATGATATTTAAAAAATCTAAAATTTGAGGTCCTATATGTAAAAGCTTTGGAGAGTAATATATATAGTATCATAGTAGGGCCTGAGTCATGGATAATGTTTCCTTGGAAAAAAAATCAAAAAAATGATTTCAGATCTTGAGATACCTTTATCCGATCATAAAGATGATTCTATTTCAAGTACCTTTTGAACCTCAGATATGACTGAATAGAATATTTCAGACAGTAGTCTTTTCATTTATCATATGCATGTGCTTGTACGGGACTCTAAAGCACGGATTCGGCCCCGGAGGTCACCAATCCGTGTTCGACTCGAATCGGACACGGATTCGTCACGATACGTGCACAACACGTGTCGGACACGGTCAATTCGTGTCCGACACGGGTCAACGGTCAATCCAGGGTGGACACAGTCAAGGGCATGCAGGGACACGACTGGGATTCGCCGAACAAAAAGAAAAAGAAAAAAAATAGTGAAAGACAAAACCGAAATCGAAACCCAAACCCAAAACTAAACCCTAAGGGTGTGTTTGGTAATCAATATGTTTTTTGTTTTGTTTTTGTAAAAAACATCATGCCATGGTGTTTCTTTTTCAAATGTGTTTTGAAAACACCATTTTGGTCAAACAGCTTTGACCTTTATATTAGTGTAGTGCAATGAGCGGCGAGCGATCGGGTGTCCTAAGTGCCGGCCGGCGGCCGACGAGCCGACGTCAACTCCTCTTGCTGAACGCTAATTTGACCGTCGGCCTTACCAGCGAGTTAGCGACGATTTGTGGCGACAGGCGTGCTGACGGGCGGGCGACGGCGGCCGGACGACGGCGATGCAGCGACGGCGTAGGCCGGCGACAATAGCGTGCGGCGGGTGGGCAGCGCGGCGACCGACGATAAGCATCTGCGGGGTGGAGGCGTGGCCTGCCAGCCCGACCGACGGGCGGGTGGCGACGGGCAGGGCGCGCTGGTGGGCCGCGCGCGGCGACGGCTGGTGGTGGCGATGGCGGTAGGTGGCCGACGGGCGAGGGTGTGTCGGACAAGCCGGCTGGTCGGGCGGGCGGCGACGGGCTAGGGAGCCGGCGCTACTGTTTGCGACAGTGGCGACGGCCGGGCGGCAGGTGCGTCGGCTGGCGGCGGGGGGGGGGGGGTGGCTGGCGGGCGCGCGGCGGGGTTGGGGTGGCGGCGGTCGCGGTGTCTTTGCCAGACAGCGACGGGCGAGCGGGCGGCGGCGGCTTAGATGAAAAAACGGAATCTCAAAACACATTTTTGATGTTTTGAGAAAAGTGTTTAATTTTTAGATTTTATAAAGGGACAAGTCAGAAAAAACGCACCGGTTGCCAAACACATTTCTTTGTTTTTGTTGAAAAAAAATAGAAACGGTAAAAACGCCACGGTTGCCAAACGCTCCCTAAAATTTTCATTCACCTGATTCCCGACGCCGCCACGACAGCTTCGATCTCGTCTTCTCTCTCTCTCTGCGATCTCGTCGCTCGTCCTCGTCCACGTCGCTGCTAGGTCAGTCCTCGTCCTCTCTCGACCAATCTCTACAGCTTCGATCTTGTCTTCTCTCTCGCTGCAATCTCGATCTCGTCTTCTCTCTCTCGCTGCGATCTTGTCGCTCGTCCTCGTCCTCGTCCTCGTCGCTGCTAGGTCAGTCCTCGTCCTCTCTCTCGACCGATCTCTACAGCTTCGATCTCGTCTTCTCTCTCTTGCTGCGATCTCGTCGCTCGTCCTGTCCTCGTCCTCGTCGCTGCTAGGTCAGTCCTCGTCTCTCTCCCTCTCTCGATCTCTTCATCTCTCTCTCTCTCTCTCTCTCTTCGTCTCTCTCGATCTCTGAGTCTCTCTCTCTCTCTGATTTTCTTTCTCTCTCTTTTTCTCTCTGATGTAGTCTCTCTCTCTAAATCTCTCCGTCTCTTTCTCAGTCTCTCAGTCTCTCTTCGCTTAATTTTTTTTTGAAAAGACTAACCTTTTTTTTGTTTATGCAGCTCAGAGAATTGCAACCTTGCAATTAAAAACCCTTGGATATGGTTGCATTTTTGCAACTAGGGCTTATGTTCTCTTATTGTTTTTTTGGAAATTAATCCCTATGTTGTTGAGTTTTGCAACTAGACCCTATATCGTGATATTGTACTTTTTACCAATAAGTCCTTCACATTATTATGTCCTTCCAATAAGTAGAATCTCCGTGTTGCATTTTGCAACCAAAGTCTCCAAGCTTTTGTTGTGCATTTTTGCACTCAGATCGTTAAAACCTTGCTAGCTATTGAGTATTGAGCGATGTTCTAGCCGTGCAGATGGAGAAATTAGCATTGAAGGACAAGAGAACGTACATTCTGGAGTTGGTTGAGAAGTTCAAATACTTATAAAATTCTTTCTTTTAATTTTATTTGTTTTCCCTCTTGGTAAGAAATCATCTTTTGATTGTATGTAAGGGTCGCACAGTGAAGCGTGGCAATATCCTATCTAAACCATCAAGCCATTTTCAACATTTGTTGTTTCTTTTGTAGACACTAGTATGCGATATGTGTGCACTATATGTGTTGTGCACGTGATGCATGGTATAATTATTCACGTAGATATAATTATTTTATGTTCTAAATTTGATTATAGTTTGTTATTATTACTATTGTTGTATAAAGAATGTGAGTAATTATACACATAGTGGTAGATAATGACTAAATAATTGATTTTGTAATTATAGTTTATGCAGCTGATGATGAAGGCAATGAAGAAGTCATCGGACTAGCTTCCACTTCATCTTGATGTACTTTTTGTTTACAAACTTGTTATTTTGTGATAGAATATGTACTCCAATTCCTTTTTTGTTTACAAACTTGTTATTTTGTGATAGAATGAGTATGTATTCCAATTCCTTTTTGTTTACAAATTTGTTATTTTGTGATAGATTCATATTTTAGATTGTTAGTTGAATTTTATAAAATTTTCTATATATAATAATAATTTAAAAAAATTCCTTGTCGTATCCCCGTATCCTATTTTTTTGGATTTTCCCGTATCCCGTATCCGTGTCCGTGTCGTATCCGTGTTCCGTATTCGTATCCGTGCATCATAGGTACCGAACTTTTCACATTATTCTTCCATTGATCGTTTATGCCTCTCCACTTGTTTCTCATTATCAAATTTCTGTCTTGCTTATTTCTAGTTGTCTAACTAGCTGTTCTTTTCAGTATTGGCCTTTCATTTTGCATAAATACTGGTTATTAACTTCTCTATATGAGCAATGAACCTTTATGTTCTGCTTCTTTAAAAAAAAATACTCATGCACTTTCAAGTAACATTCCGAACATATGTGAAGTTGGATTCATAAGTTTATTAAATCGTACTATCGTCAATTCCCTTATTTATTGCATGGAACATGCTTAAAATAATAGTTATTGTACATTCTTAAGCACTTATCTTTTTTCATCAAGGGGTTTATACGTTAATATTTTCTCGAGGGCTAGTTCTTTTTTCAACCATCACTTCATATCTTTTTTTTTGCTTGTGCAGTCTTCTGCTAATGCAGTTCTTTCTAGTCCTTAATGATATGGTTATATCTGTCTTTTAACGTTTTACACTTGTGCACTTTAATATGCTTGTTTAATCCTTGCGGTTGATACTTCAAAACAATTCACGTCACTGGGTGCCCGAAATAAAGTCACTACAACTAGCATGTTTTCCTTGAACTTTTCTTTTAAACATAACTGTATCGTGAAATTATCTGCTAACATAGTAGTTACAGTTAGCTGCTTGACAAAATACTGCAGAGAAGGCATTAAGCTGCTTATTGAAATAAGATGCAGAAGAGAAATTCTTCATTGACTCTACCCCATAATAGCTCAATTAGTGCTCATTGATAGGCAGCACTCAAGCTTGATGTGAAATTTGATAAATTATGAATTATATTCTCGGCTAATGGCTTTGTATAGAATGCATACATGCACACATTGTAATGTACACACATGGAAACATATACATTCATGGACTATCAACATGCAAGTGTAGAGTACAGTAAATATGTTCCACATGATATACTTACGTTAGTTGCCTAGGAGCTATTAAAAATGTTTAGTCTGGTTAAATTTCAAGCTTCTCGAAAAACTTCAATACAAGCTTGGAGCAAGTGCTAAACAAAACAATAGTCATAAACAAGACTGCTCGTTTACTCTCTGTACTTTGTCTTCTAATCCATTGACGACATGAATTAAATATCTTGTTCCAGCTACATGGTGGTCTCTGTATGCGTCAGACTATCCAGATCTCCAGCACTTCGCTGTTAGGATTTTAAGCCAGACATGCACCATAACTACAGCCGAGAGGAATTGGACCATGAAGGAGTGCATGCATTCAAGAAATAGGAACAGATTGGAACAAGAAAGGTTGACAGATCTCACATTTGTACACTACAATTTGCGTCTTCAACAAAGGTAATCTTCCCTAATCTTATTTTTGTTACTATTATCGTTATTATAAATGTGAGGCAAGTTTTACAAAACTACCATGGACTTTGGGCTGTTTTGCACAAAACTACCATGTACCTTTTTATTAGAGAAAAGTGTTATGAATGTTTTCATTAAAATAACACTCGTGACATGTTTGGACAAAATTTGCTCTTATGCTCTTGTATTCTATATTGCCGTTATGAACTCTGTGGGGTATTTGACATAAATAAGTATAGGACTTCTGATCCAAGACAAGAGTCCAAGATTTTAGTGCCATTAGCAATAATTTCCAGTAGTTCAAGATATTTTCTGGAGGTGTCAAAGTTCATGATAGTTTTTTCTAATAAAACAAGTTTTGGTAGTTTCGCGTAATCCCCACCCTTTCATAGTAGTTTGGTGAAATTTACCTATAGTTCGATTCAAGGTCCTTTTGTTTTCACGAAGATCATTTCATTTCTCTCGTGGACAATATTAGGCAATTAGCAGCATCTGGAAGCAAGACACCAATAAGAGGTGAGCGCGGTCCAGTAAGTTTGGATGGAAGGGACTTCAGCATTGGAGAATGGATTGAGGACCCTGGGGTACTTGAGGGACAAGATACAAGCTGGATGAATGTGGCTTTACCCAGTGATGTAGATAATGATAGTATTGGCGTTGACGATGGAGGCACTGAGATGAGTGATTAAGATCTAAGAGTGGTGATAACATTAGATTTGTAATGTTCTATTTGTACAAATGTCAAGTCAGGTCTTTTGTTGTGTGTATATTGTTCATTTGATTAGCTAACTTTTCTTTGTTTATTAATTACAGTGTTTATTATACTAAACTTTTGGTTTGCTGAGAACCTTGATAGCATGTACTGGATATTTTAGAGGTATTGGTGATGATGATGGAGGCATTGAGATTAGTGATTCAGAGCGGTGATACCATTAGATTTGTAACGTTTTCTTTAGTAAAAATATCATAGGCATGTATCATGATTATTTGAGTGTGCTTCTTATGATGCCCTAGATACCAAGGGTAAACTATGCTTAAATATCCTATTGTTCACCCAATGCTTGCTCATAAATATTCTCAATTATAAATGGTTGTACTCAAATATCCTAAAGTTTCTAAAAGTATTAGTGTAGTACACGCGGTTACGCAAACATGAGAATTTCTCCATGAAAGTTCTTATGCAACATTCACATACTATTTTTAGAATATTTTGACTCTTATTTTTTGTTAAACCTATCAAAATCCTATTTCAAACATACCCTCATTCTATTTTAAAATAGGATTTTGATAAGTTTAATGATAGATCTAACGAAAAGTAAGGGATAGAATGTTCTAAAAATAGCATTTGCGTGTCGCATGAGGATTTTTCGAGCGAAAATTTTCACGTTTGCATTATTAAAGATACTAAAGTGCAGCTTTTATAAACGTTGGGGCTATTTAAGTGCATCCATTTACAACTGATTGTATTAATGTGCAACATTGGGTAAAACAATAGGGTATTTAACTGTAATTTATCCAATATCAGTCGTCAATTGTTCATTTGATTAGCTAAGTGTTCCTTGTTTATGAGTTACTGGTTTTAATTTATGATTGGCTAAGAACCTTGATAGCATGCTGTTACTACACATAAATGGCTAAGTGTTAATCCTCCCCAATGAGCCGACACGTGTCTATACTAAGCATCAGATCAACTTCACCCTAGGCAGGATGGCTCGAGCAACATCAACACTCGACCCTTCCTAAAGAGGGCCATGTTGAAAGTCATCCTCACTCGAAGCCACTACTTGAGTTGACCCTACTCCTCTAAACCCTACGAGGCCGGGTCGAGAACTTTCGAGTACAAGATGACCGAATAAAAAGGTGATACTTATCAGCCCGCTCACAGAGCCGAGTCTAAAGGCGGTTTGTCCTTAAATCCCCCGCCGACGGTCGATCACCATCATATTAAATGCATGATCAGTACCATCATTACTCCACCCCTGAAAGTCTTTATGACTAATCGGACCTCGTCAGCACTATGTATTCCTCGTCACCATCACATTAAACGAATAGGTGACTCATCCCCTCTGCAGTCGACACGTGTAAGTATCTGTCGACTAAACCACCTGCTTAGACTCGGCCAAAATTATGCAAATTGCCCCTCTATACCTCCTATAAATAGAGGCACTGTCTGCTGCACATGGGTAAGTAAATTCTTGCTATAGAACACACCTTCTCCACTCAAGCTCATTACTGACCTGATTGTCGGATGAACCATTGGAGATCCTAACTCCGATCCTCTTGCGTGTTGTTTATGTGCAGGAATGGATTCTCTGCTCAAGAACTGACTGTCTAAAGAAGATTAAGGGACACTAATACACTGATAAGTACACAATTAATCCACTGTTTGATAACTGACATCAACATTTTGGCGCCCACCGTGGGGCCTCTTTTTCTTCTTTGCACAAGATGGATGGTTCCGATCATCCAGGCCGATCTCCATTCCATCCATTGAAGAAACATAGGCGGGTATGTCACTCAAGTCCAACTAGAGGAATCCATCCGAAGAATTTCCCAATCTCTTTAGCAACATGTCACTTACTTCACGAACAAACTTCTAAGCCGGATTCCTCCCTAACATCCTTCTCCGTTGTTCGTTCCTCCTCCTCCTCCTACGGGTTAGGCGTTCATTACTCCTCCTCCTCATGTGGGTTAGGCTAAGCAATGAATACATAAGGATTATGATGAATACACCTCTCCCCCGCTTCGCCAGCAGACTCGTTTCGCCGCGCCTCCTCAACAACCTTAGCAATATATGGAGGCTACGGGGGAAAGCCCCAGCTTTGGCCATGGTAGCCATGAGTGCACTGCATGGACAACATCACGCGGCCTCCGATACCCTCACACTGCTCCATGTCCTTCAACGACTAATCTTGCGTCTGGTTATGACCGGACGTTCAACACAGTAGAAGACACGCCTCCTCAACAACCTTAGCAATATATGGAGGCTACGGGGGAAAGCCCCAGCTTTGGCCATGGTAGCCATGAGTGCACTGCATGGACAACATCACGCGGCCTCCGATACCCTCACACTGCTCCATGTCCTTCAACGACTAATCTTGCGTCTGGTTATGACCGGACGTTCAACACAGTAGAAGACACCATCGGGGGAAACACTCCACTCGCCGACTGGATCATGAACGCTCCATGTGCCAAGTTCAAGATACCGTATATTGAAAAGTATAAAGGGGAGGGAGATTCGGCGGAGCATGTGCAAAATTTTTATGATCTGATGAGCATGTAGTAGGTGATCGAGTCGATCATCTGTAGAGCCTTTCCTATCACATTGACATGAAGCACTAAGATGTGGTGGAACTCTCTAGACAAAAAGTCCATCCATAGCTTTGAGCAGCTCAGCCAAAAATTTGTACCCTACTTTTTGGTCGACTCCAAGCAAAAGAGGCCATCCTGTGTCCTGCTGCAGATGAGACATAAACCTGGGGAGAGTCTCAGGGATTACTTCAAGAGATTCCAAGCTAAAAGGTTGGAAGTTGATAACCCTAGCAATATGATTGCCATGGCTGCAATATCGGTAGGGTTAGAGGATGACAAGTTGTCCGACTCGCTTATCATAGACCATGTCACCAACTATGAGTAGCTAATGGCCAGAGCTCAAGGATACATGGACGCGAAAGATGCCCGAGCCTACAAGGAGGAGGAAAAAAGAAGCCGTAGCAGCAGTAGCAGCGACAGAAGCCGAACCCTCTTCAAAAAAGAAGACGGAGAAGGATCCCCCTAGAGCCGACTCTAAGTTAAGCAGAGTCGTCAAGAGGGACCAGAAGAAAGAGGCGACCAAGAGGCTGGCCCTCATTTCTCTCCACACCACTTCCTCGCAAGCTCTCATTTGGTTCAGAAAGAAGGACCTCAATTCCACCCCTCCCTGCATGAAGTCGGATCCCTAGTTTAGGGATACCAAGCAATATTGCAGGTATCACAAGGATCAAGGTCATCACACTGATGAGTGTAGAGTCCTCCAGAGGGATATCGAAGACCTGATACAGAAAGGGTTTCTAAAGAAACTCGTTTCTTTTCAAAACAGAGGAGAGCCAACTCCAGAGAAGTCAGGGAGGAGGTCTCGATCAAGATGGCCCCGTCCCCAGCAAGACAAACAACCTAAAAAAATCAGGCAGCCAGGGCGTCATCAACACCATCAGCGGCTGTCCAGCTGCAGGAGGGATGTCCAATAGCACTCAGAAGAAATATGCTTGATGAATATTTGATATCAACCTATGTGAGAAGAGACCAAGGACATATCATCCTATTTCCTTCAGCAACGATGATCTGAATGGCATAGAGACACCTCATGATGACCCTCTCATTATTTCAACCGAGATTATGGCTTTCAAGTCAAAAGAATCTTGATCGATATTGGGAGCTCCACCGACATCTTGTTCATGAGTGCCTTCAATCAGATGGGCATTGAAAAGTCAAAATCACAACCTTGTCGAGATCCCCTCATCGGGTTCACAGGACACTCACTCCTACCAGAAGGACTGATTACTCTCCCCATAGTGGTCTGCGAATATCCTGGCCAATCCACTATTCAACTCAATTTGTGGTGATTGAGGTGAAGTCCGTTTACAACGTTATTCTCAGAAGAACTTCATTGAATAACCTTCAGGCGGTCTTGTCCACATACCATCAGATGATAAAGTTCCCGAATCCAGAGGGAGTCGAGTTTGTGAGAAGCAACCAGTGAGAGGCCAGGTTATGTTATCTACGCTCAATGAAAATGAAATGAGTTTTGGAGACCCTGCCAATTGAGAAGACCCACCTCCAAATGCAAAAGGAATTCGAATGGGAGCGGACGACTCCCATAGAAGAATTGCAGGAAGTGCTGATAGACCTTGATGGATTGAGGAAGGTCAAAATCGGGTCAGGCCTCGTTGAGCCCCAAGGAGGAGTTGTGATCGCTTTCCTACATGAAAAATACAGATGTGTTTGCTTGAGGACCCGAAGACATGCTGGGAATTTCCCTCGAAGTGGTGAGCCATAAGCTCTCGGTCGATCGACACTGCAAGCCGGTTCAACAAAAGAGAAGGCATCTCGGCCCTGAGAGGCAGAAGGCGGCTGCGGATGAAGTCGACCGCTTGCTCAAGGCCGACTTCATCTGAGAGCTTAAATACCCAGAGTGACTACCTAATGTGGTGCTGGTCAAGAAGAAGTCCCTTGGCAAGTGGAGAATGTGTGTGGACTTCACAGAATTAAACAAAGCTTGCCCAAAGGACAACCTCCTTCCAAGGATCGATCAACTAGTTGATGATAGTACGGGCCATGAAATGCTTAGCTTTATGGACGCTTTCTTTGGATACAATTAGATCATGATGACAAAGTATGATCAGGAGAAGACCTCATTCATCACAGACCAAGGGACCTACTGCTATAAGGTGACGCCCTTTGGTCTTAAGAATGTAGGGGCCACTTATCAGAGTCTGGTCAACAAAATATTCAAACATCGGATTGCCGTAATATGGAGGCATACGTGGATGTCATTCTTGTGAAATCAAAGCAAGCGGCATCTCACGTATCAGATCTTGAAGAAACTTTCTCCGTCCTCTAATGCTTTCACATGAAGCCCAACCAGGCCAAATGTGCCTTCAGTGTGCAATCATGAAAATTCCTTAGGTTCATGATTACCTAACGAGACATTGAGATCAACCTCGAAAAGATAACTGCCATAGAGTAGATGTTTGGGCCTCACACATTGAAGGACATCCAGAAGCTAAATGGCAAGATAGCTGCGTTGGGCCACTTTGTTTCAAAATCTGTCGAGAGAAGCCTCTCATTCTTCAAAACTTTGAGAGGAAGCAAGGAGTTGAAGGAAGGTCTCGGCTGGACAGCAGAGTGCAGTGAAGCCTTCAATAACCTCAAGAGATATTTAAGTACCAAGCCCCTATTGAGCTGACCGAGAGAAGGAGAAACCTTGTATCTCTGCTTGGCCATCTCACAAGAAGCAACTAGCTCTGTCATGATCCAAGAAGAAGATGGTTGTAGGCTGTCTAAAAATTACTACATATAGCTAATTCCCATCAAGCACTGATAATGAAAGTTACAATTTGACGACTTCCAGAAGGCTACAATTCGAATATTTTCACGAAAATCGACGAATGTTACAATTCAATGACCTTCACAACAACCGATGGAAGTTCTGATTCGATGGCCTTCACAATCATCGACAAGAGTTACAACTGACGACTCTCACATTTCAAGGAGCCAAGACGAAGATTACAAGACGACAATCTTTGCAACGCTCCAACAAAAAGAGACTACAAGTTGATGGTCTCTTCAACTCAAGACGTCGAGTTCATCTTTGCGTCCCAAGAATGAGACGCGAAACTCACATCTGCGTTCCAAGAATAGAACGCAGGGTTCACCACCGCGTCTTCAGCCCCAGACGCAGAGTTCATTCCCAGAACGTGAATTTCGCGTTTGACTCGTTCAAACACGAGTTGACCGGTCCCAAAACTGTTTCCCACGATTTGAAGGGGATTACACACCACTAAGGAGCGATTTTAGGGGTTTGTTACACCCTTTAATCCCCTATAAATAGCTGAAAAATCAGCTTAAATCGGATCATCTAGCAGATCGAGATCGGAGGGAGAGAAGGAGATCATTTGGTCAGCAATTGTCGGCACCTTTGGATCTTCGGCTGGAGCTTTTGAGAGATCTTTCGGATCAGATTTTTGGAGCCTTGGTCTTGGCTTGAAAACCGATTTCGGTTAAATAAAAAAAAAAGAAAGAAAAAAAAGAAAAAAAGAAAAGGATTAATCTCCTTTTTCAGATTAACTCTTTTACAGAGTTTTAAACTCGCTAAGAGTTATTAACTTGTTAAGAGTTTTAAATTTGTCTCGCAAGTTCTCCTCAACGTCAATTCAAGAGAAATAGACCGTGTTCCACGAGTCGAAGTGATCGGATAATCAACGGGATACAAGAATCAAACTCTCATCGACACCAAGAAGAACCTAGGTTTAAACAAAGGGAAGGATCTCTGTCGATTCCTTCTCTCTTTTGTAAATCGGAAAACCGATAAGAGAAAATTGCAATTTCTTTTTCTAAGTTAGTTAGAGAGAGGTTACATCGAGAGATTGTATTTATTCTTTTCCTAAGTCAGTTAGGGATAAATACAGAATTTTATTCTAAAATTTCTCGCAATTTTTCGACAAATAAAAGATGGCGACTCTGCTGGGGACTAGCTTTTTCACCAATGAAGAAGTGGTGACGCAATCCGACTTCAACCTCGCTGGAACAACGGTCAAAACTCTTGTTGTGGAGTTTGACCAAGCCAAGTACGAGGAAGCACTCTCCTCCGGATCCCTTAGCTCTGAGGCTATGCGCAAGATCTGCAAAGTTCCCAAGGAGACTAAAGCTCCAATTGTGACCGAATCACCAAAGGAGGGCTCTCCTTTGGAATAGATGGCTCAGACAGCCTCTCCTCTAAAGGAATAGGCTCAGCTGTAGTTAAACTCGTTAATCGAGTTGAAGATTTTACACCCGCACCAAAACAACGAGTTTCGAGTCACAAAAGGCCTATTGCGGCGACGAACTTGATCAACACAGATAGTGACGCTGCAAAAGCCTTGAGACATGCCAAGAAAAACGCTGCTCGACGAAGGAGATCCCTACGACGAGAACATCTCCGAGGAAGCCGATCCCTCAACCAACGCGAACTCTGTGTTTGTGAGCCTCAGCACGAGCCTCGCGTTTCGACTTTAGAACACGAGTCTCATGTTGATGAGCATAAATATGAGCCCCGCGTGATCCAATTGAAACGCGACCCTCAAGGGAGTGTTCCACAATCAAAACGCGACCCTCAAGGGAGCGTCTCACAAACAAAACACAGACCTCAGGCATGCGTTGCTCTATCAAAACGTGACCCTCAAGGGAATGTTTCACAAACAAAACGCGGACCTCAGGCCTGCGTTGCTCCATCAAAACGCGATCCTCAAGGGAGCGTTTCACTAGCAAAACGCAGACCTCAGGCCTGCGTTGCTCCATCAAAACGTGACCCTCAAGGGAGTGTTTCGCCAGCAAAATGCGGACCTCAGTCCTGCGTTGCTCAAACAAAACGCGACCTTCGCGTTCCCATTCTCAAACACGACTCTCGAGTTTCAAAGGTTAAACGCGACCCTCACGTTCCTTCTTCGGAACGCGATGTGATTCGTCGTGTTCAAAAAGACCAACATGGATTTAAGATCCATGTTCACTAAGAACCAGTACCGCCTACTGATGGGTAGGAGGTTCCAATTCAGACCTCATGTTCAGTGGGGGACATTCCTCAAGTCTCTGATCTAAGGGAGCTTTTGTCGAGAGAAAGACCAGTGCAACAATCCCCTCATTCATACCAATGTGAGCGACTTATTTCTGCAGTCCTCTCGGAATGCCAATGTTGTACTTCTACGCCTAGACAGTCGGTGTTCGACCGATTGACGAACATCGTCCGGTCTAACAAGCAACGACGTCACTACAAGAAGAAAGCTTCAGAGTTCGAATATACTGAAGTCACTATCAATATGATCGACCGAGGGAAATCATCAGTCCCTAGTTCTGATGAATCAGAGACGGACCGTTCTCCAAGCGTTAGAGAAATCGCGAACGAGTTTGAAGGAATCTACCAACGCACTCGGACGCGAACGAGAGTCATTCCCTCTGTCGATTATTGGAGATTAGCTAGAGGAACAAATTCTGATGATGAACATTCGACTATCGCAGAGTCCCAATCCTCTAGTTCTTTCGTTGAACATGAGAGTTCCGTTTACATGCCAGGGAATCTTGAAGATCTCATGAAGAGACTCGATGAGCAGCAAGCTATGCTCAGATCTCAACAAGAGACCATCAATGAACTCCGAGCCTTGATGGCACAGATTGTTGCGGATAGGGTCAAATCTCAAAAAGCAGACTCGCCGCCTCGACATGAATCCTCCCGAAGAGTAAGTGCATCTTCATCAAAGGGGAAAGACAAAGTGTTTGAGACTTCTGATCAGGAGGCCCACCACATAAAATCTTCCTCTGAAGAGGAAAAAGAGGCCGAGAATGAACATCATCCTCAATCAGCCAAGATGGATGAATTGGAAGCCCGCCTCAATGTTATTGCCAATAGAAGCGAGCTCCAAGAGGAAGGAGTTGTGAGGCCTTAGATTAAAAGCCCCTACTATGCAAGCTTTGATGGCACATGGTCGCCGAACCAACATATCTACTATTTCAAGTCACAGACTGGGAATGTGATATCAAACGACGCCATATTGACTCGTTTATTCATTGGCACCCTCAAGGGGGTTGCCTTTGAATGATTCATGAAACTTCCGATTGGATCTATTCAGAAGTGGGCAGATTTAGAAAGGCTATTTCTGGTCAAGTTTTTTGAAGATGACACAGAAGTCTCTGTCCCTACCCTTCTTGCCACCAAATAAAATAAGGGAGAGTCTATTAAAGCGTACGTAGAAAGATTCCAAGGCATGGCCCTGCAATGTCCTTTGAGTATGACACAAGTTACTTTGGGGGTTGCAGAGTGTCGTTCCTGGAAACAGTTGGTTTCCCAAGGAGAACAAGCAGAAGAAATTGTTGCCCGGGTTAGAGCTGAAGAAACAAGCAAACAAAAGCAGCCGGTGCAATGCAGTTAAGGCAATGCTCCCCGACAGAAGGGAAAGGATACTCTGGCCACTGATACCAATACTAGAGCGCTACCTGCTAAGCAGGGCAAGAAATCGAGTCAACCAGAGCACCCAAGCCGTACTCTTTCAAAGAGGACCATGTGGACACCTTATTCTAACTACTTCGGAAGAACAATAAGTTGAAGCTTCCTGAAGTAAAGAAACTTGAAGAGGTAGAAAAAGTGGACGATCCCAATTACTGCCGCTATCAAAGAATGTTGGGACATCCGACAAGGAGATGCTATGTCTTCAAGGATATTCTGCAAGCACTGGTCGATGCTGATGTACTCAAGCTAAACCCAGAACAGAAGACCGTATCCACTAACATGATATTGGTCCGGTTCGGAGATTTTCCACTTGTGGTAGCTCTTAACGGTGTCATTCCTATCCCCAAGGGAGAACTACACCTGAAAAATATTGACCCACATGGTCAGAAAGAGAAAGGGCTGGTACCCCTTACCACTCCGAAAGGAGAGATAATGTGGGTCCATCCCGATTTGCTCGAAGATCAACAATGGGCAAGCACATCATCAAAGAAAAAGAGGAACAAAGATAAATCCTCCAATGTGATTAGCCCCTCTATGAACGAAGATGATGATCATCTCATCCCTCTCACCGACTCGGATGAGGAGAAAGAGGTTTTTGCGGCTGAACAAGAAACTAATCCAGGTACCAAATCAGGAAAGACATACTTGAAAAAGTATGATCAAGTTGGTTGAGGAACAGAAGAACAGGCCAAAGAAGCTGAGGGTTCTGTCCCTAAGAAGCCCGCAGGCAAAGGGAAACAAAAGGAGCTCCGCTATAACAAAAATCTTCTTCAAGAAGCTGGAGGATCAAACACTCCCTTCCGTTTCAATGTTATGGCACAATTGGCCAATATTCCGGCCAGAATCACCCTATATGAGCTCTTGCGACTGTCCAAGACCACGAGGGAGGCTCTGATTGAAGTTTTAACGGACATGGAGAGCTTTATAACACAAGTTCCTACAGTCCCAGAAGTTACAAAAGAACAAGCTTGCGCACAATGCTTACAAGCTGCAATAAGTTTGTCATGCATATCATTCACACAAGAAGATATGCAAATCAAACACAAGCATGATAGACCACTGTATTGTTAGACCTTGGGGGGGAGGGGTGATTAGGGTCTTATGTTAATCTAATCCGATTTTATGCTAATTAAAACTAATTAATAAATTATACTTGCAAGATAGATATACAATATGATATGAGCAAGAATATGCAATATGAACAAAGAGATATATCCTAGCAAAGAGGTATATGATGAAATATACGCAAGGATATATAAATTAACACAAGGGTGAAATAAACATAAATAAGATAAGAGTGATAGTGTAAATAAACAATGCAAACACACAATATGATCACGGAGTTCGGACCTTCCGTCCTACGTCTCCGCTCCCCACTCCAGGGGAGAAATCCACTATCGCAACCGGGTTTTCTACGCTTACCCGAACAACGTTTACACCTCACACTCGGTTTTCTAGCTAACCGAAAACTTTATAATTAACACTCTTGCAATCCCACTTTACACCCTCTCAAGTGTTAGAACTAGACGTGTCTCCCTCAAGTGCTCGGATACAACCTCTCCCTAGGTTCGTCAACCGACGCCACTCCTCTTGGGACGATCCCCGACTCTCGTCACACACTTCTCTCGGTGTACAAATGTATTACAAAGTTAATCTCACAATAAGCACAATTACAATAAATGATTTGTTCTCTAATATGGATGAGAACACAATGAAAGCTCACACTCAATTGTTACAACTCTCACCAACCCAAATATACAATGTATGCAAATACAATAAGCTCAAGTGGGTGTGTGTAAACAATGAGTGAAATTAAATCAACTAAACTCAATATAAAACTAGCTTTAATAAAATGATAATCAAACAAATAGATGTAAAGCTAGAAATAGAGTTTAGAAAACTTCTCAATAAATCAATAGGTAGAGGGAGAATAGTTGGATGCCCAAACACCAATAGATGATCTCCTCAAGCTCTTGTGAAATTGATATAGTTGGATGCCCAAACACCAATAGATGATCTCCTCAAGCTCTTGTGAAATTGATTTCACAAACTCAACCTTCCAAATGCTTAAAAGCTTCTTAAACAAACTTAAACCAAACTTAAACCCTTGTTTAAAACTCTTTAAACTTGTTTTAAAACATTCTCTTGGTTGCATCAGAAGTTAGAGGGTATGTGGTATATATAGGAGTCCCAAAGAACCAAGAAAACCCAAGTGAAAAGTCCAAAAAACCAAAAAACAGCTCAGCCAAAAACTAGCCGTTACAGTGTTATGAGTCGACTCGTACTGTTCATGAGTCGACTCATAAACTAGCTATTTCAGGCAAAAAAACATCTGATGGGTCGACTCATATGTTCATGGGTCGACTCATGCACTGTTCATGGGTCGACTCATGCATTTATGGGTCGACTCGTCAGTATCGACAGATCTGGAATTTTTGCGTAGCTGGCTTTGTAAAATACTTTAAAAATAGTAAATACACTTCAAAAATTATGAAATTTTGAGGGAAGTTTTTAAAAGTGTAGATAAACATTGTAGAGAAAGAATTTCTGAAATATCAATTCCCATTTGTGAGAAATAAATATTTGAACACAGATATTCTAGATTCTGAAAACTGCTGAAATACCCGATTTTGTAAAATCAATTTGACATAGAAAATAAACTCCAAAAATGATAAAATTTTGGGAAATGGTTATAAACATGTAATAGAATATGTTAGAAAAAGAATTTTTTTAATTTCATTTCCCATTTGTGAAAAATCATCTGTTTTGCAAAAACATGCACGAACATGAACTTTAAACTTACACGAACAAAAACTTGATTTTGTAAATTCAATTAAACATAACAAATCAATTCCAAACTTAATAAAACTTTGGGAAATGTTTGTAAATATGATTTTGAACATGTTACAAAAATTAATTTTCCAATTTGCATTCCCCAATTATGAAATCTCATCATTTTGCAAAATCACATAAGTATGAACTTGTAAAAGCTTGATTTTGACAAAATTCTCATCATTTTGCAAAATCACATAAGTATGAACTTGTAAAAGCTTGATTTTGACAAAATGAGTTTAAATAAAGTTTTGAAACCAAAATCACATAAGTATGAACTTGTAAAAGCTTGATTTTGACAAAATGAGTTTAAATAAAGTTTTGAAACCTTTCCAATAGATTTATAGACTTGATAAAAGATATAAAATAATTTCGTTAAGTCTATAAACCAAAACAACTATAAATAAAACCAAATGTGTGTGTATATATGATTGAGCTTAAAGTATCAACACACATAATATAAACTCCTAAACTAGATTATCCAAGCTATCTTGATCTTCAACGAAGCTCTTCTTGGTAAACTTTGCGGATGAATCTTGAACTTGAATATTTAACTTGAATGCATTTGCTTCACTCCACAATTTCCTTCCATCCTCCAATGGATATGATCGTGAAAACTCTATTCCATCCATCCTCCGATTTGTTGTTTGTCTACAATAAATAGATAAATACAAACACTAGACAAACAACATTAGTGATAAATTGTTTGGTAAACATCATCAAAACAAGAAGGCCAACATGTATTACACAGGGTATATTGGGTCCTCTGAGATCTGCCGTGTCCAAGTCGATCCAGGCTCTGCACTCAACATTATGCCGTACAGAGTTATGCAAGTCCTTGGGATTCCTCTGCATCGATTGAGTTCTACTCAGACTACCATCTTTGGCTTCAACGCCAACAACACCCGACCTTTGGGCAAGATCAAACTCAGGTGCCAAATAGGAGATCTCAAGTCAGAGGTGACTTGTTACATCATAGATGCGGACACGTCCTACAATCTATTGTTAGGAAGGCCCTGGATTCATGCGAATCGTATTGTCCCGTCTACCCTTCATTAAGTAATGAAATATGCCGATGATGAGGGAGAAGTCAAAACTCTGATCGCAGAGAAGCAACCTTTCAGAGGTGTGGAGAATTTTCATACCGACTCAGTCTTCTATCTGGATTCCCAAGAGCCAGAGCAGCCGAAGGAAGCGGCCGATAGTGGCAACGAAGCGGACATCGAACCCGAGCCCGAGGAAGAGTGTCCGTGGGAGTTAGATCTGAATGTAATGAGCTGTAATGAGCTCAGTAATAGTGATGTACCGAGTGAGGGCGAGTGGTACATTAATGAAGATTTCAATTTGGCTTACTTGTCTGATGTGTCCTCTGAATGTGAGAAAACAGAGACAGATACAGATGCAAGTATAGATCCTTGGCACACGTTGTATGCTGATGCATCACTTGGTTTGCCGCTCAAATCATCCTTCGCTACATTCGAAGAGATGGAAGATGTGCATAAAGCCTTCTTCATGGTCCCGTCTAAAAAGAAAAGCCAAAAGCCAATCTATTTCGGTAAAGTCAACTCTGAGTCGCCCAAGCGGGAAAGTTCAGATGAAGATCTTGGAATCCCACAATTTCATTATCATGAACCCAATTCCATCCATCTGATGAGAAGAATGAGTTAAGACTTTGGTAAACAGGAAGGTTTAAACTTCGAGAAAGTAAGACGAGCACCAATTTGATCTTTCACTCCAGAAGGAAAACCTCCTGATTATTATCATAAAACTGGAAAAGGGTTAGGTTATTTTTCAACCACTCCCCTTTCAGAAAATGAAGCCGATGATTGTCTATGGCAAGACCATTCATCCAGAACATCATCATGGGAATTCGATGTGAGCATTGGAACATTATTTAAAAACATGTCTATGAATTGACTTCGGCTAGTCATCCAGATGAAGATGCAGAGGAGGATGATGAAAAGTTGATTGAGTCAACCAACGACCCTTAGATCGAACGCCTTAACATTTTATGGGACATGCGCTTTGAACAACGTGAGCCACCTATAAAAGATAAGGTAATCTAAGTCAATATGAGGGATGAAATAAATCCCAAGCCAATCTTCATTGAGAGCTTATCACCATCCGAGAAAGGAGACCTCATATCTCTCATCAGAGAATATATAGATGTCTTCGCTTGGAATTATGAAGACATGCCTGGTCTTGATCCTAAAGTAGCCATGCATCGGCTTAACATCAATCCGGATGTGAAGCCTGTTAAGCAACAACAACGTCGGTTCCGTCCAGAGATCATGGAGGTGATTGAGTGGGAAGTCAGAGAGCTTATCGACTCGAGCTTTATCAGAGAGGAACAACACCATGACTGGGTGGCTAACATTGTTCCTGTGCCCAAGAAAAGTAGAAAGGTTCGAATTTGCATCGACTTTCGTGACCTAAACGTTGCATGTCTGAAAGACGAATTTCCACTCCCCATCACAGATGTCATGATCGACAATACTTGTGGGTATGAGAGGATGTTTTTCATGGACGGGTTTTCAGGATGTAACCAGATCAAAATGTACCATGAAGATGAAAAACACACCGCCTTCAAAACACCATTGGGAGTGTACTGCTACACCGTGATGCCCTTTGGATTGAAGAACACTGGCACAACCTATCAGCGTGCAATGAATACAATCTTCCACGAACATTTATGTAAGAAGATTGAATGGTACGTGGATGATATTGCAGTAAAAAGCCAAAACAAAGGCGATCATCTTGCAGATCTAAAGATGATGTTCGATATCATGTGAGCACATCAACTGAAGATGAACCCGACTAAATCGTTCTTAGGGGTAGCCAGTAGTAAATTCCTGAGATTCATAATCACATCTAAAGGGATCTCCCTCGACCCGGAAAAGGTTCGTGCCATCCAAGAAATGCGACCTCCGAGAAACATCAAAGAGCTCAGAGGCTTGCAAGGCAGATCTGCTTACATCCAGAGATTCATATCAAATCTCTCAGGATGCTGCCAACCCTTCACCAAGTTGATGAAGAAAGGAGTCTCATTCGTTTGGGATGAAGACTGTCAAAAGGCGTTTGAGGAGATCAAGCGATACCTCACTCAGCCACCCGTCCTTGTGGCCCCAGTATCAGGAAAATCATTCCTGTTATATGTGAGAGCCATTGTTCATTCTTTTGGAGCTTTATTAGCCCAGAACAATGACCAATGACATGAGCTAGCAACCTACTACCTCAATAGAAGCATGATCGGAGCCGAACACTGGTACAATCCGGTAGAAAAAGAGTGCCTTGCATTAGTGTTTGCTGTCCAGAAGATGCGACACTATTTGGTCGGATAATCAATTCATGTCATCTCCAAGGTAAATCCTTTGAGGGTGCTCATGACGAAACCCTCTTCACTGAATT
The DNA here is from genome assembly GCF_001876935.1 of Asparagus officinalis. Classification (NCBI taxonomy): domain Eukaryota; kingdom Viridiplantae; phylum Streptophyta; class Magnoliopsida; order Asparagales; family Asparagaceae; genus Asparagus; species Asparagus officinalis. The sequence goes on along the minus strand of NC_033799.1, from coordinate 72,869,169 downwards.
GCCGTCTAGCGAAATGGGCGATACTCCTATCGTAATATTCCATGCAATTCATGCCTCAAAAGGCTGTTAAATGCCAAGCTCTGGTGGATTTCTTAGCTGATCATCTAGTATCTGATTCTCCTAAATTATATGAGGACTTACCAGATGAAGTTGTCGAACTTGCGTAACCCAAGAGGTCATGCAAATATGAAAATTATTCTTTGACGGTGCATCTAGGGCGAACCCGAACGGAGGAATCATCGCTGGTGTGGGGGTAGTACTCGTATCCCCAAGTGGTCACGTGATCCCAAGAGGTTTCTCCTTAATCGATCCCTACACCAATAATCTAGCGGAGTACAACGCTCTGCTACTAGGGATGCAGTTGGCCGAGGAGCTCAACATTCGACATCTCGAGGCTTACGGTGATTCTCAGCTCATTGTGAATCAAGTCCGGGGAGAATATGAAGTGCGTAATGAGGATTTAGTCCCATACCATTTTGCAGCATTAGAGTTAGCCTGAAAGTTCGAAGGCTTCTTTATCGGGTACATTTCGCGAGTCCAGAACACCTATGCAGATGCTTTAGCCTCGCTGGCAACTTCATTGGCATTACTGCCAAAGGCTGAAACAACAACATTCGTTATGGGCCATGACTTGTATCACCCCAAGTTTCCTTTAGAAGACTGTTCAAATGAGACAACAACGGAGATTGCCTGTGCAACTTCAATTGAGCTCGAACCAAGGGATTGGCGATTCCCGTATATTGACTATGTCTTGTACAGGATACTGTTCGATGATTCTAAGGAAGTGGTCGCCGTCAAACGAAAGGCCCTTCGATTCTATTATGATGCGGTTTCTCAAACCTTGTACTGAAAATCGCATGATGGAGTCTTTCTTCGCTACCTTTCCAGAAAAGAAGCGCAAGAGGCTCTTAAAGAAGTTCATGATGGAATGTGTGGTGCTCACCAGCCCGAAGCCAAATTAGGGGATCGTCTCCGAAGAATTGGCTACTATTGGTCAAAGATGTTCGCAGACGCTATTGATTATGCTAAACGATGCCATGCATGCCAAATTCATGGTGACTTCATTCATCAAGCACCAAGAAATCTGCATCCAACATCTTAATCTTGGCCATTCGAGATGTGGGGGATGAATATTGTTGGACCTATTGCTCCACCAACATCCAAAGACATTGTTTTATCTTAGCAGTAACCAATTACTTCTCCAAGTGGGCAGAAGCCATTCCTTTGAAGGAAGTCAAGACTTCAAACGTGATCAAGTTCATCAAGCATCACGTCATCTACTGCTTTGGCATACCAAGACGGATAGTCCACGATAACGGAACGCAATTCGTCAGTCACGGGTTTTAGAGGTTCTGCAACAAGTTCAGAATCCAAAGCATTGCATCAACGACATATTATCCACTAGCTAATGGCCTTGCAGAAGCTTTATATTATCCACTAGCTAATTGCCTTGCAGAAGCTTTCAACAAAACCATCGTGAAACTTCTCAAAAAGTTTATCTCCAAGAGTCGACGCAATTGGGATGAAAAGCTCGGCGAATGTTTATGGGCTTATCGCACAACGGTGAGGACCACGACGAAAACCACTCTGTTTTCTTTGGTATATGGCTGCGAAGCTGTATTACCCTTAGAAATTCAGATCCCATCCCTGAGAATAGCCCTGGCGACCAGGATGACAAATGAAGAGCAACATCGGCTACGTCTTCGAGAACTGGAAGCATTAAATGATAAGCGACTTCAAGCCCAGCAACAGATCGAGTTATACCAAGCTCGAATCTCAAAAGCCTACAACAAAAAGGTCAAACAAAGGATCTTCAAGAAAGGCGACGTTGTCTTAGCAGTCCAACGACTCATGGTCATGACGCACAAGACAAAAGGAAAATTCAACCCCAAATGGGAAGGACCCTTCGTAATAGTATCAGTCTATTCGAACGTAGCTTACCGCCTCATCAATTAGAAAGGTGATAGGCTCATGATGCCAATCAATATGAAATTTCTTAAGAAATATTACCCGTAGATCATGAGACCTTTTTTCTGATCCTCAACCAAGTCTAAGGAGAGAAATAAAACTCGCTTAGACTGGGGGTTGGTTACTCAAAATTCATTAACTTGAGAGTAACAGATCTTTTAAACCTTACCCAGTTTGTATATCGTGAAGTTAAGATTACACCTTTGACAATTGGAATTTTCTGGAATTATTCTAATGGCAATAAAGAAAATTTCTAAATTTTACTCTAAGTAAGAATTTATGCTAAGTTAACATTACACCTTTGGCATCTTCTTTAATCATTTTCATTGTTTCAAGTCAAAACATCACACAGAAAAGAGACAATGGAAAATTAAAACGATATCACTTTCTATTCAAAATACTAAGAAGTGATTCAAGATCAACACTTTATTTGCATCAAGAAAAACGATACATGGTTAAGCTTCAGGGCTCATCAGTTTGATGGATGCGAGCCTGAATTTGATGTCTGAGAGCTTCTTTTCGTGGGTTGCTCGAACCATTGTAGCAGCCTCCCTCCTGAGCTCAGATTCAATAGGCACCACGACAGTAGCCTCTTTCCGAATCTCCTCAAGTGCTTGCATTTCTCTGCAATTATCATTAGAAATCTCTGCACTCTTAAGGTGGAGTTTCATCGCAGCCATTTCCTCCTCAGCAAGCTGAGCCCGTAATCGGGCAATGGTAGCAGCGGAAGCAGTCAGTTCAACTTGTACTTGAGCGCGCTTCTCTTGCAAGCTTGCAACATGTGCCTCCTTCTTAGATAAGTTCTTGTGAAGTGCCTCTTGTTGATGTGCTTTTGCGGTCTGAATGATAGCAAAAGCCTACTCTGTTTCAGACTCCAAATCAGCATGCTCCAAGTCTTCTAAAGCCTTCAAGTCTGCCTCCAGGCGAGTGACGCTCTCCGTGCAACGCTCGGTCCATTGAGTGTCGCTCAAACACTTGATGTTGTGTAGGAAACTTGTCAAAAAAGGCTTAAAATCCTCAAAAGTACCTCGCCCAATACTAATGAGGTTGATCGTCTGTTTCATCACGCCCTCCAACTGTTCGATTAATCCTTTTAAAAATTCTGAACCCGGAAGAGCAGTTGAAGAAGGCACCAATGCACCAAGAGCCGCATGGCTTGGGTGAGTGGATTCATGAGTAGCTTGTTCTTCAGAAACTGGGCCAGGCGATGGAAGCCCTCGTTGCCGAGAGGTTAATGGAGTGGACAATTTCTCCTCTTCATCATCTGCAATCGCGAGAGGGGTAGACTTGATAGCGTCTTGCATTAACTTTACCCCTCAACGAGTTTAGAAGTCGGAGTCCTGACTGGCAGTCGTTGGTGAGTCCTCTTCTCATAATGGCCTGCTTCTTCTGCAGTTAGGGCTCGCTTCCCTGCTGCCCTCCCTTTGCGAGGCTCAATGGCTTTTGCCTCTTCCCGGACTTCTCCTGCTTCAGTCGCTGCTTGGTCGCAGGATAAATACTCGTCCATCCCCTTCAGGCGAGTCTTCTTTGAGTCCTTCTTGGACTCATACAATCCCCAGATCTCCTTCAAGCAGGAAGTATACATGTTGTATTCTGGGATCCGAGAAGCTTCATGAAACCAGTTACAAAACTCCAGAACATTATGGTAGTTAGGCGTCGGAGAGGGCAATGTAAATATTGCATGGCTATTTCCAGCTGTGAAGTAATACCAATCTCGGGCCCCCTCATATAAGTTTTCAACAAGAGCCAGCTTCGGATTGGGATTTCCAACATACAGTTGGTCATACCCAAACTGTCGAGCAAATCGAGAGGGCATATAGGGCTCAATAACGCACCTCTCACCATGTCGAAAAACTAGATAACCGGGTCTGATTGTGAGATGCCATTGGAAAATGCCCCCATGCAGGGATGTGAAGCCCTTGGGACCTACATCCATATATGTTTTGCAATGTTCTTCTATTCCATCAAAATTGGGAGAACAACAGAAGACGTGGTAGCTGAGCTCTTTTGACAGGATCTGTCGAGCCCGGACTATGTACAAATTTGCCCATCTAGCTGATTCAAGCCGTTGTACAAACGGAATGAAGGATCCGTTGTACGGAGAAGCTCCCGTCATCAGTGAGGGGCAGTGCATGACAAACCAGTCCACTAAATAAGTATACGACACTGGCACATGAGGTTGGGGAGTCTTCAGCATTTTCTTCCCATCGATGCTAATCTCCCAAACATCGAGGAATTCAGAAATTAATTCCCTCAGGCCGCTTTGCAAGTAGCACACCATTGCGGAGAGGAGACTTACTGGCGTCCCATGGGACAAAAGAACTGCTGGATATACCACCTCAGCCATAATGGACTCGATGGGCTTCAATGGAACTACACATCACTTCAGCCACACCATCAGAAACCCAGCAAGAAGGGCCATGTCAGAGATGAGAGTCTCAGCCTAACAATGGAAGCTGTCGAACTCAGTGGATGGTGGAAACATGTCCTCCTGAGCCTCATTAATGTAGCGGGCATTGGTAGCATTAATGCGAGCTTTGATGCTTTTGGGCGAGCTCATAGCAAGATGGGTCACTGCCACATCCTTCCGGTGCAAGTTTTGGAATAAGTACTCTGCCCAAGAAGCTTGCTTGACGCTGCCTCCACGTAGTCCAGTCAGCTGAACGCAAATGTGGAAGTTGCACATCACCTCCCAAAAAGTTGCATAAACTTTGGGATGGGCTGGCCTGAAGATGGAGAGTTATTCAGTCCATGAGATGAACTCTTCATTAGGCATTATCCCAAATGGTAGCCCAGAAACTTCATACATCTCGTGGAGAGCAAAACCTAGCTCCCCAACAGGTGTGAAGAACATACAAGAATCAGGGTTATATCGCTCTAGCATGGCGAAGAAGTTGTAATAACCCTGGGCAATTCCATGTCGAGTGGCCAACATGGGAACTCTAAGTCCAGAGCGGGCAAGTGGTTCTCCCAAGTCCTTCAAGACAAAGTTGACCATTCGAGTCCACCATCCCCCGTCCACAGAATATACCCATCCAGGAGATCTAAACTCCTGGGCAGGGAATTCACCCTGAGCAGAGATAAATTGGAGAATAAAAATGTTCGCCGGAATGGTCACCTCTTTAGCAGGATTTTTCTTGTCAACTCTACCGGGTCTCAGACCCATCACTTGCCCATCATTCCTTACAAGATGGACTATTTGATGTATGAAGGTCCAGAGGGGTACTTTATTCTTCTCCTTGACAAGATCAAAACTCAGATTTCTGCGGTGCGAGACGCTCTGGAAATGTGAGAGCGGAAGAGAAAATGGTTGTTAACCCTCCGCGGTAGTTTGGAGTTCTCCACATGTATAGATTTGTCATCAATTTCTATTCGACTTTACAAACTGATCATGGTTTGTCGGCGTCTCAATTTGCATGTCCGTAATTATGGCCCTAAGAATGGATGGTCTTGCACCCAGTATTGTGAACGCTCGCTCCCAACATGGAAGGGTGAATAGTGGAGGTTCAACGACGAGACTGTAACCATCATCCATGCCACCTGTGTGCCCGAAGTGATGCTGGAGAGAAAGTGGTACATTGGGAAAGAGCACTGCAAAAAAAAAAGCTAAAAGTCAGTATCTGAAAAGCAGATGAACTGTAAAAGTCCAGAGGTCTAAATCAAAACACAGGGTTCAAGACCCGCGTTTCAAAATTGAAACGCGAGAGTCAAACCCGCGTTTCCATCACAGAACGCAGGAGTCAGACCCGTGTTCCAATTTCAAAATGCAAGGGTCAGACCCGCGTTCTAATTTCAAAATGTAGGAGTCGGACCTGCATTCTAATTTCAAAATGCAGGAGTCGGACCTGCATTCTAGTTTCAAAATGCAGGAGTCGGACCAGCGTTCCAATTATGAAACGCAGGAGTCAACTCCGCGTTTTACAACCGCAACGCAGAGGTCCACTTTTGCGTTCCCATAGTAAAGCACGAGTCTTGCTCATTGTTAACAGCCCAGAACTCGTCGTCCAGAGTTTGAAACTTGTCAAAACAAGTTGCAAGGGTCCGAACTTACCACGATGAAGAGAGGGTTATGGCGGCGGCACGCACGACCACCTGAGCAAGAGCACCGTCGATAACCTTGACCGACAGTTCATCTGGAGTCGTCTCAGCGACTCTCCTGGGCCTAGAAATAGTTTTCTTAAACCCCATTGATGGTTATTGTCGGAGAACTGGTGTAGATCGCCGGAGATTCTTGAAGCAACGAGAGCTCTCGTTTGGAAATCAATAGGGAGATGAAAGAGTCGATTGAATCTTGATATGACCCAAGAGGTCTATTTATACAGTAGCCAAGCTGTTAATTCGGCACGAGATTCTAGGATAGAATCTCGGCCAAAACGCGATCTCCGTGTTATAAGATAAGGCAGTTAGACTTTTCAAATGAAAGGCTCTCTACCGTGTTTTAAATTCTAAACGCCAGGCTCAACCCTGTGTTTCAGACTTTAAACACAGAGTTTAGACCCGCGTTTCAGACATCAAACGCGCGTGTCAGCTCTACGTTTCAATATTTAAACGCAGAAGTCACCTTCGCGTTTCACAATCTCAAAACGATGGGTTCACCCCCGCGTTTCAAACATAACGCTTACTCTCATATGAGTCCTGCATCATGAAATCTTTCGACAGAGTGTTGTCAAAATCTCTGTACTTCCCCAACATGGGTCCAAGCAAAATCAGCTTATCAATCTTGTCCAATAAGATGATAAAATTATAAAATATTATCAAGTTAACATCACACTTCTGACGATCATCATCCCTACGGAGCATGACTTCAGCTTGTTTCATTCTTAACGTGACAAGCTTTTCTAGTGACAAAGCCAACTTATCGACTCTCATAAGTAGAGCGAGAAATCCTCATCAATTCCTGCCAAGTTAACATCATACCTCTGACAATCAACTTATCAATCCTCATCAATAGGATGATAAGTCCTCAAAATTGCTCAAATCGCAATCAACTTATCAATCCTTATCAATAGGATGATAAGTCCTCAAAACTGCTCAAATCGCAATCAACTTATCAATCCTCATAAATAGGATGTTAAGTCCTTAAAATTGCTCAAATCGCAATCAACGTATCAATCCTCATCAATAGGATAATAAGTTCTCAAAATTGCTCAAATCACAATCAACTTATCAATCCTCATCAATAGGATGATAAATCCTCAAAATTGCTCAAATCGTAATCAACTTATCGACTCTCTCCAATAGAGCGATAAGTCCTCAAAATCTTGTTCAAATCACAAGTACCCGATTTTGTCCAGCTCATATCGCTTCTCTGACAAAATCAACTTATCGACTCTCTCCAATAGAGCGATAAGTCCTCAAAATCTTGTTCAAATCATAAGTACCTAATTTTGTCCAGCTCATATCGCTTATCTGCCAAAATCAACTTATCGACTCTCTCCAATAGAGCAATAAGTCCTCAAAATCTTGTTCAAATCACAAGTACCCGATTTTGTCCAACTCATATCGCTTCTCTGACAAAATTAACTTATCGACTCTCTCCAATAGAGGGATAAGTTCTCAAAATATTGTTCAAATCACAAGTACCCGATTTTGTCCAGCTCATATCACTTCTCTGGCAAAATCAACTTATCGACTCTCTCTAATAGAGCGATAAGTCCTCAAAATCTTGTTCAAATCACAAGTACCTGAATTTATCCAGCTCATATCGCTTCTCTGACAAAATTAATTTATCGACTCTCTTCAATAGAGCGATAAGTCCTCAAAATCTTGTTTAAATCACAAGTATACAACCTCATCAAGTTAATATTATACCTCTGACAGGACTAACTTATCAATTCTCTCCAATAGGATGATAAGTCTACAAATCACTGTTGTGTTAACACCGCACCTCTAACAGTCAAAATTCCACTAACTTGTTAATTCTTAAATAGAATATCAAGTCTTGGAGACAACAAAACATCCCCAGTGGATTAAAATTTTCTAGAATTATCTTAAATGATAATAAAGAAAAGTGTTAAATTTGGCTTTATGTGGGAATTTGTGCTAAGTTAAAATTACACCTCTGGCTTTTTTAGTTATTTTCATTGTTTCAAATCAAAACATGACACACGAAAGAAACAGTGGAGAGCCAAAACAATATTACTTTTTATTCAGAATATTAAGAAGTGATACAAGATTTTGTTCTTATCAAAAGAGCAACACAAATTAAGCTTCTGAGCCTATCAGTTTAATCGATGCGAGTCGGGACTTGATATCGGAAAGCTTTTCCTCATGAGCGGCTCGCACCATCGCTTCAGCTTTCCTCTTAAGTTCATCCTCATTCGGCATCTTGGTAGCAACCTCTTTCTTAGCCTCTCAAAGAACCTGTACCTCTTTACGATAATTTACAAGAGTTTATGCATTCCTGAGGGAGAGCTCGGTCATAATAGCCTCATCTCGAGCAAACCGAGCCTTCTGTCGAGCCAATTCCGCTTGTAGTTGAGCAATGGTCTCTTCAGTTCGAATGATTGCTGCTCGAGCAGTCTGCAAAGCTGTAGTTGAAATGGTTAGCTCATCCTACCTTTGAGCGCATTGCCCCTGTAGGTATGCAACTTGGGTTTCCTTCTCAGCCAAGCCCCGCTGAATTACTTCATACTGACGTGCCTCTTCAATCCGGATATCAGCGAGGGTGGACTCAATCTGAGCCTTAAGATCAACATGACCTAAGTCTTCTAGAACTTTTAGGTCCTCTTCCAAGCGAGAAACACTATCTGTGCAGTGATGAATCCATTGAGCATTTTCCACACACCTGATGCTGCTCAGATAGTTCAGTAAGATAGGCTTGATAGACTCAAAAGGAGCCCGCCCAGCACTGACTACTTCAATCGTCTTCTTCATCATATTCTCTAATTGTTCCATAAGAATTTTGAGAATGTTAGGAGCATCCACCGGACTTAGAGGAGCAGCAGGAGATGGCACTAAGGCCCCCGAAGTCGCAAAGCTTGACAAAAAAGTGGCGGGCGATTTCGGTGAAGAGGCCGGAGAAGGTACCACAATATCCAGATTTTCGGGACTTGAGGGGAGAGTTGTAACCAGGCCCGCCGGAGTTGAACTTGAAGCACCTACGAACCTCGTAGATGTAAGAGAAATCTTGAAAGGGAGCGACCTCGCTAGTGGAGGAGTCGCCATCACTTGTATAAGAGATAGCTGCTCCGAAGGAGTCATTGTTGTTTGCACAAGTGGTAGCTGTTCTGGCGGGGGAGTTGCGGTTGTGGTCCCATGAGTCGGGGATCCTGCATATGAAAATAGTTAGGATGCGCAACAAAAATTTACGAAAGTTCAAAATATTGGCCTTCTTGTTTTGATGATGATTTACAAACAATTTACATCTAATATTGTTTGTCTAATGTTTGTGTTTTATATTTATTCTAGGCAAACAATATGTTGGAGGTTGGATAGAATTGCGCTTCAACGAACATATCCAATGGAGGTTGGTGGAATTGTGGTTGAAGCCTATACAATTCAAGTTAAAGATCCAATTACAAGCTTCATCCAAGTTTACCAAGTTGAGCTACAATGAAGATCAAGATCAAGCTTGGGTAACATTAGTTTAGGTTTTATATTATGTGTGTTAGTACTTTAAGCTCAATATTATACACACACATTATATTGGTTTTCATTTATATATAGTTTCATATATACATATATGTTTGGTTTCCATGTATACATATACTTATATATATACATACATAGTTTTGAGTTTTCATGTTTATAAATATGAGATTACATATTTCATATTTATTATTGTGTTTTGGTTTAACTATATAGATATGAAACAAATTTACATTCATATATATAATCATATGTTTCATACTCTATTTTGTTTAAGAATATATTGCATAGAATATGCAATTTTGAGAAAATATTATTTTCTTAGTTTATGGACTTAACAATAGTCATATACATCTTTTACTAAGTCTATATAATCATTTTGTAATGTCTCAAAACATGGTTAAGCTAAAATGTCAAAACTCATGTGTTCACATTTTCATGTTTTGGACTATTTTACAAAATGATGATATTTCTTATTTGGGAGGTTCTTTTTGAAAACCAGTTTTTGTAGCATGTGTATTATCATGTCTACAATCATTTCCCAAAGTTTTATATTTTTCTGAATTTATTTGATATTTTTAAACATGGTTTTAAGTTGAGTTTTTCTCTGCATTTCAGGTTTGTGCATGTTTAGTCGACTCATTAGTCGACTCATAAGTTGACTCACGAAGTACAGCAGAGTTGTGATTTTTCGTCTGCTGAGTGGACTCATGTAAGTCGACTCATAAGTCGACTTATCAGAGAGCTGTTGCACAGTAACAGCTAGTTTCTAGCAGTGTTTTCTGGGGGCTTTTTTGTCTTTTCAGTTGGGTTTTTGCTGATGTTTTGGGTTCCTATAAATACCCCATTGCTCTCATCTTTCATATAATCTAAGAGAATGTTTTAAGAAAGTTAAACAAAGGTTTAAAGTTTGTTTAAGTTTGTTTAAATGTGTTTAAGCCTTGTTTAAGAGTTTTGTTTGTGAAGAGAATTTCACAAGAGCAAGTGGAGATCATCCTTGGTGTTTGAGCATTCACTCTTCTCCCTCTCTCTTGTTATCTATAGAGAAGTTTCACTAAACTCAATCTAGCTTTACATTTATATTGTTTAATTACCATTTTATTAAGCTAGTGTTTATATTGAGTTTAGTTGATTTTGTTTACTCTTTATTTACACACACAACCATTGAGCTTATTGTATTTGCATACATTGTATAATTGGGTTGTGGAATTGTGAGACATTGAGTGTGAGCTTGCATTGTGTTCTCATCTATTGTAGAGAACAAATTTATATTTGTGTACTTAAATTGTGAAGTTCACTTTGTAATACACTTGTACACCGAGAGGAGTGTGTGATGAGGACGGAGTCGATACCAAGAGGAGTGGCGTCAGTGGCCTAGTGAGAGGTGATAATTCCGAGCACTTGAGGGAGTCGATACGTGAGGACCAACACTTGAGGTTGTAGGTTGTGTATGTACTTTGTGAGGATTTGTGAGAGTTGTCGGTTGACTTGATAACCGAGTGTGTAGAGTTTTCGGTTAGCTAGAAAACTGAGTGTGTAGAGAAGTTCCGGCTTCCAAACCGGGTTGTGTAGTGGATTCTCCTCGAGAGTGGGGAGCGGGGACGTAGGACGGAAGGTCCGAACCTCGTGAACATATAGCGTGTTTTGGTTTGCATTGGTGCACTTATAACTGTTCATCTTATAGCCTATTGCATTTTGTTTATATTGTCCACTAGTTTGTTTCACCCTTGTGATAGTTTAAATATATCCTTGCATATACCATATAGTATATCTCTTTGCTAGGATATATCACCGTAGTTATATTGCTTATTCTTGCTCATATCCATTGTATATCTATCTTGCAAGAATAATTTGTTAATAAGTTTTAAATTGGCATAAAATCGGATTAGCTTAGCATAAACCCTATTCACCCCCTCTAGGGTTCTTTCATAGCGACCTTAGGGTTTAACATTTGGTATCAGAGCTTGGTGCTCTTTAATTTAAGGTCTAATCGCCTTGAGTTAAAGATCCAAGTTATCTTATTGTGCTAATCCAATTCTTGATTATTGTATCTTGCTTGCATATTTTTATAAATTATGAATATGAATGATGCATCTTGTTTAGGCTATCTTGCATATTTTTATAAATTATGAATATGAATGATGCATCTTGTTTAGGCTATGATCCTAGTGTTGCTCCAAAATATTGATGCATCTTGTTTAGGCTATGATCCTAGTGTTGCTCCAAAATATAGAAACTTCTCTTATGCTCAATGATGTTTTAGATTTAAAATATTTGTTAAATCTAAAAATATTGATTTATGGGAAGTTATTGACAATGCTTATATTGTGCCCACGTTGGAGAAATCCAAGTGGAGCAAACATGATAAGAAGATGTTTACAATGAACAAGTTAGTGTTAGAATTCATGCTTAATGCTTTTGAACTATGTATTTCTAACGAACTTGCTCATTTTGATAGTGCTTACACAATATGAAAACTTTTTGAAGCACGTCAAGGTGACTTAGAGGTGATTCGACGCGTCGTGGCGGAATCGACTTCAAGTAATAGTGGAGCATCATGCACACGTCCACTAGGGGATAACCCTAGTGTGGTAAGCGAGTCCGAATCCGAATATGATTTATCTTTTGATGAACTTGCCTGTGCTAGTGAAAAATTATTGCATGCCTATAATAAATTGCATAAAAATTTTATTGATTTACAAAGCAAGCATGAAGGTTTAAAATCCGATCATGAGAAGTTAGCTTCCAAATTTGATATCATTTCTCAAGAGAATGATGCTCTTAAAGTAAACAATGATATGTTAAATTTGGAAAATAATAATTTGAAATTGGATATTGCTAACTTGACTCATGACAAAAATAATGCCATGTTAGAAGTTGAGAACATAAAAAATGATACTGCTTCTTTTATAAATTACTATTTATGTTCTATTTCTAATAAAAATGCATATGTGCCTAAAAATGAAGAATTGAATCTTGTGAATAAACGCATTTCATCTATAGATTCAACTTTGAAAACATGCATTAATAATCATAAGAGGCTTATGGATATGTGTACCAAGTCTAAGTCATCCACTCATTATGCACACATGTATAGCAAAACTTATAAGTGTTCTATATGCGGAAAGTTTACAAATACTCTATTTGCGGCCGAAAAGGCCATCTAGCTAAATTTTGCTATGATGCACACAAACATAAAAATGTCAATGCTCCTTGTGCATCTCATCAAGTTTCTTCATCACATGTACACACACATGCACCCATTGTTCATCATAAGCATGCTCATGTGTATAGATGTGATCATTGTGGTCGTTTTGGTCATTTGGCCGAATATTATTTTGATTTGAAAAAGAAATCTTATTTGCCAAATGCTTTTAGTAGACCGCATATTTTTAAATGTGATGTTTGTGGTAGGTTTGGACATCTTGCTAAATTTTGTTTTGATGTGCAAAAAGCTCCTATTTTGCAAAATATTCCAAAAAGACCACCTTTGTTTAATGAGGTTTCCTATTTGCAAAATGAATTTAAAAGACAATCTTTATGTGCAAATAATTTTCGTGCACACTCACTTGGTCAACACAAATCTTTTCACTCTTTTCATTGCACGAATTGCAATCGAAAGGGTCATTTGAATGAATATTATTTTGACCGTGTTCGTGCACCACATGCGCCCAAATGGGTTCATAACCTTAGGGCTTTGAGCTTGAATGATGGGGTCCTGTCCCTAACCAATCCGGCACCAAGAATGCTTGGGTGCCAAAATATTTTTAAACCAAGAATTTTAAATTTTTTTTTTGGTTTAGTAAAATGTGCTTTGAAAACTTTTAATATGAAAACAATTTTTTCGTTGATCAATTCCTTTGTTTTCATGATTATTAATTTCAATTTTGATGAGCGGTTTGTGTTATATAACCCTCCGGGTTTATTGCGTGGTTATTCCCAAATCATGTTTACCGGATGCTAGAATGATTATATAGGTTGGAACAAGCTTAAAAGCTTGATATATTGTTGCCTCCCTTGAAATTCTTTTGTCAAAGATTTTGTTTTGATTTGTTGCTTTGAATTCATTATATTTTACTTATATGATGATATTTATATGTTTGTGCTCATGGATCATCTATTCGTGCCTTATAATGTATTCTATATGTGGTTTGATCAAGTTCTACAAAGAAAACTTCCTTTATTGATCAAACATCATTTTTGGTTTAAATGGTTGATTTATGACTTCATTTGAGTGATTTGTTTTCACTTGAAAACTTTTTTCACGGTTCTCATGTTTTCCTCATTCCTTTGTTTTCATAAATCTATTTTTTATACACTATGTTTTTATAATTGTGTAATGAGACACTTCTTTCATAAATGACATATTAATATGTGTTCTCATTGTCTTGTTTTATATGTGAGTTATGTTTAGCATATCTTTCATTTATGCTTACTCACATGTTTTTGCCTTAGCTTTCATTTCATATATCTATATGACATTTTGATAGGGGGAGCTATTCCCTATACTTGTTTTATACTCACTCATGCATATTGATAGGGGGAGCTTTCGCTCTCTTCATTCTTGTTGTTTCCCCCTTTTTGATGTTGTCAAAGGGGGAGAAGTATTGTGTGTATATTCCTTCTTGCTTATATGCATGATAATGATAATTTATATATTCATTTTCTTTCATGCATATATCCTTTTTGTAAATTGTTTGTCATCATCAAAAAGGGGGAGATTGTTAGCCTTCTTGTTTTGATGATGATTTACAAACAATTTATATCTAATATTGTTTGTCTAGTGTTTGTGTTTTATATTTATTCTAGGCAAATAATATGTTGGAGGTTGGATGGAATTGCGCTTCAACGAACATATCCAATGGAGGTTGGTGGAATTGTGGTTGAAGCCTATACAATTCAAGTTAAAGATCCAATTACAAGCTTCATCCAAGTTTACCAAGTTGAGCTACAATGAAGATCAAGATCAAGCTAGGGTAACATTAGTTTAGGTTTTATATTATGTGTGTTAGTACTTTAAGCTCAATATTATACACACACATTATATTGGTTTTCATGTATATATAGTTTCATATATACATATATGTTTGGTTTCCATGTATATATAGTTATATATATACATACATAGTTTTGAGTTTTCATGTTTATAAATATAAGATTACATATTTCATATTTATTATTGTGTTTTGGTTTAACTATATAGATATGAAACAAATTTACATTCATATATATAATCATATGTTTCATACTCTATTTTGTTTAAGAATATATTGCATAGAATATGCAATTTTGAGACAATATTGTTTTTTTAGTTTATGGACTTAACAATAATTATATACATCTTTTACTAAGTCTATATAATCATTTTGTAATGTCTCAAAACATGGTTAAGCTAAAATATCAAAACTCATGTGTTCACATTTTTATGTTTTGGACTATTTTACAAAATGATGATATTTCTTATTTGGGAGGTCCTTTTTGAAAACTAGTTTTTGTAGCATGTGTATTATCATGTTTACAATCATTTCCCAAAGTTTTATATTTTTCTGAATTTATTTAATATTTTTAAACATGGTTTTAAGTTGAGTTTTTCTGTGCATTTCAGGTCTGTGCATGTTTAGTCGACTCATGAGTTGACTCATAAGTCGACTCACGAAGTGCAGCAGAGTTGTGATTTTTCGTCTGCTAAGTCGACTCATGTAAGTCGACTCATAAGTCGACTTATCAGAGAGCCGTTGCACAGTAACGGCTAGTTTCCAGCAGTGTTTTCTGGGGTTTTTTTTTTATCTTTTTAGTTGGGTTTTTGCTGATGTTTTGGGTTCCTATAAATACGCCCTTGCTCTCATCTTTCATATAATCTAAGAGAATGTTTTAAGAAAGTATAACAAAGGTTTAAAGTTTGTTTAAAGGTGTTTAAGCCTTGTTTAAGAGTTTTGTTTGTGAAGAGAATTTCACAAGAGCAAGTGGAGATCATCCTTGGTGTTTGAGCATTCACTCTTCTCCTTCTCTCTTGTTATCTATAGAGAAGTTTTCCTAAACTCAATCTAGCTTTACATTTATATTTTTTAATTACCATTTTATTAAGCTAGTGTTTATATTGAGTTTAGTTGATTTTGTTTACTCTTTGTTTACAGACATAACCATTGAGCTTCTTGTATTTGCATACATTGTATAATTGGGTTGTGGGATTGTGTGATATTGAGTGTGAGCCTACATTGTGTTCTCATCTATTGTAGAGAACAAATTTATATTTGTGTGCTTATATTGTGAAGTTCACTTTGTAATACACTTGTACACCGAGAGGAGTGTGTGGTGAGGACGGAGTCGATACCAAGAGGAGTGGCGTCGATGGCCTAGTGAGAGGTGATAATTACGAGCACTTGAGGGAGTCGATACGTGAGGACCAACACTTGAGGTTGTAGGTTGTGTATGTACTTTGTGAGGATTTGTGAGAGTTGTCGGTTGACTTAATAACCGAGTGTGTAGAGTTTTCGGTTAGCTAGAAAACCGAGTATGTAGAGAAGTTCCGGCTTCCAAACCGAGTTGTGTAGTGGATTCTCCTCGAGAGTGGGGAGCGGGGACGTAGGACGGAAGGTCCGAACCTCGTGAACATATAGCGTGTTTTGGTTTGCATTGACGCACTTATAACTATTCATCTTATAGCCTATTGCATCTTGTTTATATTGTCCACTAGTTTTTTCACCCTTGTGATAATTTAAATATATCCTTGCATATACCATATAGTATATCTCTTTGCTAGGATATATCATAGTAGTTATATTGCTTATTCTTGCTCATATCCATTGTATATCTATCTTGCAAGAATAATTTATTAATAAGTTTTAAATTGGCATAAAATCGGATTAGATTAGCATAAACTCTATTCACCCCCCCTCTAGGGTTCTTTCATAGCGACCTTATGGTTTAACACAAAATGGACAACACCTACCTATAGGAGAAATAGGAGTATAGGCCGACGCTTTATCAGAAGGGAACGGTGGTAGGTTATCCCAATCACCGTCGTCATCATCGTCGTCGTCACCGTTGTCATCTCCGTCGTCATCACCGTCGTCATATGGAGGGGTCTCATAACATAATCTCTCTTCATCATCTGCTGCAGAAGGTTCAGGTGAGCCAACGACAGCAACAGACTTGGAAATTATTCTCGTTGTTGGACTGGGCCTTACGTCCCCTATGGGTGGCATTAGTGCTGAAGCAGAGGGAGATTAGCTCCCGCTAAGCATTTCATGTTCGACCACTGTAGATTCATCTACAGGAGGTCTAATTCCTTCATCTTGAGTGGTTGCCAGCACGATTTTTTCTTGTGTAGCCTCTTTAAATGGAGGAACAACACTTGGAGCCTGACCCGGAATTGTTGTATCAATGGGGTCCATTGCTGGGATAGATTCTGCATCTGCATCCTCATCCATCGATTCACCCTCCCCCTCTTTGTCTGGTGGATGATAAGAAGAGGCCGCACCTGACAAAGTTGGACCGGTTGAACGAAGTCCAGGTCGATGAGAGAGGCCTGTAGCAGCTGACTCTTGCGCCTCTTCCCCTTCCATATGTACATCATGCGCCGACTTAAAAGCATCCTACATGAGTTTTGTTCCCCGTAGACCTTTAGACATAGGGGAACCAAATGATAACTATCGACGAACCCGTTTCTCATGTTGGTAGGCTTCTTCTCCAGTGAGAACTCTTTTACCCGTTGCTCTCCCTTCGTGAGTCTTAGCTACTCCGAGTTCTTCTACTTGGGTTTCCTCGGTTGCCTTGCCTCCTTCCTCCTCAGCTTCTGCTTCTTCATAAGTTAAATATTTGTCAATTCCCTTCAGATGAGACATTTTGGACCACCTCTTTGATTCGTACATCCTTCTGATTTCTTTCAGACAAGAGGAGTTCAATCTGTACTCGAGGATCTGAGAAGCAGCATGATACCAAGCACATAAGCCCATGGTAGTGAAGGAGTTAGGCGTTTTGTGGGGCAATTTGAATGTAGCTCCGGTTCCGCCAGCCACCGAATAATACAAAGCCCTGGCTCCTTCATATAAATTGCCGACAGTTGCGAGGTGAGGCCTGGGATTCCCAACATATAGCTGATCATAGCCAAACTGTCGGGCAAACCTATAAGGCTGATAGGGCTCGATGAAACATTTACCGCCCTGACTGAAGAGGAGATAACCTGATCTGATGTTGATCAGCCAGCGGAATATGCCTCCATTCAGTTTTGTGAAACCATTGAGGCCCTACACATCCTGAAAAGTTTCACCATAGCCTCCACCTTCAAAGTCAGGGAAGCAACGAAAAACGTGGTAGTTGAATCTCTTGACAAAATTTGACGGATCTTAACCATATACCAACCCTCCTACTTAGCCGCTTCAAGCCGTCGTACGAGTGGGATGAAAGAGTCGCCATGGGGAGAAGCTGCACTCATCAATAAGGGACAATGCGAGACATACCAAGCCATCAAGTAGGTATATGACATTGGTACGCGCGGGTTAGGAGTCCTGAACATCTTCTTCTCACCAGAGCCCGTCTCCTTGACTTGAACAAAGTCAAGGGCCAACTCCCGTAAATCACTTTGCAGGCAATACACCATAGCCGAAAGAAGGTTCGAGGGTCGCCCGTGAGCTAGAAGAACAGCTGGATAGACCACTATTGCTGTGAGAGCATCTATTGGCCTGGTAGGAACTACGCACCGTTTTAACCAGAACATTAAAAATCCAGCAAATAAAGCCACATCAGAGATGTGATATTGAGCTTGATAATGGAAGCTATCAAACTCAGTGTAAGCTGGGAAAACATCCTCTTTGGCCTCATTAGTGTAATGAGCGGTGGCAGCATCAATACGTGCATGAATGTCATCGGGAGTGCTGGCAGCTAGACGGGATACAGAAGCTCCCTTATGGTTCAGATATTGGAACAAGTATTTCGCCCACGATACTTGCTTAACACCGATTCCTCGTAGTCCTGTCAACTGAGCACAGATGTGGAAATGACACATCACTTCCCAAGGGGTTGCATAGATCTCAGGACTAGCTGTTCTTAAAATTTTGAGTTCTCTCGCTCCTGGAACGAACTCTTCATATGGTAGCTCTCCAAACGCCAGACCGGAGACTTCAAACATTTCGTGGAGAGCAAAGCCTAGCTCCCCAACAGGAGTAAAGAAAGTGCGGGCCTTTGAGTTGTACCATTCCAATATAGCAAAGAAGTTGTAATGACTTTGAGTGATACCATACCGAGTGGCCATCACTAGATCTCTAAGGCCAGACTTAATAAGTGGTGCCTTCAACTCCTCCAAGACAAAATTCGTCATCCGGGTCCACCACCCCACTTCTGTAGAATGCACCCATCCAGGAGATCTGAATTCTTGGGCAGGGAATTCACTCTTCGCCGCAATAAATCTTCTGACAAAAGTGTTCGCCGGACTGGCCACTTCAGCAACCAGATATTCCTTAGCAAATAGGTCTGGCCTCAAAGCTGTCACTTGCCGGCTGTAACCTACCGGACGAACACCATGATAAGTCAGGGCACCAACTGAAACCCCGTCCTGTTCTTTGACGAGATCCCAATGCATGTACCTCAGGATGGAAGCACATTGGAAGTATGACAGAGGGAACATCCTCTCCATGTTAGGCAAGAAAAGATTGCAATCACCAACTTTCCTTAGCCATTTATAGTTCCCGTCATACATGACCTACATATCAAGTTCAACAGGATCTCCAAATATAAAGGCCGTCTTGTTGAATTTCTTACGGTCTATGGTCTCAAATCTAGTATCAGTGACCAAATCCCTAAGAGTTATTGAAATAGCTTGGGTGACGGTGTCAGCACGTTCCTTATCTTGATCTTGGAAGATGGGAAGTTCTTGGCGTAGATTGAACTTCATGTTGTGGTCCGTCCCACCTTCTTGTCCAAAATGATGACAGAAGGAAAGAGGCTCATTGGTGTAGCGCACTGTAAATAAAAGAAACAAACAAGTTAGTGCGAAGCTAAAATAAGTCTAAAAAGACTTAATTCTAAACGTGAGGCTCAGCCCCATGTTTCGTCTACAAAACGCGGAGGTCCGACCCGTGTTTCAAAATCAAAACGCTGAGGTCAGACCCGTGTTTCAAATCTCAAAACCCTAAGGTCAACCCCGCGTTTTCAAGTTCAAAACGCTGAGGTCAACACCGTGTTTCAAGTTCAAAACACAGAGGTCCACCTCCGCGTTCCAATAATAAAACACGAGTCTTGCTCGTTGTTTAATTCAGAACTTGTCGAAACAAGTTTTACAGTCCCGGAGTTCAGTACTTAACACCGACGAAGGGGACTTGTGACGGTGAGCGCCATCGGCGACCGAGGCCATCGGCTCACCTGAACTCACCGCGACGGGTTTCTTGGCACGAGACTTAGAAGCGACCTTCTAGGGAGCCATGGAGTTCTCAAACGGGAAGTTCGCCGGAGTTTTTGAGCGAGAAGTCTCGTTAATCAGCTCGGAGAAGAACAGAAGAGTCGATTGACTCTTGATTTGACCCTAGCCCAAACGCGATCTTCAAAAGAAAAGAGTGAAGATAAAAACTAATTACAAAGAAGAGAAATGAGAACAAAGAAGTTTACACTATGAACATAGAAATAAATCTAACTAAATTGTAAAAAAAAGAACATAAATGAAGATCTAGATTATGCAAGAAAAATAAATCTACTCTACAAATTAAAAGTGCAAGATAATAATGAAAGAAATAAAGACAAGAAAATAAATCTACTCTGCAAGGCATTAATGTAAATCTAAACTACTACAAAGAAATAAAAATAAAAGAGAAAATTTACATTGCAAGAGGGTTTAGTCTCTTGAAAGCAAACCTTTAAATTGATCTTCATTTTCATCTCCATCTCCATCTTCATCATCAAACAAAGAGAAGTGAAGAAAAGAAAAGAAAAGAAAAATATGAAGAGGAGAAAAAAATCTTTTTATTAATTGCAAAAAAAAGTTACAAAATTGGAAGGTCTTATCAATTAAGAGTAACTCTCCTACAAAAATTTTCACACTCTCTACCCCTATTTATAGTCTACAGCAAATGAGAACCCTTGATTAAACTTGATCCCCAAGTTAATCAACTTCAGCCCTTAGAGCATCTTCAAGAGTGATCTTAGGGTTTCCCTATATTTGAGGAGCAAATCTCTCATCCTAGAAATTAGGGGGCCAAATAATGAGTAAGTGCTCCAACAATGCTCCCCAAATGGCTCCCTATCTCATGTCCTAGACTAAATATGGAGAGTAGGAGGGGGAAAAGTTGCTCCAACAATGCTCCCTATGTTGAGACTAAATATAGAGAGTCACTTTGTTATCCTTGATTTGGAATACCAAATCATATTCTCTATATTTAGTCTCCAACATAGGGAGCCTGTTGGAGCAACTTTTCCCCCTCCTACTCCCTATATTTAGTCTAGGACATGAGATAGGGAGGCTGTTGGAGATGCTCTTAATTCTGCAATAGTAAATAGGTATCGATACCGGTATCAATAGGCAGTTTTTTCATTCTTTGGCCGATTCTTCTCTTGGGCTTGGACTCTTGGGCTTTTTGAGAGATGAAATATTGAGTTTTTCTTGGGCTTTTATTCATTAACCTGCAATTAAGATAAAACACGTTTATTAGTGACAAATTTATTTAAATTAAATAGATAATGAGGTTATAAAATGTAATAAAAATGTGATTATCAACACACGTCCAAACTAACTAAGCATCAGATCAACTTCACCCTAGGCAGGACGACTCGAGCAACATCGACACTCGACTCTTCCTAAGGAGGGCCATGTCGAAAGGCGTCCTCACTCAGAGCCACTACTTGAGTTGACCCTACTTGTCTACACTCTACAAGGCCAGGTCGAGAACTTTCAAATCCAGAATGGCCGAATTAAAAGGCGGTACTTATCGGCCCGCTCACAAGACCAAGACGAAAGGCGTCATTTGTCGACCCTCTCACAAAGTCGAGTCAAAAGGCAGGTTGTCTTCGAATCCCCCGTCGACAGTCAATCACCATCACATTGAGTGCATTCGTCGTCACCATCACATTAAACACATAGGTGACTCATCCCCTCTGCAGTCGACATCTGTAAAGTATCTATCGACTAAGCCACCTGCTTTGACTTAGCCAAAATTACACAAATTGCCCCTCTGGACCTGCTATAAATAGAGGCACTGTTTGCTGCACAGGGGTAAGTAATTTCTTGATATTGAACACACCTTCTCCACTCAAGCTCATTCCTGACTTGATCGTTGGAGGAGCCACCGGAGATCCCAACTGCGATCATCTCACGTGTTGTTTATGTGCAGGAATGAATTCTCTGCTCAAGAACCGACTGTCTAAAGAAGATTAAGGGACCCTAATACATTGGCAAGTACATAATTAATCCCCGGTTTGATAACTAACATAAACACCTGCATTGGACATTTCATTAGAAGTTCCTACTTATGGAAAAGTTCAAAATTTATTATTTTATTATTTGATTTTTTTTTTTACATTTTGGAATGAATACAATTATTAAATACTAATTTTATTTAAATATAAAATAAGTATTAAGCCCGTACTCACATGGATTTTTTTAGTTTCTTTGGTTTATATATTTTGATTTATATGTCATTCGAATATGTTAAGCTACCCTAGTGTAATAACAGAGATGATTAGTTATATTTCTCTATAAACTATAACTTATAGATCAACTATTAACTAATACATTAAATGCTTATGAAGAAAGAGACAAAGAGTAACATTTTTTTGTTGTATTGTGAGAAGAGAGTCAGTTTTTTTTATTGAGCTTTGCTACAGGGACCAAAAAATATGAGACCAACAGGGGGGGACATGTGAGGTGTCCCCCTCCTATTGCATAATGAGCTGGCCATCATTAATGATGGCCAGCTCATTATGCAATAGGAGGGGGACACCTCACATGTCCCCCCCTGTTGGTCCCATATTTTGGGTCCTTAAGGAATTTTTCTTTTTTATTAGTTAAGTATATAGTTTGAATGATATGGTTTTTCTTTGATAAATTACAATCTCAAGCTCAAAATTTAAAACCTAGATAGTTTAACCATCAATCTCGTTTACAAGTCTAAATAAAAATTTATGATTTTTTAAATGATTGAAATTTCAGTGTCATTATTTATGCCTAACTTATAGATCAACTATTAACTAATACATTAAATGCTTATGAAGAAAGAGACAAAGAGTAACATTTTTTTGTTGTATTGTGAGAAGAGAGTCAGTTTTTTTTATTGAGCTTTGCTACAGGGACCAAAAAATATGAGACCAACAGGGGGGGACATGTGAGGTGTCCCCCTCCTATTGCATAATGAGCTGGCCATCATTAATGATGGCCAGCTCATTATGCAATAGGAGGGGGACACCTCACATGTCCCCCCCTGTTGGTCCCATATTTTGGGTCCTTAAGGAATTTTTCTTTTTTATTAGTTAAGTATATAGTTTGAATGATATGGTTTTTCTTTGATAAATTACAATCTCAAGCTCAAAATTTAAAACCTAGATAGTTTAACCATCAATCTCGTTTACAAGTCTAAATAAAAATTTATGATTTTTTAAATGATTGAAATTTCAGTGTCATTATTTATGCCTTGTATTCATCAATAGAATTATGGCTCTGACTACGGGGCATTGCCCAAAATAAAGAATCTCTATAAAAACTACCTACCTGATGTAACCTGCTATCAACCCTGAATAAGTTGTTGACCAATCCTTTAATCTCATATCAATAAAGCTTTCTCTTTCCTCAAAGGGATATTGTGTATTGTGAGAACAAAGCAGCTTACTTTGTATTTCTCTCAAGTGTAAAAAAATAAATAAATAAATAAATAAAAAGAAGGTATATGCCAATAGCGCCATTAGATTTTCCTAACAATATAACAAACATGCATATTCCCGATTTGTGGGCAGGAGAACTCCTAATTAGCTGAATAAGCATGCCTTATTTCAATTATTAGGGTAAAGAAACAATGAGATGAGGTAGACAACTCTATATTCAAGTTTTTAGAGATCAAAAAATTATTGAAAAATCATTGCTTATTTAACCAACAATATATAAGATCCATACATTATGTCAAAGTTGGTGCATGTTAGCTTGACACAAAAGCATGGCATAAACTTTCGTATAGGATTTATTAAAAAGAAATTCTACGAAAATGAGATCCTCATAATAGAAACTACCTCATACTCTGCTAGTACATGTCAGAGGAATAATCCGGGCGCAGCTTGAGCATTTGATCACTATTTAGGGATTGCTCATTTTTGCTAGGCGTAGACTTATCTCTATTTAGGGATCAAGATAAAGTCCCCCATGCGTGTGAGGCATGGATTTTGATGTCCTTTTCACGGTAAAAGACTAACCGGCAACGTGTGTTAGACATTGACTTATCCCTACTTAGGATTCAGGATAAAATTCCCCATGCGTGTAAGGCATGGATTTTGGCGTTATTAATAACGACCTGCTACGATATTGAATACGTAGGCTTTGCTATTATTGCGGGAATAGGCTACCCGGCAGCATGTGTTAGATGCAGACTTATCTCTAATTAGGGATCGAGATAAAGTCCCCCATGCGTGAAGGCATGGATTTTTGGTGTCATTTCTTCCTGTGTAGCTTGAAACACCGAAAGAATTAACAAGTTCATTGGGGGGGTTGACTGTTAGAGGTGTTATGTTAACATAACAGTATTTTACGGACCTATCGCTCTATTGAAGAGAGTCGATAAGTTGATTTGGTCGTCAGAGGTGTGGTGTTAACTTGACGAGTTTGTGGACCTATCGCTCCATTGAAGAGAGTCGATAAGCGGATTTTGTCAGAGGTGTAGTGTTAACGTGACAAGAAAGATATTGCTATGGAAGCAATTTTGAGAACTTATCGCTCTATTGGAAAGAGTCGATAAGTTGATTTTGTCAGAGGTGTAGTGTTAACGTGACAGGATTTGTGTTGCAATTGGAGCAATTTTGAGAACTTATCGCTCTATTGGAGAGAGTCGATAAGTGGATTTTTGTCAGAGGTGTAGTGTTAACGTGACAAGAAAGATATTGCTATGGAAGCAATTTTGAGAACTTATCGCTCTATTGGAGAGAGTCGATAAGTGGATTTTTGTCAGAGGTGTAGTGTTAACGTGACAAGAAAGATATTGCTATGGAAGCAATTTTGAGAACTTATCGCTCTATTGGAGAGAGTCGATAAGTGGATTTTTGTCAGAGGTGTAGTGTTAACGTGACAAGAAAGATATTGCTATGGAAGCAATTTTGAGAACTTATCGCTCTATTGGAGAGAGTCGATAAGTGGATTTTTGTCAGAGGTGTAGTGTTAACGTGACAAGAATTTGGAGTGATGCAAACTGAATGCATACTCTGTGGGGATGATGATCGTCAGAAGTGTAATGTTAACTCGACGATGTGAAAGATTCGTTACTCTTAATCCAGTGGATTCCAAGTAACCAACCCCCAGTCTTGATGAAGACTTAGCAGGGGAATAAAAAAGAGGTAGACAAGGCACATCACCTAGTGGGGCACTATCCATGAAGTCGGAATAGAATCACATCACCAGGTAGGCCATTATCTGATGAGTTTGACTATCAGAGGTAACTGTTAACATGATAGTTGCTGGACCCGCCATCCTACTGAAGAGGATTAGCTTCAGTGACCGTAGTATCTTCCCCTTCTGACTGAGGAGATTGGACTTGGTCCGATTGCTCTGGAGAAGGTTGGGCTTGGTCCGATTGCTCAGGTTGATCCTGCCTACTTTGTTCTTCAGCTTTGATCCTGGCAATGATTTTTTGAGCCTGCTCGCCTTGAGAGATTAGTTGTCTCCAAGAACGGCATTCTGCAACTCCTATTCGGGCTAGGAGGTCGGTTTGCAAGTTGTGTCGACAGGTCTCTACTAAGGTAGATTGTGTCATACCTGACGAACACCGGAGAGCCATGGATCGGAACCTTTTGACATAGGCTTTGACGGACTCCCTCTTCTTCTGCTTAGTAGCAAGAAGGGTATGGATGGAGACTTCTGTATCCTCTTCAAAGAATCTTGACAGGAAGAGTCTCTCTAGATCCGCCCACTTTTGGATACAGCCCGCAGGCAGTTTCCTGAACCATTCAAAGGCAATTCCCTTGAGGGTGCCAATGAACAATCGAGCCAGTATGGCATCGTTCGATATTATATTTCCAGTCTGTGACTTGAAATGATAAATATGTTGGTTCGGTGATCCCGTGCCGTCAAAAGTTTGTAGCGTCGGAACCTCGAACTTTGGAGGATAAGGGGCTGCATCCCATTCGGCAGGATAGGGTCTGATAACTCCCTCATCTTGGAGCTCGCTTCTGTTAGCAATGGCTTTAAGGCGGGCTTCCAATTCTTCCATTTTGGCAGACTGAAGATTCTGCTCGTTCTCAGTCTCTCTTCCTTCATCAGAGGAAGATTCCAGGCTGTGGGCTTCTTGGTCAGAAGCCGCATCATCAACCACTTTTCCCTTCCCTTTGCTTGTGTGAGGTCGGGATGAAGACGCTTTTCCTCTCCGGGAAGATTCTTGCCTAAGCGGCGAATCTGTCTCCTGAGATTTGGCCTTGTCTGCGACGATTTGAGTCAACATGGCCATGAGTTCATTGATGGCCTCCTGCTGAGATTTGAGCATGGCTTCCTGTTCATCAAGTCTCTTTGAAAGGTCTTCCGAATGTTCTGCCATGTGGACGAAGCTCTCATGCCCAACGAAAGAGCTTGATGATTGGGACTCCGCAATGGCTGAGTGTTCGTCATCGGAATTAGTTCCTCTGGCTAAACTCTGATAGTTGATAGGAGGAATGGCTCCTGTTCGAGTCCGAGTACGTTGGTAGATTCCTTCAAACTCGTTAGTGATTTCTCTGACGCTTGGAGAATGATCTGTCTCTGACCCGTCGGAACTAAGGGTTGATGATCTCCCTCTACCAACCATGTTAGAAGTGACTCCAAGGTATTCAACCTCTAAAGTCTTCTTCCTGTGATGATGTCGTCGATTATTGAGCAAAACGACATTCGTCGGTCGGTTGAACATCGACAGCAATTCCCGCAAGTCAGAGACTTGGGATGAACCTCTCACAGAGCGTGAGGGTAAAGATGGAACCCCCTGTCCATTAAAGGATGAGACTGGCTCCTGGTGAACATGGATCTTGAGTCCACGTTGATCTTTTTGAACACGACAAATCTCATCGTGTTCTGAAGAAGAAACACGAGGGTCGTGTTCTGTTTTACTAACGCTAGACCGAAGTCTGCGTTTTGTTGATGAAACGCACCTTTGCCGGTTGCGTTTTTGTTGGTTAACGCAGTTTGTAAGTCTGCGTTTTGGATCTTGAACGCACTCCTGAGAGTTGCGTTTTGGTTCTGAAACGCACTCCTGAGAGTTGCATTCCGCCAAATCAACGCAGTTTTGAAGGCTGCGTTTTGATTGCACAACGCACCACTGAGGGCTGCGTTTGGCATAAACTGAGCCCACTCCTTTAGAGGTAGGGCTGCTCGAGTAATCTCGGCGACTAAAGGAGAGGGTTTCCTTTGGCATAGGAGCAACCTTTGGAGCTTTAGTCTCCTTGGCACCTCTCACAGAGCGTGAGGGTAGAGATGGAACCCCCTGTCCGTTAAAGGATGGGACTGGTTCTTGGTAAACATGAATTTTAAATCCATGTTGATCATTTTGAACACGACGAATCACATCGTGTTCCAAAGAAGGAACACGAGGGTCGTGTTTAGCTTGATTAACGCAAGACCAAAGTCTGCGTTTTGCTAGTGAAACGCAGTCCTGCGATCTGCGTTCGGATTCAGAAACGCACTCCTGAGAGTTGCGTTCAGTTTGTGAAACGCACTCCTGAGAGTTGCGTTTTGGTTCTGGGACGCACTCTTGAGAGTTGCGTTCAGCCAGATCAACGCAGGTTTGATGTCTGCGTTTAAATTTTGGAACGCACTCCTGAGAGTTGCGTTTTAGTTCTGGGACGCACTCCTGAGAGTTGCGTTCAGCCAGATCAACGCAGTTTTGAGGTCTGCGTTCTGATGTTGGAACGCGCCTCTGAAGGCTGCGTTCTATCTGGGAAACGCACCCCTGAGGGTTGCGTCTAGCTTGGCCTATGCAGAGCTCATATTGAGGCTCGCAAACGCGGAGTTCGCGTTGATTGGAGGATCGGCTCTGGAGTCGTGCCAAAGTCGAGACTTCTCCTTTAGGGAGGGGACTGTATGAACAGTGCAACCCCCATGGGAGATAGTCTTTAGATGAGTTGGCCACAATTGGAGCTTTAGTCTCCTCGGAAACTTTGTGGATCTTGCGCATAGCCTTGGGGCTAAAGGATCCGGAGGAGAGGGCCTTCTCAAACTTGGCTTGATCGAACTCGATGATCAGAGTTTCAACGGTCGTTCCAATGAGATGAACGTCGGATTGCGCCACCACTTCTTCGTCAGAAAAGTTGTTCCCCAGCGGAGTCGCCATCTTTTGTTTGTTGGAAATTTAAAGTAAAAAGACAATGAAAGAAAAATTGACTTGTATTCCTCTCAAAATCGATTACAATTTGGATTCCGATTACAAAAGAGAGGAGAATGAATTTGATTCTCCCCTTTGTTTAATTCTGGGTTCTTCACGGTGGCGATGAGATGCCTCCCTCGAATGCTCGCGTCGAGTTTGCTTCTCGTTGACGATCCGAACGTCTTGATTCACTGGAACGATGTCTTCTCCTCACGATTTGACGCTGTGGAGAACTTGCGTGGCAAGTTTGAAGATAACTCTTGACGAGTTGATAACTCTGAACGAGTTTTAGAAGAACTCGTAGAGTAAGTTTTGAACTCTGATCGAGTTGATAACTCTGACGAGTTTTAACTCTTGAAAAAGAGTTGATTTGAACCGAAAGTTCGGTTAATAAGCCAAGGAAGAAGCTCCTGTTGCTGGTCTCCAAAACTCCTTTATTGAAGAACGCACGTTATGTGTGCGTCTTGTACTTTAACTCTGCGTTACAGAGTTCGATGTCTGCTGAGGAACACACAAGTGTGCGTTTTGAACTTAGGAAACGCAGGAATGACTTTCTGCGTTTGAGAGAGGTTGTTGACTTGTAACCTCATCCATTATAACATTGCGAAGGCTATTGTTTATTGATCCTTGCCTGTTATAGGATATGAGAGTCGTCAAATTGTAACTCTCACTGTTGGTTGCGAAGGCTGCAGAATAGAGCTTTCATCAGTTGTCGGAAGCGTCGTCGAATTGTAACTCTTCTCGATCTACGTGAAAGGTCCTCTATTTACCGCTTTCGATTGTCGACCCGAAAGCTATTTGATTGTAGCTTTCGTTGTTGGAGTTAGACGGGAATCAACATCCATAGTGTTTTGAAGATGAATATTTGCCCATAGCTCTCTACCAAGCAACTCACCAACTAAGTCCAACCTTTGATTTCTGAAATCACTACACTGCTCATCAGCATCTCTAATAGTTGCTAATATCATATTAGTCATGCTGTTGTCGCAACCATCAAGATCAGTCATCTCAGAGATGAGGCCGTGTCTATAGCGGTTGCAGAATTGCGGATGCAAAGATCAGAAAGTCGTCTGATTGTAACTTTCATTATCAGGGCTTGATAGGGATCGACTATCCATTGTGATTTTTAGACAGCCTACAGCGAGGTGCTGTCAAATTGTCCAGTTAACCACGAATTTCAGAGGAGAATTCTCAGATCTTGGCGAACTTTTTCATAAAGAAAATCCTTCGAAAGGTTTGTGATTCTTTCCCCCTCTTTCCTCCAGATTAAACTTGGTTTTAATCTCGAGAAGAGCCACAATCTCGCTTGGTCGTGATTGTCGCTGCCATAATTATTTCCTTTGTGAAACAAGAGCGTAGTTATACTGTCAACCGGATTTGATCTGCGGTGGTCCACGGACAAACGCGTCCCCGACACAGGCAAAGATCCCACACAAAGCAGCGGGAGATAAACTACTGCTGTGTTTTGTTTGATAAAGTTATAATCTTTATTTTTCATTGTAAGAAGATCTTATAAAAATATCAAATTTTCTTTCAGTTTGACCTTGTAATCGATAAGCGATGTAACAGGTTTGAAAGCAATGGAAAAAGAAACTTTTGACAAAAACAAACTGGCGACCACAGTGGGAGCCAACAGCTTCTCTGCCGAAGCTGTAGTGTCGTAGCCGAAGATCATCATCCCGGTTAACGAAGAGGTCGAGTATGGGTTCGACCAAGCAAAGTATGAGGAATACTTATCCTCATCTTCCAGGTCATCCTCTCCTCGCAGGCATAGGAGAGACTCCACAAGGAAGATTCAGGGGCACTCAGACTTGAAGGCCCAAAACCAGGATCCTCATCCCACGGTGGCCCAAGATACACCCCGCAAAGTTGAGGCCATGAACTACAGCTCTTCAATCAAAGAGCTTATTGCTGGAAATGCGCCGACCCTATCAAAGAGAGCGCGTCAAAGACGACGTCAACGCCTCGCACGCCAGCTGGCCAAAGCTTTGGAGCTAGTCAATGG
>NC_033799.1:72838816-72839099 GCF_001876935.1 Asparagus officinalis | reverse complement strand
GATCCGCTATGAAGCGGATCTGAAGTCCAGAAGGCGCCAACCGCCACGACAGCAAGCGAGCAACTACTCCAAACCAACGACGAATGAATGGGTCCCCGTCAAGAGGACACATTCAACTCTTGAAGAACAGATTCAAAAACGCCGCGCGTTACTTGCGCACGTAAGAATTCTGGTGCAAGTAGCCAAGAAATTGCAGACACACGATGTAGTCAACAAACCATCAAAGCCACGTCAAATCTGGAAGCTGAAATCCAAAATAAAGCCCGAAAAAACCAAACTGCTG
>NC_033799.1:72818253-72838806 GCF_001876935.1 Asparagus officinalis | reverse complement strand
CGCCACCTCCGAGCCAGTCAGTCCCTGTTTGCAGAAATTTTGCCTCTCGCGATCGTTTTCGAGTCTCCGACAGCCCCTGTTCCTATCCCGATGACTTCCTCACCTTCAGTGGAACCCTACGACAGCGTGGACTTGTCCCGATTCAAAATGAAGATTACAGATAGTCTCAGTCCTTTGCATGAAGATCAAGTCAAAGCTCCAGTTAAAGAACACTTGGGTCAAGCGAATGAACCCTTGAGCAGTTCGTCAGAGTGGGGGTTGTACGCGATTCACCAATAAGTCAAAGACCCATTGTATAGAGAAAGTACCGGTAACTACTCGTCTCGGATTGCGAGTTGAAGTCCAAGAGCCCGTTGGGTCCTCACGCTCACGAAGGCGTGGTTCCAAACGAGTGACTCTTGAGAATGCCGACAGGGCGTTATATCCTCAAAGAGAGGCTTGTTCGTCAGAAGACGATGACGTTAGAATTGAAAAATTATGCCAGCACACGATAGGTTACTCCGATAATCATATCGATGAGTTGTACTATCAGGCTGGGGGTACGAACAAGTCTCAAAAGAGAAGTACTCGGGAAACAGATTCTCACTGTCCGTGTACCAAGCTTATCAGGGCAGTATTATCAGAGTGTAGCTACCCCAAGACCACTCCACAGAGGGTCTCGGTATTTGAAAGACTTTCTATCGAAACGCTAAAACCCAAGCTGAGGCGTTTCCATAAAAGGAAGTCAGTCGTTCAAGAGAATGAATTCTCAGAAGTCACAATCAACATGACAGACAAAGGAAAGTCCACACGACGTTTCAGTCCCGAACCTTTCCCACAAATATCCCAGCGAATGACTCGGCTGCAAACCGGGGCTATCAGGCCTAGGGATTATAGGAGAATTCAGATAGGGCATTCCTCAGATGATGAAGCATCAGATACAAACTCTGCAATCGCTTCAGACGCCATTGTGTCCAGTACGGGACATACTCGAGAGTCATTCAGGATCATATTGAACAGATGGCTCAGCTCCTTCAAGAAGCCTTGGCTAAGCAGAAAGAAGATTTCAAAATCGAAATGGAGATGGACGTACAACGGGTCAAAGATTTACATGCCCAGTAGCTCCAAGAGTTATCGAATCAATGTGAAGAACCTAGTCGTCGTCACACTACCAATCAGGTAGATAGCGACTCAGAAGTGGAGGAGAACATCAATGCTGATGCTCCGCTTGATGATAAAAATGCTGAGGACATCCTTAATACAGGGGGTGGCCCCACCAACAATACCAACACTGGGGGTGGCGCCACCATCCCTTTTCAAAATCGCCCAAAGAAAGATGCAGGCGAAAACCTTAAGATGAAAGACCTCGAAAGCAAAATCAATGCTTTGCTGTCTGCTCAAGAGGTAAGGAAGACCGACATTCCGTGTCCTTATCCGAGGGAGTGGGACTCAATTTCGTACCCAGCGAAGTTCAACTTGATTAACTTCACACCGTTTGATGGAAGGGGTTCGCCTACTCAACACTTGATTTATTTCAAGTCCCACCTGGGGATCATTTCTGGTAATGAACCTCTGATGGTACGATCGTTCGTGGGAACCCTTCGTGCAGTTGCCTTTGACTGGTACCGTCGTCTCAAGCTGGGGAGTATCAATAGCTGGGATGATATGGAGAGCATGTTTCTCGCTAATTTCTTTGACGATGACACTGAAGTGTCAATCGGAACACTCTTTGAGGGGAAACAGAAAGACAGAGAACTGGTTAAGAATTTTGTCAAGCGCTTCCGGAATAAGGCAATGAACTGCCGAGATCCGATCACGGAGGAATTCATTCTCCAAACATGCCACAATGACCTTTACTTAGACGTGTTGGAAGCTATGGGCACAGCACCATCCAAAACATGGAAAGAGTTGAAAGTGCGAGGAGAGCAGGCTGAACGCTTCCTCAAAAGGAAGAAAGCTGAAAGGGGTCAACCAGCAAACAACGCCCTGAAACAGAACTTTACTCCCCGTGGTAAAGGGAAGGGGCAGGCAAACGCGGTGGATGCAAATCAGACATTCCAACTACAACCCCAACAGCAGCCACAACAACAAGCGCCAAAACAGCAAACACCTCAATGGCAACAACGGCCTCCAAGGCAGCAGAAAGATTCTGAGCCAAAATTCCCAAAAGAATATTCTTTCAAGGACGACGAGGTCCCTGGTATCTTTAAGTATTTATTGGAGAACAACAAAATTAAGCTACCCCCAATCACTGATCATGAGGGAGCTAAGAAAACTACAGATTCGCGATACTGCGCGTTCCACAGAACAGTCCATCATCCCACAAAGGCGTGCTACACTCTCAAGGATAAAATTCAAGCTTTGATCGATGTTGGAATCATCACTCCAAAGCAGCCCAAAGAGAAGAAGGTGGGCGCGAATGCGGTTTCTATCAGCTTTGGCTCGGTCCCTCTGGTATGGTTTCAGCCAGAGCCCGTATCAAAAGTGAAGGTGAAGACTATTAACGACGATCCTCACGGACAACGTCAGAAAGAACTTGTACAACACACAGCTCCTAATGGCGAAATTCTTTGGGTCCATCCAGACTTGGTCGAAGATGAGCAATGGGTAGGATCCTTATCTAAAAAGAGGTCTAAGAGTAGGGGAAAATATTGCTGTCGCACAACAGCAGTTCCTGAAAAAGATGACGAAGGTATCCCTACCTTGTCACTCTCTGAAGATGAACAAGAAGTTTTTGCTACCAGGGGCGGGAAGGAATACCATTACAAGTACCCCGAAGCCTCTGATATGAATGCTAAAACGTTGGCTGAGCTGGGGGTGGTTACAACTCCCCCTACACCTGCTGGAAAATCCCAACAACAATCAGCCAATAAGCAAAAAGAGAAAGCGCCCCAACGTCAGGAGGTTCAGAACCCGAAGCAGTCTCGATTCAATCGCCCGATTGGGAGAGATAATCCAGGAAGTTCAAACACACCGTACCGCTTTGATGTTATGGCTCAGCTAGCTAACATCCCAGCGAGGATAACTTTATACGAGTTATTGCACCTCTCCAAAGACACTAGAGAGGCCTTGCGAGAAGCTTTGGCTGATTCTGACGTATTCCTTACTCAAATCCAGCCAGTCCCCGAAGAGACAGAATCATCGATTCAGTTTTGCAATTTATCGGCCAAACAATTCCCCTATATTACGTTCACTAAGGATGACATGCAAGTGAAGAATTCAAAGCATGGTAGGCCTATATACTTCACCGGATACATTGGCTCCAGCGTTGTTAACCGGGTCCAAGTTGATCCGGGTTCCGCTGTCAGCATCATGCCACTCCGATTGATGTACAATTTCGGAATCCCAAAGAGCAAGTTGGCTTCGACGGGCACCGTTATATACGGGTTCAATACCAGTGGGTCCAGACCATTGGGTAAAATCCGGATAAAGTGCCAACTTGGGGATTTAAAGTCCGAAGTCACGTGCTACGTGATCGATGCGGAAACCTCCTATAATTTACTACTGGGTCGACCCTAGATCCATGGTAATCTTATAGTTCCCTCTACTCTTCATCAGTGTCTAAAATATGTAGACGCCAATAATGAAGTCAAGATGGTGGTCGCGGATAAGCAACCATTTAAGGGGTTGGAAAACTACTTTACCGACTCCCTCCTTTACGGTGCTGAATTCGATACTGAATCATCGGCCCAAGGCACGGATAGCGGGGAAGAAGCTGACACCGAAGCTGGGCTTGATTACAATGGTGGTATTGTACTAGATCACATTGTGCCCTTTGTAATTAGTCTTGACGATGGTGAATCGTCAGACGGTAGTTGTAATTGGCAACTTGCCAAAGAAGTAATAAATAACGATTTAGAGTACTTACCGTGTCTTGATAATGTAATGCAGAGAATGTATGATAATCCCGACATACACATGCCGCTCCAGTCGTCTTGCTTAACAAAAAAGCACTTCCAAGACTCATTTGGAACAACCTTTGTCATTCCTGCTAAGGCAGGGGGTGAAAAGGAGTTAGTTTTTGGCAAAGGGGAAGTATCTCCACCGTTGCATCCCTTCTCAAAGGAAAACAGTGATGATGAGAGATCTGGTCTTCATTTATCCAGATATAGTCAACAGGCACGTAACTTCATGAAGAAATGGGGATATAACTTTGCACTAGAAGAAGGTCTTTGTTTTGGTCGAGGCCCACGAGGTCCACCTCGTTTGCCTATGTGCCGAAAGGAAAACATGACAACTATTATGGCTATAAAAGGGGTCTTGGCTACGCCTCTTCATCCGATGACGAATGTTGCTGGCAAGTCATCAACCAGTTAGCAAATAAGGACGGATAATCCGACTCTTCTAATTGGGATTCAGATGTTAGTCTTGGAGAAGTATTCAAAATCCTAATGTCACATATGGCCACGATCGATCCTGCCAGAATGGAGAAAGATGATCAATTGCCAACCTGGGAAGACCTATGGATTCATCACCTGAATATTCAGTATGGAGACCGATTTGAGCTAAGGGAACCTCCCACTGAATACAAAGTGGTCCAGGTGAATATGGGTGATGAAACGAATCCAAAACTAATATTTGTAAGTGATAGTTTTCCACCGGATGAAAAGGAAGAATTGATTGCCCTCATCAGGAAATTCATAGACGTTTTTACTTAGAATTATGAAGATATGCCAGGACTTGATCCAAATATGGCAGTCCATCGCCTTAACATCGAATCGGATGCAAAACCTATCAAACAACAGCAAAGACGGTTCCGTCCGCAAATCATGGAAGCAATTGAAGAAGAAGTCAAAAAATTAATCGATTCTGGTTTTATCCGGGAAGAACAACATCTGGATTGGCTTGCGAATATCATTCCGGTCCTCAAGAAAAATGGGAAAATAAGGATATGCATTGACTTCAGAGATTTGAATAATGCGTGCCCAAAAGACGATTTCCCTCTCCCAATCACAGATGTTATTATCGACAACACGTGCGGATTTGAGAGAATGTCCTTCATGGACGGGTTTTCGGGTTACAATCAAATCAAGATGTACCCGGATGACGAAAAACACACTGCATTTAGTACACCTCTCGGCGTTTTCTGCTACACAGTCATGTCTTTCGGATTGAAGAACGCATGCGCTATTTATCAACGGGCAATGTCTAAGATCTTCCAAGAACACCTCCGGAAGACCGTTGAATGCTATGTCAATGACCTGGTCGTGAAAAGTCGTAACAAAGACGACCATATCAAAGATTTGAGGACGATGTTCGATCTCATGCGTGTTAGGTCTCATGATATGAGCCTACATCTTCTAATCTTGTTTTGATGATTGCAAACAATTCCTAATGTCGTTTGTCTAGTATTTGTGTTTCTTATTAGGTATTCTAGACAAACAACGATGTTGGAGGATGGATGGAATTGCGCCATAACGATCATATCAAATTGAGGTTGGCGGAATTGTGGTTGAAGCCTATGTAATTCAAGTTCAAGATCCAAGTTCAAGCTTTATCCGCAAGTGTACCAAGATAGAGCTTCGTTGAAGATCACAAGCTTGGGTATATTTAGTTTGGGTTTTATATTATGTGTGTTAGTACTTCAAGCTCAATCATATACACACATACACGAAAATATGCAATTTTGTGAAAATATTATTTTCTTGGTTTATGGACTTAATAACAATCATATACATCTTTGATTAAGTCTATTTAATCATTTTGTAATGTTTTAAAATATGGTTAAGCTAAAATGTCAAAACTCATATGTTTACATTTTCATGTTTTGGACCTCCTTGCAAAATGATGATATTTTACATTTGGGAAGTCCTTTTTGAAAACTAGTTTTTGTAGCATGTTTATTATCATGTCCACAATCATTTCCTAAAGTTTTACATTTTTCTGAATTTATTTGATATTTTTAAACCCTGTTTTATGTTGACATGTACTGTGTAAAACAGGCTATGTGCATGTCATGAGTCGACTCATGAACAGTATTGAGTCGACTCATAAACTGTTGTGTAGTTTACATTTTGGTTCTGACGAGTCGACTCATAACATCATGAGTCGACCCATCAGGTTGAGTCGACTCATGACTATCATAAGTCGACTCACAAACTGTGCTGGAAAGTGTGTTTTGTTTCTGCTGAGTCGACTCATGACTTCATGAGTCGACCCATGCATGATGAGTCGACTCATGAATTTTATGAATCGACCCATAAGCTATTTTTAGCCCATAACGGCTAGGTTATGAGTCGACCCATGGTTTTTATGAGTCGACCCATAAAGTGTCCGTTGCACAGTAACGGCTAGTTTCCAGCCTTGTTTTCTTTTGGGTTTTTTGGTCTTTTTCT
Organism: Asparagus officinalis; assembly: GCF_001876935.1. NCBI lineage: Eukaryota > Viridiplantae > Streptophyta > Magnoliopsida > Asparagales > Asparagaceae > Asparagus > Asparagus officinalis. The sequence continues at coordinate 72,832,492 of NC_033799.1, read as the reverse complement.
TTGGTTTCTTGGGGTCTCTATATATACCCCATTGCATTGAATTTTCGGAACTAATCAAGAAGTTTTAAAAACAAGTTTACAAGGGTTTAGTTTGTTTTTGAAGTGTGTTTAAAGAGTTTGTTTGTGAAGAAACTTTCACAAGAGCAAGAAGAGATTATCCTTTGGTGTTTAAGCTTCAACTCATCTCTCTCTCACTCTTGTCATCTATCGGAGAAGTTTTTTAAACTCAATCTAGCTTTGCATTTATATATATAATTGTTTGATTATCATTCTTCTAAGCTAGAGTTTATATTAAGTTTAGTTTAATTATTTTTATTGAATCTCTTTCTTCACACACAACCATTGAGCTTATTGTATTTACATTCATAGTATAATTTGGGTTGTGGGTTTGTGACTTAGAGTGTGAGCTTACATTGAGTTCTCATCTATTGTAGAGAACAAATTCATTCTATTTGTTCCTTCATTGTAAGATTCACTTTGTATTACACTAGTACACCGAGAGGAGTGTGTGGTGAGAGACGGGGCCATCCCAAGAGGAGTGGGGTAGGTGGTAATGCCTAGAGAGAGGTTGTAATTCCTAACACTTGAGGGAGACACGGGCTAGAGACCAACACTTGAGGTGGTAGTTAGTGTAGTTACATTGTGAGATTGTGGACGTTGATCGGTGAGCGTTGAAAACCGATATTGTGTGGTGTAAACGTTATTCGGTTGAGCGTAGAAAACCCGGTTGTGATAGTGGAGATCTCCTCGAGGTGAGGAGCAGAGACGTAGGTCGTGGGGACCGAACTCCGTGATCATTTGATTGTGTTTGAGTTGCTTTGGCGTTCATTTATACTTCTGCTCATTGCTTATAACGCCTATTGCATCTTGTTTATTTCATCCACTATATTGTTTACCCTTGTGTTATTTATATATCCTTGCACATATATTGTTCATATCTCTTGTGCTAGGATATACTTATTAGTAAAGTTTTATTTGGCATTAGATCGGATTAAATTAGCATAAACCCTATTCACCCCCCCTCCAGGGTTCTTTCCTAGTGGCATTTGGGTGCTTTCAATGCGAACTCACCAGTTAAAGATGAATCCCACCAAGTCTTTCCTCGGAATGTCCAGCGGTAAGTTTCTGGGATTTGTCGTCACTACGAAGGGTATTCGCATTGACCCCGATATAGTGAAAGCAATACATGAGTTGCAACCCCCGAGAAACCTCAAGGAACTCCGAGGATTGCAGGGACGACTAGCCTATATACGTCGGTTCATCTTAAACTTATCCGGGAAATGCCAACCATTTTCCAAACTCATGAAGAAGGGCGTGTCGTTCATTTGGGATGACGCTTGTCAAAAGGCATTTGAAGATATCAAAGCATATCTGGCGTATCCTCCTGTTCTCGTGGCACCAAAGTCGGGTAAATCATTCTTGATTTATATTAAAGCGATGAACCACTCGTTAAGTGCTTTACTTGCACAAGATGATGACAACAGTCACGAACATGCCATCTATTACTTAAGTCGAACCTTGGTTGGTGCTGAGTCTCGGTATCCAATGATCGAGAAAGAGTGCCTCGCTTTGGTATTCGCTATCCAAAAGATGCGGCATTACTTGGTAGGACAGACAATCTACATTATTTCCAACGTTAATCCGATCCGAGTATTTATGACACAGCCGGCCTCTATGAATTGCAGACTAGCGAAATAGGCCCTACTCCTGTCTCAATACAATCTGCACTTCAAACAACAGAAGTCGGTCAAAGGACATGCCATTTGTGATCTTCTAGCAGCTAATCCCACAGCAGATACAACCGAGTTGTATGAAGATTTGCCCGATGAAACTCACGAAGTCAATACTACCTTTCATCAACAAGTATGACAATTATACTTCGACAGCGCTTCCCGAGCGACCAATACGACAAGCGCTCCTGGTAATTCTAGAATCTCAGCAGGAGTCGGAGTCGTCCTAATTTCTCTGAAAAAACATGTGATACCCCTAGCCTACTCCTTGATAGGAAAGTGTTCCAATAATGTAGCCGAATATAACGCACTGCTTATCGGGTTTAGTTTCGCCAAAGAGCTGGGAGTCGAATATCTCGAATCTTTTGGTGATTCTCAACTGATAGTCAACCAAATGCGAGGAGAGTATGAAGTCAGGAATCAAGACTTGATACCATACCACAAAGCGGCCATCGAGATGCAAGCTCGTTCGAACAATTCTTCATCGAATACATTCCGCGCCTCCAGAATGCATATGCAGATGCACTGGCGACGTTAGCGGTATCTCTGGCACAGCCTCCTGACACAGAACAATGGATTACTATTAGAACTCATTAATTATTTGTGCCGGATTGCACCATGGACGTTAAGGAAGCACATACGGATAGGATCAATCTCGAGCCTCGAGATTGGAGATTTCCTATAATTGATTACGTGGTGCACGGTATTTTGCCACAAGACGTAAAAGAAAGGGACTCGGTTCGAAGAAGAGCACCGAGATTCTATTACAACTCAGCAACCCAAACGTTATATCGTCGTGCATACGATGGGTTACTACTTCGATGCCTTTCAACCAAAGAGGCAGAAGAGGCTTCAAAGAAGCTCACGACAGAATCTGCGGTGCACATCAACCTGGTCCCAAACTCTGTGATCGACTCAGAAGAATCGGGTATTATTGGCCAACCATGATTAAGGACGCGGTTGACTACGCTCGACGGTGCCATGCATGTTAAATACACGCAAATTACATGCACCAACCCCGAAACACCTGCACCCCTCGGCTACTTTATGGCCGTTTGAGACTTGGGGAATGGATATTGTTGGTCCTGTCTTCCCACCATTAGTTAAAGGTGACCGCTTCATTTTGGCAATAACCGATTATTTCTCAAAGTGGGCCGAAGCAATTCTACTTAAAGAAGTGAAGACAAGTGACGTCGTCAAGTTTATCAAACACCATATCATCTATCGATATGGAGTTCTAAGACGAATCGTACATGACAACGGCCCTCAGTTTGTGAGCAACGCTTTCATCAAATTTTGCAGAAAATTCAGAATTGAAGATGTCTCTTCTATGGCATATAATCCTATGGCAAACGGATTGGCTGAGACGTTCAACAAGACAATCATAAAGATTTTATCAAAGCTCGTGAGAACCAACAAGCGAGACTGGGATGACAAACTCGGCGAAGCCCTTTAGGCCTATCGTACCACAGTCCGCACGCCTACTGGAGCAACTTCGTACTCACTAGTGTATGGATGTGAAGCTGTTCTTCCTTTGGAAATTCAGATTCCATCCCTTCGTATCGCTCTCACAACAGAGATGACAACGGAGGAACAACACTAGAAACGTCTCGAAGAACTTGAGATGTTAGATGAAAAGCGTTTGGAAGCTCAGCAACAAATTGAGTTTTACCAAGCCAGAATTTCTCGCGCTTTTGACAAAAAAGTCAAGCAACGAAGCTTCAAGGAAGGGGATTTGGTTCTCGCCATCCGGCGACCAATGATACTCAATTCCAAGAAGAAAGGCAAGTTTCAACCTAAATGGAAAGGACCGTTTGTTATAGAGATAGTCTACTCAAACGGTGCATATCGCTTAATCACCAAAGACGGTGACAAGATCATGATGCCAATAAATGGCAAGTTCCTGAAAAAGTACTATCCTTAGTACGCTCAGGATAAATTATTAAACGGGAAGTTCCTGGAGAATACCGTACAGGATATTCTTAAGGATAACCCGAGATCAACTGATTGTTCTAGATGAAGACCCGTCATCTGAACAATTCATCCTTAGTCATAAAGAACCCCCACAAGGGGGAAACTTAATCATTTCCAAAGTGATTAATATCCCCACTATAACCTTCCAAGCACTCTTTTGCTGAGATGAGATTTGATCACTTCGTTGGATCGATCTTCCCTCACAAAAAAACTCCCACTGTCCCTCATTGATCAGATCGGTTGACAGTGAGCCCATCAGAGTTCTTTTGGTCAAATCCGTTCAAACTCCCACTGCATTTGGCGTACTTAACACTCCCAAGGTTAAGTCCTAATGTAGTATTCTTAAGGTTCAGTTGCCAATTCATGGCAAATGACAAACCCCTTTCATGTTAAATGCTTATCACTTAACGTTGAAAAATTCTGCTCAGTGATTTGTACAAGTCAACACTCCCACTATGATTTGTACTCCCACTCCCATTGTCCGCTTGGTCAAACCTTCCTATAGTTAGGACCACAGTCAAAATCCCCTCTCGGTTCCTTCAACGAACGAGAGGTCTACGAATTGAATGATCAGACCTATAAAAGTTAGGATCATTTCAAACCACCACTTGGTCAAACCTTCCTACAGTTAGGACCACAACTAAAATCCCCTCTCGATTCTTCCAACGAATGAGAGACCCACTTCCAAATCGGACTTCCCTTTCGATGAACGAAAGGCCTCCACTCTATTTGAACGACCAAACCTATAAAAGTTAGGGTCGTCTCAATATCCCCTTTCGGTCAAAATTGTCGAACGATTACGGCCAAAATCCGGATTCTTTTTTTGATAAACAGAAAGCTTTCATCCTTTTCCCTTCAGCCAAACCCATAAAAGTTAGGGTTGGAGTCGGAATTTCATCTTGATAAACAAGAAAACTCATCTGTAGATCAGATAACCAATCCTATAAAAGTTAGGGTTACCTGAATCTTTTCGATTCTCAGGGTGGAGATCCCAGTCTTAGTTTCACCTCACAGATTCTCAAAGTGGAGATCCGACTTTAAGTTTCTTTTGCAACCAAAGATAGAATATAAAATTCTTCCTCTTTGGTATCGGGTTCACTTCTCCCTTAAAAGAAGAACTGAAGATAGAATATAAAATTCTTCCTCTTCAGTATCGGGTTCGTCTTTGCCCTAAGAGAAGACACCACATTCCAATAACGCCATAATCCATGCCTTACACGCATGGGGAATTTTATCCCGAAGCCTAAGCACGGATAAGTTAGCGCCTAACACGCATTGCCGGTTAGTATTTTGCCGTAAAAAGGACAAAAGCACACGTATTCGACTTCGTGGCAGGTCGTTATTAATAACGTCATAATCCATGCCTTACACGTATGGGGGATTTTATCTCGAATCCTAAGTAGAGATAAGTCAACGTCTCACACACGTTGCCGGTTAGTCTTTTACAATAAAAAAATGACAAAGTCTACATATTCAAATTCGTAGCATTAAGTCTAAAGGAATTCATTCCGTTAGCACAACGTTACTTATGAAACGGACATAAACAATTCACAGGCTAGCCCGACTCAAACGGTAATCGGTAAAGGCACATCAAATCCGTTGATGGCTGAGGATTTGCCAAAAATCCTATAAGTATTATGGTTGATTATTCTAAATAGAATGAGAAATCATAATAAGAATGAAAATATACTGAACAAAAAATATGTATCATTAATGAAATCAAGTGTTCAGCTACAATAGTTACAGTCACTCTACATTAAGCTTATGACTAAGAATTTGTTGCTCTAATTTTGACAATTCCTCGACATAAGCACGTTCAAGCTCACACTGCAGCTCCGCCTTGAAAGAGTCTTCAGAAACAGATAAGATCCTCGCAGCTTCTTCCTCCATTTTGGCTAACTTCTCCTATGAGAGCGCCACTTTGCTAGATATCACGAGCCTGCCATGCTCCTTCCCGGCCCTGGCCAACTCCAAAATAGCCCTTCGTTCTTCCGCCTCCGCAAGTTTTTGCTTAAGTTCCGCTATCTCGGCGTCGGTAAAGGCTAAGGAAGAATCGATCTCGCGTAGGTGGGCTAATCTCTCAGAGAGAACCTCCTTCACCTGGTCAACCCGTTTTCTTTGTGCCTGAATCCTGAGCCCAGCAGATGCTCGAGCTTCATGCCACGATTGTAGACGGGTCTCTATCTGAGCAGCAACATAGCCAGGAGCACCAACGGATCGGAGCTCTTGCAGCTTTTCAAACTCACGCTCTAATCGTCTTAGGTCATCGATCAAAGCATCGACCATGTCCGGAGAGCCAGCGTCCTTTATTGAGGCTATCTTGCGTTCGAGGAACGGTCAAAATTGGTTGAAAGGGAGCCCCTTCTCCAGAAGTTTGTCGATCAGCGACCCCGCAAAATTGAAGAAGTGGCTGATCTCCAAGCAAAGGATGAGCTTCTCCGGATCATCATCAGATAATAAAGCCTTAACAGCATCGCGGAGTTGAGGCGACAACCCTACAAAAAAAGGGGCGGGGAGAGTGATGAATATCCCAGGGACATGAAATAACTCTAAGTCAAAAAAAAGTGCGAGACTTACCAACGCCTGAGGAGCTTTCTTCAACCGAACGCACGACACCCGTTTCCGTTCGCTCAACTTCATGGGTCGCAGGAAGCACTACGGGTGTAGCAGCTGTTGAAGTACCAACTTCTTCAGTTGGTCTAATGGCTTGTTCAGTCAAACTCTCGCCAATAGTTGCAGCAGGTACCGTAGTTGGCGTTTCCGAAGGAATCGGGAGCTGTTGCTCGGAAGCAGATGACCGAGCGTCTATAACAATCCCTACCAAAAGCAAGAAATCGAGACCCTCAGATTCACCAGACTTTCCATTAAGAGTAGTTGTATCAGTCTTAATGACTTGTCCTACGATCAGAACCCTCCAATGGTTAAATGAAAAATGACAAATAAATGAGTGCAACATGGGAATAGGGATCATACTTGTAGGCGAACCAGCTGTGCTTATTGGTTCGGCGGCCTCATGTTGAGTTTGTTCAAACAACATGTCATCAAACAGCCTCTCCTCAGGGTCTAGATGGGCCAATGTCGGATCAAATGAGGGTCCACCGGTATTTCCGAGAGTTGCTTCCCGGAAAGCCCCTTCGTCACCGAGATCCTCCATTATCACATCTATTGAAAGCTCAAATGTCAAAATAGAAGCTGTCAGAAATAAGAATTCACGTCAAAAAGCCAAATAAGACTCACCCTCAACAGTGGCACTAGGTTCCTGGGCCCTATCGCTTGGACCCACCTCTTGTAGCTTTTCTAACAGAGCAAGAAGCATAGAAACAGTTAGCGGGGATACGAATTCTCCATCGTTCAGTTCCCGCCACCTGAAAGATGTGCTACTGGTTTTAGATATACCTGGACTCTCAGCCTGTTTAGTTAAGCCTGGCTTGACACCGGGACCCGTGCCAGTCTCAACAGATACACCCGTTTCAGCACCTGCAGGCTCCTCGAGCCTGGTCTCAGGGATTGGTTCTGAGGAACCAATGTAAGGAGAATAAGCGTCAAAGATAAGTCCGCTTGCATAATGCTCTCCTGCGAAGTGCGAAATTATTTAAGTCTAAAAGCTTAACATATACGGGAATAAAATTGTGCAAAGAAGTACTCACCCCTTTCAACAGTCGGTGCTTGACCCACCTGCTCCGTCTTGAAAGTCGGAGGTTTGCTCCGTCGCTTGAAGGCTAGCTTCTTACGCTTAGCAGGACGCGCCCCCTCCGAATCGACGGGTCTCTCCTCTATAAACTTAGAACGTAACTCATGCCCTGAAATGACCTGACTCGTAGGCTGAGACCGCGTCCGGTGAATAAGGTGAGACTCTTCTCCTTCCTCTTCAGAAGCTGCACCTGTGATTTCAACCGACATCTTATTAGGATAGATGAACAAAACCTGCATCTTTGGCTTCTTTAGAGTTGGCGAAGGTTTGGACAGTCGAGAGCGGCGAGTTCTTTCAGCTATTGCTAATTCAAATAATTCTAAGGAGAGGGGATATGACACACCTGTTTCCAGCTCCTCTTCTTCACCATCGGCTCCAATTTCCGCACCACCTGCAGCATGAGGTTCCGAGGCTTCTTCGCCGGGGGGGAAGGATGGATTCCCTCTGCATTTCATGAACAGAATGACCCGTCTGTTCCCTCCTTCTCCTCTTCTGAAACTCGAAATCGTGCACCATCCGAGTAGCAATCCGAGTAGCTTCTTCGTCCGTTAACTCTGCGATCGGTCGGATGGGCACGGATTCGTTGGCTGCCAAAAGCCATCGGCATTGCAGAAAAGTCAGCTCTAATTTACGCTCAACACCAGGAAGGCAGAACTCAGCACCAGTATAGCCGGTGATATTCCATAGCCACGCTCGAGCCCCATCTATTAAACCACCACGAGTCCGGAGCTGTCGGTTCGGGTTCCCGATATAAATCTGATCGTACCCGAACTGATGGGCGAACCGACACAGTAAGTATGGCTCTATATAACAGTGATTCTGTACACGGAAGATCACATAGCCTGGTCGGATATTAATCAACCAATCAAAGCAATCGGAATCGAGGGAAGTCAGATCCATACTCGGCTTCTCCATATCAATCAGCGAGTCGCCATATTGACCTGAAAATCGCGGGAAACAAGTAGGGAAGACCCAAAACTTTTGGTTCTGAAACTGTTTCTTAATCTCCACGAACCCCCGTCCTTTCCATTTGTAGTTTTCTATTAGTTGGAGAAAAGGAATGGAGGGATCTATAGAAGTTGGGGCCGACATCATGTCCGAGCGGTAAAGGACTAACCAAGCCATTAAATAAGTATAGGGGAGTTCTACCTTTGTGAGAGGAATCTGAGCTGATGGCTTACTCTCCCTCTAAGTAAATGCACTCACAATTTGGCGAAGCCCTCTATGATTATCAGCGGTCATCACCGGAAGAAGAGATAGATTCTTCAGATGAGCGAGCAGAACTGCGGGATAAAGAACTTCCAGAGGCAGCACGTCGGTAGATTGATACGGTACCACACACTTCTTTAACCAAATGGCAAGGTACCCGGCAAGCAACGTCATAGGCCGGATCGGTTTTACCACTTGCCACAAAAATGTTTGGAACTTGGTTCTAGCAGTAAAACCATCCTCAACGCCAGCTGTAGTGTAAGACTAGGCGTTGGACTTTTTGATTAATTCGTTGACTTCGGAGGGGGTCAGGGGTGTCAACTCATGGATTGCCTCAACCAAGCCGCTGTCTGTGTTCCTGAATAGATAGTCAGCAAATTTCTTCAAACTTATCTGCGGCCGTAGCTTCTTTGATAATGGATCAGCACTTGCCAGAGCTATATGGTAGTAGCAGGTGAGATCCCAGAGAGTATTGTAGCGGTTGGGCATCTGCGACTTCAACTGTTGCAGCTCCCAGTTAGAAGGGAAGTATTCTTGATAGATCATATTACCCATTGGGAGACCGGAGACCTTATGCATCTCGTGCAGCGCCAATCCCAACTCCCCATACTTGGTCTGAAATATGTTGGTGTCAGGATTGTAGAGTTCTAATAGCACCAGGAAGTGAGGGACGCTAATGGTCAGCCCATAGGTAGTGGCGCGGATAGCTGCATACAGACCACTAGCCTTCAAGTCCTCACCAAACCGGTCCAAAATATAATTGCTCAAGCGAGCCCACCATAGCTTATCCGATGAATGCACTCATCCATAACATCAGTGACCGGTTGCTGGCATCTCTCGACCTAAAACCGCGAGCCGGTTCTTCACAGTGTTAGCAACAGTAAAGATTTCACCTTTGGGTGGGTCATTCAATCCAACGATCCCCGGATATAACCATGTTATCTAATCCTGATCACTTGATCCAGGGATCGAACCATGAGTGATATAGCCACAGTGGATGCGGTCGTGTTCCTCTGTTAACCTCCACGACATTTCCCGTGGGACGGCTTGGCACCGTAGCTCGGTAAGCGAACGGTGACGAGGAATAGGAGGGAGGTATAAATGGCCACCGTCATCATGATGCAGCCACTGCTCGGTTCCAAGAGACGCAGCGGCAGGATCTTCTATAGAATCGCCAAATAAGTAGTCTGGCTTCCTCAACGGATGCGTAGAACTTGGGTCCTTCACTAGGGGTGCATCCGTAATAAGTTGCCTTAAAGTACGGCACCCTCCCTTCCGTATTAGCTGCGGGAGCTCTTCCGGTGCACCCGGAGCGAATTGGGGAACCACCGGTACAGGGATGGGCTCATCAGTAGAGGCATAAGCCTCACTGCAGCGACCTTCCACCGCATGGGCATTAAACCCCCTTGAGAGAAATTCAACTGAGGTAAAACGATGTGAAATTATTACATACTGTTCGCGGGAAAAATTGTGGTCTTCTTCATTGATTCCATCGTACACTTGAGTAATTGTTTATCGATTACAAAAGCCTTCGATCTTTTTATAAGATCTGATTACAATAAAATCAAAAGGAAATAAAAGATTACAATTGTTTCCTTATTTGTCGAACAAATCACGAGCTCCTGTTTTGCGGTCACTCGCTTGCGTGGGTTCTTCGCCAGCGCCGGGGTTTATCCGTGGACCACCGCGCGATCTAGATCCGGCCGGATCTACACGGAATATCGGGCGTTATCTCACGAAGGAGATAACGGCCGTGGGGATTATTTCGCAAAGGAAAATAATAGCCCAAGCGTCGAGATCGACCAAGCGATATCGAGGCTCTTCTCGGGATCAAAGGCCAAGCTTTGATCCGGAGGAAATCCGTGTAGATCTCAGATTTGAATTCTCTCAAACTCCTGCCTAAAATAGCAAGGACGATCGCCAAGAAACAGATCTGGAAGTCCGTGCTTTGAGTTGTAAGTCTAGGGGTTGAGTTCTCACTTCGGCAGAGGTTCGGCTCCAGAAAATCCAACCTTTTTTAAATGAACAAAGGGGGGGCCTATTTATAGGCAACCCTCACTGTGCCCGTGTGCACGTGTGGCCGGTCGGCCACCTTGAGGTGGCTCGGCCTTGGCCGAGCCCCTCCGGGCGTTTGTCGATTCGTCCATTTTCCGGTTCTGTGGTTGGTTTGTTCGGACTCGATTCGTTGACCTGATTTGGCAGTTAATCCGGTTCCTGATTTGGCAGTAAATCCACCTCTGAGTTCGAGTCCGAAACTGATCTTGATTCGATCGTGATTCATCCGAGTTCGCTCTTGGTTGAATGACTCGTTGATTCACCAATTCGGTGTTCGAGTTCAGATCCGTTCCGTATTCGGATGACTCGTTGACTCACCGAGCCGTTGGCTTGATTCCGCACACAACTGGATGTATTCCGTCACTTGCGTGCGACTCGTTAGCCTCGTCGCCTTGTTGATCCGCTTCGTTGCGTGTCATTTGGCTTTGGTGTTGTGGACAGACGCTCGTGTTTAGATACGTCGCCTGATGGTTCGTCGGTTTGTCGAATCAGCCTGCCGAGCTGTGTTACGGGACCCATAGGCAGTTTTATACGCCTACAGATACCCCCTCCAAAGTATTTCAGGCTCGTTCTTTTATAGAAGAGTCTGGAATACTTTGGATATGATTGTCCCAACCTTCAGTCGGTGTAACGGGACTTCGGAACGGCTTCTGTTCTTGATTCCTTCAATTCTCCAGGCTATTCGGTGCTTTGTCGAATTCCTGTAAGGGTTCCGGTGCTGCATTTATTGTCTGACCGTTGTCGGAATTTTGAACTCGAAGTTGGTTCCTGATTTTCTGATCTTTAGCTCGTTGCTTGTTGGTTCAACGTAGGACTGACCATCGATCGTCGGCGTTGAGTCCATATATGCGACGCGTTGTCCGGCTTGGTGTCGTTGAGTTATCCTTAAGAATATTTTTTTTGGAAAAATATCCTCCAGAAACTTCTCAACAAAGAATAGGGAAAAGTTTATACTCGTATACCTTATTGGAGTATTTTTCAGGCTCGAAAGAGCTGAACCGGCTTGAAAATGAGCTGAACCGGTCCAAAAATGAGCCAAAAAAGGCAGTAATCAGACCCGAAAAATTTTCCGACCCTTCCGAATGTGTGGGAGAGGTAAGAATAACCCGAGGACTGAATCCTCCGTCGATTCGAAGTTGTTTCGATGCTTGATTCAGCTTCAATTTGAATTCTGGTTCAAATGCGGTCTGGTTCGGTTCAATCTGGCCTGGCCCAGCCCAACCAGGTTTGGTTCAACACTATAAAAGGGGTCTTTTTTCTTTTTCTCTTCCTCCTATTAGGGCCGGCCACCTTCTCTCTCCCTTCTTGGATTTTCTCTTCCCTCGAGCACTCTTTCTCCCTCAAATCTTCGTCATTGTCCTAGATATATCCTTCCCTTTGATCTTTGACTGAAGAATCCTCCAAAAATCTTCATTTAAAAAAAAATCTCTCAGGCCCCTCGAGCACGTGGTCTGAGCTTCTTCCAAGATTGGATCTTTTTGTCAGATCTACGAGCTTTTCCTCAGGTAAATCCTCCACAATTTTAGAATTTCATGTTTAATTCAATTTATGAATTTGTGGGGTCGCATGTAAGGGTTAGGATTGTGATTTGGCGCCTTAAGCTTATCTTTCAGGGGGGGAGACGATGGAAGAATTTTTTTTTCTGACCTGATCCCTTGCTTTATTTTGCAGATCATCATGTCGAATGCTCCGAGAGGTCGATCCCCTGCTACGTCGGCTGATGGCGCGCCCCCGTCGTATGCTGGTGAGCTATTTTTGGCAGTTTTGGAAATTTACAAATAAGTCCATCTTTTCCTGGAAATTTGCAAATAGGTCCATTTTCACCCCCACGTTGTTCTCCTTGGTGAGGCAATCGGGAAGAGCCTTGATTCTCCTTGGTGAGGATCGACGCTTTTGCTAATTTGCAGATTAGCCCCTCTTTTCCTGGAAATTTGCAAGTTAGTCCATTTTCGCCCCACGTTGTTCCCCTTGGTGAGGCAATCGGGAAGAGCCTTGATTCTCCTTGGTGAGGATCGACGCTTTAGGATAGGTTTTGCTTGGTCAAAACCATATCTCATAATAAAGGGGGCGATCTGACGCTGCATTGTGCTTTATAAGGCAGGGATATATTATCGATATACCCTATCTTATGAATGCACAATATGGCTAAATCGTCTCACCTTTTATAAGGCAATGACTATATCTTACTCATTTATAAGATGAGTTCAATTTCCTTTTATGACTAAAATTAACAAACGTTTAATTGCTTGTTTTCAGTGGATTATCCCTCTGAGGCGTTCTCCTCTCATGCGGTGAACGGCCGTAGTGGCGAGTATTACTCGACTTCTGATGATTCTTCATCTATTCCGCTCACTCCCCAGTTTGCTCCGGGCACATCACCAGAGGTTGCCCAAGTGGTAAAGGAGGGTGGATATCGAGCCCTTCGGCAGCTGATTACGGACGCGCCCTTCGTGAAGGATACCAGTTCTACTCAGCCACTTAGAAAGACTGACTACTTATTTGGTGATTCCGTTGGAGATCCTAGCACGGTGACCATTGGAGCTGAGTGGTGGCTTCATAAGGATGGGAGGGGCTTCCTATATTTGCCCAGGATTCCTCGCGACCGCTCATTGATTGATCTCAGACATCAAGCCGTGACACGAGAGATGCCATGGCGTTTGACAGAGGAGCATACTAGTGTTCACTGCGGCTATATCACTCATCAGACGGCTCTTGGCTCGAGCAGGGGTCACGTCCTTGGATTGCATCCTGGAGTATTAGGGCCGGATGCACCGCCACGCGACGAGTTTCCTGCTTCTGCTTCTACTTTGAAGAACCGTCTCGCTGCCTTGGGACGGGAGATGCCCGCGTCGCGCCACAGATTCTATGGCTGGGTTCACTCTTCGGACAGGCTTTGGTGGACTCGTGGAGTCGGCTGACGAATTATGTCCTAAGCCGATGGAGCGAGGAGTTGCACCCTTGTGGCTTATATGCAGCTATCCGTGCCACACTGTATGGTTTGCCTATCAGCGCCAAACATTTCTTTGCTTTGCTCGAGCTCTACAACCCGGACTCGAACACTTTCTTGACTAAGCACGGGGAGTTGGGCTTGGCTCTCCATGAGATGCACAGGATTTCTGGTTTACCCATGGGTCGGATGCTGTATCAGGAGTATTTCCCTTCTACCCGTGAGTTGAGTCAGCTGAAGGACCGCATGCCTGACCGCTACGAGACTTTATGGGATCTCACATGTCATTACCACATAACCTTGGCACAGTCGGCACCTTTAGCGAAGAGGGCCAAATCACATGTGAGCCTGAAACAGTTCGCATGTTATCTGTTCAGACATCTGGAGGGCGCTTCTGGCGAGGCTATTTGCGGACTGGCGCCGCTCACTCCCTCAGAGGTGAATGATCTGCTGAAGAAGACTGACGCTCATTCCTACACCATTGGTGGTCCCGAGGGTGGTTTCCCTGCGGGGACCAGATTCAGATCGTTCTTGTGGCATGCGACCGTGCAGATTCAGCCGATGACACTTCTTGCTGGTTACCTCGCCGTCTGGTTAAAGAAGTGTGTGGTCCCTTACCAGTCCAGTGATGTC
>NC_033799.1:72798757-72818243 GCF_001876935.1 Asparagus officinalis | reverse complement strand
CTTGCCTACAAGAAGGAACTCTCACTTCTTCCTGTGATGGTGGCTAATATTCATAGAGGGCTTCGACAGATTTGCAGTGCCTCCACACAGAAGGAAGATGCACCGTCGGCCCAAATCCCTTTCACTAAGGTGGAGCTCCCATACGCCTATTTGATGGCTTGGTTCGTCCTTCACCACTCCGACATGATGTCGGTACCTCCCTCCACAGACCGCTCCGTTCCTCTACTTCAGCTGTTCGAGAATGGCAGGGGGGAAGGGCGAGGGTTTCCCGATGTCAGGAGGCAGCTCCGGGTCCACAAGTGCTGGGCATACTCCACTTGCTTCCCGCAGTTCTTCAGCCAGTATGGCGGGTGCTTTGATTGTGAGGGGGTGGCGAGGGGGACGTCGACTCGAAACTCTGATTGTCGGCCTTTTTAGCTGGTTGCGTGAACATCAGGCCGGGTTATTACTGACTGTCCGGGTGAGAGTGCAGTGCTTTCATAGAGCCGATATCTTACCCTGCCGAATTCGCTCGGCACAGTTTTGCTACGACCAGTTTTGTATGTCGGGAACCCGCGTCAGCAGCTTCGGACTCGTGGTGGTTTGGTGGACGATCTTCAGGCATGGCTATGGACCGTGACGGGCTGTACTGGTGCTCGGTTCAGTCTCCCGAGTGCAGAGCGTCAGTTACAGCTTACGTTCTTGAGTTGCCGATGGTTGTTAGCAGCCAACCAACTTGTCCCCGTGAAGCCCATTGCAGAATTAGTAGCCGAAGAGGCTTCTTGGGCTGATTCTCGTGCGATTCAGGCAGGTGCCCGGTCACAGAGGGCGCGGAGCAAGACCCGTCGGATTGACGAAGAAGGCAATAAGGCCTTCAGTTCTGCTGGGAAGACTATGGGGAGGATTCCGAGCGAGGTTAGTCACCTATCTCCTCCTTCTGCATCTCAGAGTTATCAGTCCTGACCACTATTTGATGTTTTAGGGACAGAGACCGATAGTGATGAAGATTTCCGCCCTTTTACTCGGGTGAGACCTCCGACTGCTTCTCCAGGTGCTAAGTGTAAGAAGCTAGTTCGTAAGTCGCGTGTAAATCCACGGGCATCTGTCACGGATTTGACTGGAGATGATTCTACTAGCGACGGAGGTAACGCCTACCATATAGACCATTCTCTAGATCATTTAGAATTTCGAGCTCATACTTTTTCCGTTTCTATGCAGGAGAGCGCGAGGCAGGCGAGATAAGTCCCGATTCTGCTTCTTACGACTTCGCATCCTCTGGTGAGCCTGATTTACCTCACCAGGTAAAAGAGCCTGTAGACACCACCGATGCGAGGGAGATCGTCAATGCGGGACCCGATCCAGCACATTCAGGTACATCTACTATTGACGACATGCCCTTTAGATGGCAATCAAGGGTGTTGGCTGATTCAGAATTTGTTCCTCCCGTAATCGTCTCTATGCTTCTTGCTCTTTTAGATAAATTGCAGGAGGCAGACATGGACTTCGGGAGTGGAGAGGCTCACGCACCCGCAGGGGGTAAGTCATTCCCATTAATCACAGTCTCTGCATTTCTCTTTCGCCGTATTCATATTCTCTCGTGTCAGATTTCCCGACCGAAGGATTTGACGGAGAAGACTTGCTGGCAGATACTCCTATGTTCGACTATATTTATGGCTCTTCGCAGATTGATGGCCAGTTGCTTGAGGACATGTTTCCTGGGTCTACATTCACCGAGAATCCTGAGGGAGGTCCTTTCGACGGTACGTACCTCTTCTCAAGTCAATTGTAGGACTAGCCACACCAGTTGATACGTCAGCAGCGGTTACATCTCCACCACCCCCAGTGTCTTACGGGGAAGAAGGTATAAATCAAACAACTGAGAAATTTTGTTGATTTCCCATTAAGGTCTATGACGGATTTCCTTTTTTGTGCAGGGCCTTCTTCTCGGCTTCATGCTCTTGTGAGGGAATTATTATCAGATAATGATCCTGAGAAGTTCATCATCTGTATAGAAGTCCGTTCCTTCTTCTCCTTTGTGGCCCCCATGATTGGCAGGCTTCTCAGCGGCGGACTTTCTTTCTCTCAGTTTAGGCCTTTCCTTGATCCCCGGATAAACTCCATCAGAGGTGCGGGATATCTGGATCTGGCGGAGGCCCTAGTTGACAACCTTGATCGCTTAGAGCGCGAGCTTAGGAGGTTACGCGAGCTGGAGGAGGCAGGCGCTTCTTCGTTCATTGCTGCCCGTTTGGGTGCTCGCTTGCAGGCATCGCATGGTACCCGAGTTCTGGCTGAGCTCGAGGTTCAGGTACAGCGAGATCGATTAGACCGAGTTGGAGCCAGTCTTGCCACTAGATCATCTTCGCTTGCTAGCCTTGACTCTTCTATCGCCTCTTGTGAGACCGAGATAGAGGAGTTCCGCAGAGCGCTTCATGAGAGAGAGGAGACCTTGAGTATCCTTCAGGTGGCGAAGGAACAGGATCAGCAGGCCCACACCGCTCTATCTGAGGAGTTTGCATCATTGAAGCAGAAGCTGACCGAGGCGGAGGAGGTTGTTACGAAGACCTTCGCCGCTACCGAGGAGTCCACCAGGGCTGAGCTTAGGCAGGATTATGATGAGGAGCTGTCTATGCTTCGCCAGCAGATTTCTAGCCATGCATTCGATATATGATTTTACTTGTAGCATGTTTTGACCTTTATGTTCCGACTTTTGATCCCTTTTTAATGGAACTATCTTTACTTTCGTCTTTATTATGATTCCTCATCATGTTTGGCATGATTGACCATAATACTTATAGGATTTTTGGCAAACCCTCAGCCATCAACGGATTTGATTAGCCTTTACCGACTACCGTTTGAGTCGGGCTAGCATGCGGATTATCTAAATCCGTTCCGCATGTGACGTTGTGCTAAGAGAGTTAACGCTCTTAGTGCTACGATATTGAATACGTAGACTTCGTCTTTCTCACGGGAATAGACTACCCGGCGACGCGTGTTAGGCGTTGACTTTAGGATTTTTGGCTAATCCCCAGCCTTCAACGGATTTGATTAGCCTTTACCGACTACCGTTTGAGTCGGGCTAGCATGCGGATTGACGAAATCCGTTCCGCATGTAACGTTGTGCTAAGAGAGTGAATTCCCTTAGACTTTGTGCTATGATGTTGAATACATAGGCTTCGCCATTGTTACGGGAATAGGCTACCCGGCAACGTGTATTAGACGTTGACTTATCCCTACTTAGGCTTCGGGATAAAAATACCCCAGACTGGTATTCTGGTGTCTTTTTCAATCGGTAAAAGACTAAACCGGCGACACGTGTTAGGTGTCGACATATCCTTTCTTAGGATTCAGGATGACATTCCCCATGCGTGTAAGGCATGGATTTTGGTGTTATTAATAACAACCTGTCACAATGTTGAATATGTGAACGGGTGTTCTTTTCAACGGTTTAAGAACTAACCGGCAGCGCGTGTTAGGCGCAGACTTATCCCTGCTTAGGATTCGGGATAAACTTCCTAGAATCGGATTCTGAATTCTTGGAAAAGGATTGGTGTGGGGAAGGAAGAATTTTATATTCTATTCCCCGAACAAAGAAGGAAAGGAGACTCGAGGTGGGATCTCCACCCCCAGAATCCGGAAAGGTGAAACTAAGAGCGGGATCTCCACTCCGAGAATCGAAAAGATTCGGATAACCCTAACTGTCGGAAGGCTTGATTACCGAACTAAAGATGAATTTCTCGTTTATCGAGAATGAATCGTGGTTTTGGTCCTAACTGTAGGAAGGTTTGACCAAGCAGGAGTTTGAGATGACCCTAACTGTAGGAAGGTTTGATCACTCGATTTGAAAGTGGACCTCTCGTTCATTGGAGGAATCGAGAGGGGATTTTGACTGTGGTCCTAACTGTAAGAAGGTTTGACCAAGTGGGTGTTTTGAGACAATCCTAACTGTAGGAAGGTTTGATCGCTCAATTTGTGGACCTCTCGTTCATTGGGGGAATCGAGAGGGGATTTTGACTGTGGTCCTAACTGTAAGAAGGTTTGACCAAGTGGGTGTTTTGAGACAATCCTAACTGTAGGAAGGTTTGATCGCTCAATTTGTGGACCTCTCGTTCATTGGGGGAATCGAGAGGGGATTTTGACTGTGGTCCTAACTGTAAGAAGGTTTGACCAAGTGGGTGTTTTGAGACAATCCTAACTGTAGGAAGGTTTGATCGCTCAATTTGTGGACCTCTCGTTCATTGGGGGAATCGAGAGGGGATTTTGACTGTGGTCCTAACTGTAAGAAGGTTTGACCAAGTGGGTACTTTACGTCCAGACTCTAACAGAGAGAGTGTTGAGTGCATAGACATGGTGAGAATGGGAGTTCTTATTCATTACATTGCTGTGGTTTTGGGAACTTCCCATTACATAAATCGTCCACCCCCAGTTTCCTCTGCGGAACTGGTTCGGACATTATTATCAGTTAACTAACCGGGTTATCCTTAAGAATATTAGCTTAATATTCTCCAGGAACTTCCCGTCAAAAGTGGGGAAACAGTTTAGACTCATATACCTATTGGAGTGAAGACTATGGGGAGGATTCCGAGCGAGGTTAGTCACCTATCTCCTCCTTCTGCATCTC
This sequence comes from Asparagus officinalis, assembly GCF_001876935.1. NCBI lineage: Eukaryota > Viridiplantae > Streptophyta > Magnoliopsida > Asparagales > Asparagaceae > Asparagus > Asparagus officinalis. The sequence continues at coordinate 72,813,646 of NC_033799.1, read as the reverse complement.
AGAGTTATCAGTCCTGACCACTATTTGATGTTTTAGGGACAGAGACCGATAGTGATGAAGATTTCCGCCCTTTTACTCGGGTGAGACCTCCGACTGCTTCTCCAGGTGCTAAGTGTAAGAAGCTAGTTCGTAAGTCGCGTGTAAATCCACGGGCATCTGTCACGGATTTGACTGGAGATGATTCTACTAGCGACGGAGGTAACGCCTACCATATAGACCATTCTCTAGATCATTTAGAATTTCGAGCTCATACTTTTTCCGTTTCTATGCAGGAGAGCGCGAGGCAGGCGAGATAAGTCCCGATTCTGCTTCTTACGACTTCGCATCCTCTGGTGAGCCTGATTTACCTCACCAGGTAAAAGAGCCTGTAGACACCACCGATGCGAGGGAGATCGTCAATGCGGGACCCGATCCAGCACATTCAGGTACATCTACTATTGACGACATGCCCTTTAGATGGCAATCAAGGGTGTTGGCTGATTCAGAATTTGTTCCTCCCGTAATCGTCTCTATGCTTCTTGCTCTTTTAGATAAATTGCAGGAGGCAGACATGGACTTCGGGAGTGGAGAGGCTCACGCACCCGCAGGGGGTAAGTCATTCCCATTAATCACAGTCTCTGCATTTCTCTTTCGCCGTATTCATATTCTCTCGTGTCAGATTTCCCGACCGAAGGATTTGACGGAGAAGACTTGCTGGCAGATACTCCTATGTTCGACTATATTTATGGCTCTTCGCAGATTGATGGCCAGTTGCTTGAGGACATGTTTCCTGGGTCTACATTCACCGAGAATCCTGAGGGAGGTCCTTTCGACGGTACGTACCTCTTCTCAAGTCAATTGTAGGACTAGCCAATTTTGACTAATGCAGCTATAATGTGATGATTCTGAGCAGCTTCTGTCGAGGCTGATCCCGTCGAGCTAGCTGCGAGACCAGCTACACCAGTTGATACGTCAGCAGCGGTTACATCTCCACCACCCCCAGTGTCTTACGGGGAAGAAGGTATAAATCAAACAACTGAGAAATTTTGTTGATTTCCCATTAAGGTCTATGACGGATTTCCTTTTTTGTGCAGGGCCTTCTTCTCGGCTTCATGCTCTTGTGAGGGAATTATTATCAGATAATGATCCTGAGAAGTTCATCATCTGTATAGAAGTCCGTTCCTTCTTCTCCTTTGTGGCCCCCATGATTGGCAGGCTTCTCAGCGGCGGACTTTCTTTCTCTCAGTTTAGGCCTTTCCTTGATCCCCGGATAAACTCCATCAGAGGTGCGGGATATCTGGATCTGGCGGAGGCCCTAGTTGACAACCTTGATCGCTTAGAGCGCGAGCTTAGGAGGTTACGCGAGCTGGAGGAGGCAGGCGCTTCTTCGTTCATTGCTGCCCGTTTGGGTGCTCGCTTGCAGGCATCGCATGGTACCCGAGTTCTGGCTGAGCTCGAGGTTCAGGTACAGCGAGATCGATTAGACCGAGTTGGAGCCAGTCTTGCCACTAGATCATCTTCGCTTGCTAGCCTTGACTCTTCTATCGCCTCTTGTGAGACCGAGATAGAGGAGTTCCGCAGAGCGCTTCATGAGAGAGAGGAGACCTTGAGTATCCTTCAGGTGGCGAAGGAACAGGATCAGCAGGCCCACACCGCTCTATCTGAGGAGTTTGCATCATTGAAGCAGAAGCTGACCGAGGCGGAGGAGGTTGTTACGAAGACCTTCGCCGCTACCGAGGAGTCCACCAGGGCTGAGCTTAGGCAGGATTATGATGAGGAGCTGTCTATGCTTCGCCAGCAGATTTCTAGCCATGCATTCGATATATGATTTTACTTGTAGCATGTTTTGACCTTTATGTTCCGACTTTTGATCCCTTTTTAATGGAACTATCTTTACTTTCGTCTTTATTATGATTCCTCATCATGTTTGGCATGATTGACCATAATACTTATAGGATTTTTGGCAAACCCTCAGCCATCAACGGATTTGATTAGCCTTTACCGACTACCGTTTGAGTCGGGCTAGCATGCGGATTATCTAAATCCGTTCCGCATGTGACGTTGTGCTAAGAGAGTTAACGCTCTTAGTGCTACGATATTGAATACGTAGACTTCGTCTTTCTCACGGGAATAGACTACCCGGCGACGCGTGTTAGGCGTTGACTTTAGGATTTTTGGCTAACCCCCAGCCTTCAACGGGTTTGATTAGCCTTTACCGACTACCGTTTGAGTCGGGCTAGCATGCGGATTATCTAAATCCGTTCCACATGTAACGTTGTGCTAAGAGAGTGAAATCTCTTAGACTCGATGCTACGACTTCGAATACGTAGGCTTTGCCCTTGTTACGGGAATAGGCTACCCGGCAACGTGTATTAGACGCTGACTTATCCCTACTTAGGCTTTGGGATCAAAGTCCCCAGAATCAATGTCTGGTGTCTTCTTCATACGGAAAAAGACTAAACCGGCGACGCGTGTTAGGCGTCGGCATATCCTTTCTTAGGATTCAGGATGAAATTCCCCACGTGTGTGAGGCATGGATTTTGGTGTTATTAATAACACCCTGCCACAATATTGAATATGTGGACGGGTGTTCTTTTTAACGGTTAAGAACTAACCGGCGGCGCGGGTTAGGCGCCGACTTATCCTTGCTTAGGTTTCAGGATAGAATACCCCAGAATCGACCTCTGGTGTCTTTTTTGTGCGGAAAAAAGACTAAACCGGCGACGCGTGTTAGGCGTCGGCATATCCTTTCTTAGGATTCAGGATGAAGTTCCCCAGAATTGAACTCTGGTGTCTTTTTGTGCAGAAAAGGACTAAACCGGCAGCGCGTATTAGGCGCAGACTTATCCCTGCTTAGGTTTCGGGATAACATACCTAGGATGAATCCTAAGTTGACAAATTTTTTGAAAAGGGCTAATGTGGGAAAGGAAGAATTTTATATTCTATTTCCCGGATTCTGGAAAGGAAGAATTTTATATTCTATTTCCAGGTCTTCTTTTAGGGTGAAGGCGAACCCGAAAATAAGGAAGGAAGAATTTTATATTCTATTCCTTGATTCGGTCTTCTTTTAGGGTGAAGGCGAACCCGAAAATAAGGAAGGAAGAATTTTATATTCTATTCCTTGATTCTGGAAAGGAAGAATTTTATATCCCGAAAATAAGGAAGGAAGAATTTTATATTCTATTCCTTGATTCTGGAAAGGAAGAATTTTATATTCTGTTTCCAGCTGGACAGGAGACTCGGGATGGGATCTCCACTCCGAGAATCTGAAAGATTTAGATAAACTTACCTTTTATAGGATCGGTTATCTAATCAGGAGATGGATTTCTCGTTTATCGAGATGAATTCTCAACTTCGGTTATAACTATTGAAAAGGTGTAACCAAAGAGGAAAGGAGTTCTTTCGTTTATCGAAAGGGGACCCCGACATAAAAGTGGACCTCTTGTTCATGGGAGGAACCAAGAGGGGAAAATGTTGGTGATTTGGACCAGAAAGATATGTCTTTTTTGTGGATTCACTGCCAATTGAAATTGATCAGTGAGGGATTTTGGAGGTGAAAATTGGTTTTGGGTTATCCTCTAGAATATCAAATGTAATATTCTCCAAGGAACTTCCCGGTAAATGGGTTATCCTGAATGTACTAAGGATAATACTTTTTCAGGAACTTCCCATTTATTGGCATTAATTGCCTGGCGCCTTCTAGAGTTATCAGGCGATATGCGCCGTTTGAGTAGACTATGTCTGTTATCAGGCGATATGCGCCGTTTGAGTAGACTATGTCTATTACAAACGGTCCTTCCCATTTGGGTTCGAATTTACCTTTCTTCTTGGAATTGAGGATTATTGGTCGGCGAGCAGCGAGGACCAGATCTCCCTCCTTGAAGCTTCTTTGTCGGACCCTTTTGTTGAGGGCCCTAGACATTCTGGCTTGATAGAACTCAATGTTTTGTTGAGCTTCCAAGCGTCTTTCATCCAACATCTCAAGCTCTCTGAGACGTTTCTGATGTTGTTCATCTGCTGTCATCTCAGTCGCGAGGGCAATCCGAAGGGACGGGATTTGGATTTCCAGAGGTAGCACCGCTTCACATCCGTATACCAACGAATATGGGGTAGCTCCCGTAGGTGTGCGTATGGTGGTGCGATAGGCCCAGAGCACTTCACCCAGTTTATCGTCCCAGTCTCGTTTATTGGTCTTAACGAGCTTTGACAGGATTTTAATGATCGTTTTATTGAAAGCTTCAGCTAATCCATTCGCAGCGGGGTAGTAAGCTGTCGACGAAACGTCTTGAATCTTGAACTTATCACAAAACCTGACGAAGGCGTTGCTTATGAATTGCGGACCGTTGTCATGAATGATCCGTCTTGGCACGCCGTGTCGGTATATGACGTGATGTTTGATGAAATTGATGACGTTGTTCGTCTTCACTTCTTTAAGCGGAATCGCTTCAGCCCACTTTGAGAAGTAATCCGTAATCGCGAGAATAAACCGATCACCTTTGACTGAATGGGGAAAAATAGGACCGACTATGTCCATGCCCCATGTCTCGAACGGCCAAGATGTGGTTGACGTGTGCAACGGCTCTGGCGGTTGATGCATATAATTCGCATGTACCTGACAGGCGTGACACTCTCGAGCGTATTCGACTGCATCATGAACCATTGTTGGCCAGAAATATCCCATTCTCCTGATACGGTCGTACAGTTTGGGACCGGGCTGATGCGCACCACATTCTCCTTCGTGTGCTTCCTTAAGAACTTCTTTTGCTTCTTCGTTCGAAAGGCATCGGAGCAATAGACCATCGTACCCTCGACGGTACAACACATGGGTCTCGGTGTTGTAGAAGAATCTTGGTGCTCTTCGGCGAATCGATTCTTTTTCTTTTACATCCTCTGGCAAAATACCATATTGGACGTAATCGATGATAGGAAAACGCCAATCTCGGGGCTCAACCCCAATTTGGGTTGAATTCACCTCTTTGGCGTCTATGTTTTCATCATCTTCCTCTTCGACATCCATATTGTATATGGGTACGCAGAGTTGATGCGTCCTCACCGTAACTAGCTGTTCAGTTTCGGGAGGTTGTGCGAGTGATACCGCTAGTGCTGCCAGTGCATCCGCATAAACGTTCTGGAGACGAGGGATGTACTCGATAAAGAATTCTTCAAAAGAATCCGCCATTTTGATGGCCTCCTGGTGGCATGGGATCAGGTCTTGGTTCCTGACTTCGTACTCTCCACGAACTTGGTTGACTATCAATTGAGAGTCTCCATAAGCTTCAAGGTATTCGACCCCCAGCTCCTTGGCGAAACTGAGTCCAATGATGAGCGCGTTGTACTCGGCCACATTATTGGAACACGGACCGGTCAGAGAATAAGCCCGAGGCATTACATGCTTCCCCGGGGAAACTAAAACGACCCCCACTCCTGAGGAAATTTTAGAACATCCAGGTGCGCTCGCTACGTTAGTCGCTCGAGAAGCCCCGTCAAAGTATAGCTGCCAAATTTGTTGGTGCGACGTAGTGTTAACCTCATGGGTTTCGTCCGGCAAGTCGTCATACACCTCTGCCGTATCCGTTGTCGGGTTTGCCGCCAAAAGATCACAAATCGCCTGTCCTTTGACCGACTTCTGTTGTTTGAAGTGCAGATCGTATTGGGACAAGAGAAGGGCCTATTTTGCCAACCGTCAATTCATAGAGGCCGGTTGCATCATGAACACCCGTACTGGATTAACGTTGGAGATGACGTAAATCGTCTGTCCAACCAAGTAATGCCGCATCTTCTGTACTGCGAATACCAATGCGAGGCATTCTTTCTCAATCATCGGATATCGAGACTCAGCGCCTACCAAGGTCCGACTTAGGTAATAAACTGCCTGCTCGTGACCGTTATCGTCGTCTTGTGCTAATAAAGCACTTATCGAGTGGTTCATCGCCTTGATGTAAATCAAGAACGGTTTACCTGATTTCGGTGCGACGAGAACAGGTGGATTCGCTAGATACGTTTTGATATCTTCGAATGCTTTTTGGCAGGCGTCATCCCAAATAAACGATACACCTTTCTTGTTTAGCCTTGAGAACGGTTGGCACTTCCCAGAAAGATTGGAGATGAACCGCCGGATGTAAGCTAAGCGCCCTTGCAATCCTCTGAGTTCTCTCAGATTCCTAGGGGGTTGAAGCTCATTAATCGCCTTCACCTTATCGGGGTCGATATGTATACCTTTAGTGGTGACGACGAATCCAAGGAATTTTCCACTGGACATTCCGAGAAAGGATTTAGTAGGGTTCATCTTCAATTAATGATTCCACATGAGATCGAACATCGTCTTCAAGTCCTTGATGTGATCTTCTTTGTTGTGACTTTTTACGACCAGATCATCAACGTAGCACTCGACCGTTTTCCGGAGGTGCTCTTGGAAAATTTTAGTCATCGCTCGCTGGTACGTGGCGCCTACGTTCTTCAGACCGAAAGGCATCACCGTGTAGCAGAAGACTCCGAGGGGCGTTCTGAACGCTGTATGCTTTTCGTCGTCCGGGTGCATTTTGATCTGGTTATATCCTGAGAAGCCATCCATAAAAGACATTCTCTCGAACCCGCACGTATTGTCGATAATGACATCCGTGATTGGGAGAGGGAAGTCGTCTTTTGGGCATGCCGTGTTCAGGTCCCTGAAGTCGATGCAAATTCTGATTTTGCCGTTCTTCTTCATGACCGGAACAATATTAGCTAGCCAGTCTGGATGTTGCTCCTCTCGGATGAATCCCGATTGGACCACCTTCTTGACTTCTGCCTCAATGGCTTCCATAATCTGCGGACGAAACCGTCTCTGCTGTTGTTTGACTGGTTTGGCATCCGGCTTGATGTCGAGGCGGTGCATCGCCACGTTGGGGTCGAGCCCTGGCATGTCTTCATAGTTCCAAGCGAAGACGTCGATGTATTCCCTGATGAGAGCAATCAATTCCTCCCTTTCTTCTGGGGGAAGACTATCACTGATGAATATCGGCTTGGGGTTGGCCTCGTCACCCATGTTGATTTGGACGACCTTATCTTCAGTCGGGGGTTCTCTTTGTTCGAACCTATCGCCATACTGCAGGTTCAAGTGATGAACCCACGGGTCTTCCCACGTTGATATTTGATCGTCATCTTCTATCGTGGACGGATCAGCTGTAGTCATGTTTGACATTAGAGCTTTGAAGACTTCTCCCAGACTTGTATCGGAATCTCCTCCCGAAGAATCTGAATGGTACCCATCTTTGCATTGCTTGGATGACTGGTCATTGATTAACCAGCAACATTCGTCTTCTGAGGACGAAGTATACCCTAATCCTCGTCTGAATCTATAATAGTTATCCGGCTTCCCTTTTGGTACGTATGCCGCTTTGACCGGAACACGGGAACCTCGATCGAAATATAAGCCTTCTCCGAGTGCGAAGTTATATCCATGTTTTTCCATAAGCTTGCGCGCTTCATGACTATACTTGGATAAGTGCAGACCGGGCTTGTCATAGCTCTCGTCTTCTCTTAGGAAATGATCGGGCAGTGGAGAACCCTCTCCTTTACCGTACACCACTTCTCTCTCGCCTCCTACTTTGGTGGGGATGACCAGAGATGTTCCGAAGGAGTGTTGGAAGCGCTTCTTCGTTACATAGGACGATCGAAGCGGCATATACAAATCGGGATTATCATACACTCCCTTTAATACATCATCCAAAGACAAAGAGTACTCTAAATCGTCATTTATTTCATTATCGGCAAGCTGCCAGTTACAACTGCCATCTGACGATTGTTCATCACCGAGGTTGATTACTAAGGGTACAATGTCATTTATAACAAAACCTCCAGAGTAATCAAATCCGGCTTCGGTATCAGCTTCTTCCCCACTGTCCGTGCCGTGGGCCGATGGTTCAGTATCGGATTTGTTGCCATAAAGGAGAGAATCAGTGAAGTAATTCTCGTACCCTTTAAATGGTTGCTTATCCGCGACCACCGTCCTCACTTTATTATCAGTGTCTACATATTTCAGACACTGATGAAGAGTAGAGGGGATTATAACGTTACTATGGATCCAAGGCCGACCCAATAGTAAGTTATATGAAGTTTCGGCATCGATCACATAACACGTGACCTCCGTCTTCAAATCACCCATTTGGCACTTTATCCGGATCTTACCCAAAGGTCTTGATCCGCTGGTATTAAACCCATAAATAACCATGCCTGTAGATGCCAGCTTACTGACCGGAATGCCAAGGCTATGCATTAGGCGAAGCGGCATGATACTCACAGCGGAACCCGGATCCACTTGGATTCGGTTAACCTCGCTGGAGCCGATGTACCCGACGAAATACAAGGGGCGATCGTGATTCGAGTTCTTCGTCTACATATCCTCTTTGGTGAAGGTTATGCAGGGAAGGTTCTTCGTCGCTATATTGCAGCTCTGACTCAGCGGTTCTGACTGTTCAGGCACCGGCTTGATTTGAGTCAGGAATACCTCCGAGTTGGCCAAAGCTTCTTGCAAGGCCTCCCTGGTTTCTTTGGACAACCGCAGTAACTCATACAACGTTATTCGTGCAGGAATGTTGGCTAGTTGAGCCATGATATCGAAGACTTGCGGAGTCTTCGAGCTTTCCGGTTTATCTCTTCCAATCGGACGATTGAAACGAGACTGCTTCGGATTCTGAACCTCCTGGGGATTTTTCTCTTTCGGCTTATTGACCGGCTGTCTTCGAGCCTCTTCGCCCGGTGTAGGAGTTGCAATCACTCCCATATCCGTGAGAGTTTTCGCTGGTCCTCGCTTATTTACCCCCTGCTCACTAGGTGGCGGATAATTGTAGTGATACTCATTTCCGCTCCTAGTGGCGAAGACTTCTTGTTCTTCCTCGGAGAGCGGGAAGGTAGGAGCTTCATCCCCATCTTCTTCGAAGATTACGGAGGTAGCATTGCAGGATTTGGCTTTCCCTTTTCTCCTCGAGGAAGTCGCCCACTGTTCGTCTTCGATGAGATCAGGGTGGACCCAAAGAATTTCGCCGCTCGAGGTTGTATGTGGCACAAGTCCCTTTTGGCGTTGTCCGTGCGGATCGTCATTCACTGTCTTTATCCCAACTTTGGTGATGCTCCGCTCTGGTTCAAACCATGTTGAGGGCACCGATCCAAAGCTGATTGACACCGCGTTGCTCCGACATTCTTGGACGGCTTTGGAGTTATGACACCTACGTCAATCAAAGCCTGGATCTTGTCCTTGAGGTGGTAGCACGACTTCGTCGGGTGATGGACCGCTCTATGATACGCGCAATACCTCGGATCTGTCACCTTGCTAGCCCCTTCTTGATCTACGATCGCCGGCAGCTGGATTTTGCTGTTTTCCACCAGGTACTTGAAGATGGCGGGGACTTCGTCGTCCTTGAAGGAGTATGTTTTGGGAAACCTTGGCTCCGACGACTTCTGCTTCTGAGGCCGTTGTTGCCACTGCGACTTTGGTTGTTGTGGCGCTCGCTGCTGTGGCTGCTGTGAGGTTGCAATTGAAACGTTTGGTTAGTGTCAACTGCATTAGCACGCGCCTTACCTTTTCCTCGCGGGGTAAAGTTCTGTTGTGGAGCAGTCGCCGCTTGTTGGCCTCTTTCCGCCTTCTTCCTCCTGAGGAATCGCTCGGCTTGCTCCCCTCGGACCTTCAGATCCTTCCACGTATTGGATGGTGCTGTCCCCATTGCTTCTAGCACATCCAACGCGAGGTTGTTGTGGCAGGTCTGGAGGATGAATTCCTCGGTGATCGGGTCTTCCAACACATCTAGTGCAAGGTTGTTGTGTCAAGTCTGGAGGATGAACTCCTCAGTGATCGGGTCCCGACAATTCATCGCTTTGTTCCGGAACCTCTTGACGAAGGTGTCGACCAGCTCTCCGTCTTTCTGCTTCTCATCGAGCAGCGTTCCGATGGATATCTCGGTGTCGTCGTCGAAGAAGTTGGTGAGAAATTTGGTCTCCATGTCGTCCCAGCTATTCACACTCCCTGGCTTGAGGCGGCGATACCAATCGAAGGCGGCTCCGCGAAGAGTGCCAACGAAGGACCGTACCATCAGAGGCTCATTACCGGAGATGACACCCAGGTGCGATTTGAAGTAAATCAAATGTTGAGTGGGTGAACCCTTCCCATCAAACGGCGTGAAGTTAATTAGACTGAACTTCGCCGGATAGGGGATCACGGCGTGAAGTTAATTAGACTGAACTTCGCCGGATAGGGGATCGATTCCCATTCTCGTGGGTATGGACAAGGAATGTCCGTCTTCTTCATCTCTTGAGCGGAGATCAACGTGTTGATTTTGCTCTCGAGATTTTTGATCTTCAAGTTTTCACTTGTATCTTCGTTGGCATCCTCATTATCACCCCCTGCATTGACGGGAGGATCGTTGGTATTATTCGCATCCGTGTCCTCACCTTCCAGATTGATCGGGTTAGGACGACTTGGCCCGCCTCGCTGATTTGTCAGCGCTTGGATTTGCTGGTCATGCATCTCTCTCATAGTCTGCATAGCCATCTGCATTTCATGCTTGAAGCTCTCTTGCTGTTTAGCCATGGCTTCTTCGACCATCTTGGCTACTTGTTCCGCGCTTATCATCAGAGCTTCGCGGGGTTGTCCCTCGCTGGATACCGTGTTGTCTGATGCAACTACAGAGTCGGCATCCGATTCTTCATCTTCTGAAGGAGGTCTTGTCCGAACCCTACCATAAGTTCCTCGTGTAATGGTTCCAGACTGCAGACGAGTCAGGTACCGGGGTACTGGTGGGATTGACTCGGGATTGTCCCGTGTCGACGACCTTTTGCTGGTCATATTGGTGGTGACCTTCGGGTATTCCCCGTATTCAACCACTCTTCTTCTTCGTCGGAAACGCCTAGGCCTTGACTTTGACGTTTCAGCATTGAGCCTTTCAAAAACCAAAACTCTTTCGGGGACCGTCTCAATGCAGCTGCATTCAGACAATACCGCCCGAATGAGTTTGGAACAGGGGCATTGAGTTTCTAATTTTCGGGGACTCCTCTTCCTGGTTTTCCTCATGCTCCCGTCACGATAGTACAATTCGTCAGTTTGACGATCAGAGCAACTCATCGTGTGTCGGCATGATCTCTCAGGTATAATGTTATCGTCATCAGATGACAACGACTCCTTCTGAGGGTGAATTGCCTTCTTTGGGCCTTCAAGAGTCACGCGCCTCGAAACATGCCTTTTTGGGCATGAATTCTCAGCGGGCTCCTGGACCTCGATGCGCAGATTGGTGCGCGGAGCTGGCTTGAACTCCTTGTCATGCTGATGGCGACGGCGACCCCCAGCATGTTGAGTCGTTCGGGGCTTCTTGATCGGGCCCAAACACTCTTGAACTGGAGCCTTGCCTCGTTTATCGGGAATTGGACCGAGGCGCTCCAGGACTGACTTTCTCCTTTGGGACGATTCCGCAGGATCTCCCGGAGTGGCTACTGGAATTGCCGGCGATTTTGGTTGACTCTCCGGAGGTTGAACCTTCACTGAAGGCTGCAAGGGTTGTGCCTTAGCCTGAATTGCCGCCTCAGACTTCGGCTTCCAAACTTGACGTGTGGCGGCAGGCTTTTTGGCACCTCCTTCTGCAGTCTTCTTGCGCGGTCTCTTGAACTTGAGCCCGTGCTTGCGCTGACATTGCGCGGCGCTTGTGAATGGCGCTCCTCCGAGTGTCAAAACCGGTTCGTTTGACACAGGACCCATTAGTTCGTTGGCAGCTATGGAGGATCGCCATTCATCGGCGTTGAGGCTGTTCTTGCCTCTTCGGTTTTCAGTATCCGGCGTTGTAGCGGATTCGTCGTGTGGACTCATCGCGCTTGACGTATCTTTGGCCAAGCTGGCGTCGCCGTTGACGCGGCTCCTCTTCGAGAAGAGTTCGCGCCTCCTTGGTGACGGAGGTTGGGTTGGAACAGCCTCGAACTGTGCTTGACTGGTTGTTGAGCTTGCCACCGACGTAGATTCTGCGGTGATTCGGGGTGAGATCCGTCGTTGGGTAGGCTTCATACTTCACTCGTACAACGCACGCTTTCTCCTGGAGGAGATTCTTGGCACTTACGGGGGCGAGGTCGATCGGCGAGGATGACAGATACTCCTCGAACTTCTGTTGATCCGAATTCATATTCGACCTCGCTCTTCGGCTGGATGCAGATCGGTGGCTGGCGACGCATCGATCTCGACAGCGAGATCGTCGCCTGCCCACTGTGGTCGGCCAGATTGTTCGCCGGGAAAAAATTGTGGTCTCTTCATTGATTCCATCGTACGCACTTTGAGTAATTTGTTATCGATTTACAAAAAGCCTTCGATCTTTTTATAAGCATCTGATTACAAATAAGCAAGGACAAAAAAGATTACAATGTTTCTCATTATTTGTCGAACAAATCACGAGCTCCTGTTTTGCGTCACCTCGGCCTTGCGTGCGGTTCTTCGGCCAGCCGCCGGGGTTTTATCGTGGACGCACCGGCGTGATCTAAGATCGGCCGGATCTACACGGAATATCGGGCGTGATCTCACGAAGGAGATAACGGCCGTGGGGATTATTTCGCAACATGAAAATAATAGGCCAAGCGTCGATGATCGGAAGCCAAACGCGATATCGAGCTCCGCTTCTGCGGGATCAAAAGCCAAGCTTTGATCCGGAGGAAATCACGTGTAGATCTCAGATTTGAACTTCTGCTCAACTCGCTGGCCTAAAATAGCAAGCGACGATCGCCCAGAAGAACAGATCTGGAAGTCCCGTGCTTTGAGTTGTAAGTGCTAGGGTTGAAGTTCTCACTTCGGCAGAGGTCTCGGCCGCTCCAGAAAATCCAACCTTTTTTAAATGAACAAAGGGGAGCCTAGTTTATAGGCAACCCTCACCCTGCTGCCGCCCCGCTTGTTTTTTTTTTGTTTTTTTTTTTTTTTTGTTTTTTTTTTTGGCACGTGTGGCGGCTGGCCACCTTGAGTTGGCTCGGCTCATGCTCGAGCCACCCTGAGGTGGCTCGGCCTTGGCCGAGCCCCTCCGGGCGTTTGTCGATTCGTCCGTTTTCCGGTTCTGTGGTTGGTTTGTTCGGACTCGATTCGTTGACCTGATTTGACAGTTAATCTGGTTCCTAATTTGGCAGTAAATCCACCTCTGAGTTCGAGTCCGAAACTGATCTTGATTCGATCGCGATTCATCCGAGTTCGCTCTTGGTTGAATGACTCGTTGATTCACCGATTCGGTGTTCGAGTTCAGATCCGTTCCGTATTCGGATGACTCGTTGACTCACCGAGCCGTTGGCTTGATTCCGCACACAACTGGATGTATTCCGTCACTTGCGTGCGACTCGTTAGCCTCGTCGCCTTGTTGATCCGCTTCGTTGTGTGTCATTTGGCTTTGGTGTTGTGGACAGACGCTCGTGTTTAGATACGTCGCCTGATGGTTCGTCGGTTTGTCGAATCAGCCTGCCGAGCTGTGTTAAGGGACCCATAGGCAGTTTTATACGCCTACACATACAGTCATAAATACCTATATTAAGGCAGTATAGGCATCGAACTCGCCTCACAAGCTGTGAGATAGAGTCACAGCCTAATAAATGGCGAGACGATCTCAATTGTATCACACGCGTAAAGGACTAAGCATATTAACGTGCGAACGACACGGTAACATACCCAAGTCCGCGTAATATGACACGACATGAGATCACCCCATGTTGCCTTAAAACGTGTTTCGACCAAGCAAAACACGTCTTGTGAAGCGTCCACCCCCACGAAGGAGGGTGGCGGCTCTTCCCAATTGCCTCACCAAGGAGAACAAAGCGGAGATGCAATATGCAGTATGATATATTAGTATTGAATTCGTGAATAAAAGAGGTGATGACGTTATACCTGTGCAACTGAAAGGCGTTGGCTCAGGAGACTGAGTCGACGAATGACCCCTCGGGATACGTGACCTCTTTGACGACATGACTAATCTGCAAAGAAAATTAATGGTTTAGTTATGTCGAGAAGTGAAGACAAGAAAGATCGTACAACAAATCAAGCCAAATATCTCGGAGTTTCGGTTCGTGACATGCACGTGGCCAAACAAGAAAGCTCGACGTGCCTAAAAATCCGATTCTCGTGCATGACTAAAAGCCCAAAGATCACTATCCCAAGTTAGACTAAATTCGTGCATATAAGGGTCAGGCATGATTACAAGTCTCAAAGAATTTTAGCCATGCACAAAATTCAAGAATCAAGTGCTCGTGTCTCTAATGGGATCGAACAAACCAAGAATTGGGGTTCAATTGGGCAACCAGACAACAACTCCTACAAGTTTGAGAGTCAGAATCAAACCAGGAACAAGTGGAATACAACCCAAAATCAGGTTCAGCCAACTCTCAACCACTCAAAAATTTCGGCCATACAACTGAAATATCAAAGAATATAAACCCAAACTAAGCCTCACTCAAATGCTCAGCCATCATTCAAGAACCCAAAATCAAGCTTTGTGTTTCCCCCCAAATCAAAAAGCTAGGGTTTCGGAAAATCAAGCATTTAAAATGAAGAAATCAAATTGAGGCCATTGAACGCGGGTCTTACCTAAATTTGAAGAAAAATCAACAAAGAAGAACCCTCGTTGAGAAACAAGAAGCAAGAGCAACTCTGATTTGAAGAAGAGGCCTCAGTGATTTCTAAACCCTGGATCTTGAGGTGGAACTGCTCTTTGAAATCAAGGGTTGGGGAAGAAAACTTGAAGAAGTTGAGGGGTTTAAAGAGAAAGGAGGAGGGAAGAGATGAATTTTTGAACTGAAGAAGAAATTCCCAAATAGAGAAAGGAAGAAGAAGAGATCGGGTTTTATAAACCCTGAACCGAACCCAAATCGGGGCTGAACTGAACCAAGCCCGGTCCGAACCGCTCGAACCAAGACAAACCCGACCGCAGCAAATCACTG
>NC_033799.1:72772509-72797757 GCF_001876935.1 Asparagus officinalis | reverse complement strand
GTCTCGGAGACTAAGATCAAGCTTAGATCGTGGAGATCTCTCTGGTAGATCTCAGATCTGTTTTCTTTCCTCGTCGAAATCCTGCCGTTTTTTCTGACGTGGATGTCGCCGGTATTTTCTCGAGGATTCAGATCTGTACGGTCTCAACTTGTCTTCAAAGTTTCAAAACCGATTCACTCCCTTCAATCCCGCAGCAGTTCCGACTCTTGAAAGTTCGCCTCCGATAAATGAACATTTCTAGGCCTATTTATAGCTCTCAGGACGAGTGGCGGGGCGCAAAACAGAAAATGTCGGGGGCCACCTGCGGGTGCCGCACTTGTGCCTACCACCCGTTTGAAGGTGGACTCGGCAGGACCGAGGCCACCCCGAGGTGGCTCGCCACCGAGCTCCTCAGGGTGGGCTCGGCCTTGTAGCCGAGCCACGCTTGAGGTGGCTCGGCTTTTGGCCGAGCGGCTGCCTCGCGGGTGTTTACCTTTTGTCGTTTTGCGTTGTTCGGCTTTGTCCTGTGCTTCGGTTGACTTGAGACTGGCCTGATTGTGCATGATCTGGCATTCTGGCAGAATGCGTCGGATCGCTGTATTTGGCAGTCAATATCGCTTCTGTAGGTTCGAGTGCGGAAGACTGATCTTGATTCAATTCGCGATTCGTACCGGTCTTTACTCTGGTTGGATGAGCTTCGTTATCTCCTTAACACTTGGCTCTTGATTCGCGAACGGCAGTAGTATGGATGGATTTCCGGTTGCTTCGTGTGCATTCGTCGATCTGTCATCTTGTCGCCTCGTTGGTTCGTCGGTTTGTGCCGAGCTATGCTAGGGGACCTATAAGCAATTTTATATACCTACAACAATCCACACATGGAAGGATTTGATGGAACAAGATGAGATGGCAGAAAAGTCATCCGAAAGTTTCAACAAATTCGAGCCGTGCACAAACTTCAAGGGCAACAAAGGCAAACAAGGGTAGACCTCCCAATCGAAAGCCAAAAAAACTTTCATGGTCAAGGTCCAAAATCCCAACAACCAGAAAATGGAACCAAGGAAGAATGTTCAATGTAATTACTCATTCAAAGATTAACATACGGTGGCCATCTTACATGTCCTCAACAAGGGTAATCGGTTAAAACTTCCCAAAGCCCGATGACATGAAGAAGTCAGAAAGACTAATGATCCTAACTACTGTCTTTATCACAGAATATTGGAACACCCAACAAAGAACTACAATATCCTCAAGGATAAAATCCAGACCTTTGTTGAATCAGGGATTCTCAAGCTCAAACCTAAGCAAAAGAAAGTCACTACTAATATGGTGACTCTCCAATTCGGCTCCATGTCGGAAATCCAACCTAAGATGGCGTTGTCCCCATTCCTACCACAAGGATGGAAGTGGTCAATTATGACCAATAAAACTGACAAAACCAAAGCTTAATCCCTCTCACTACAGCGAAAGGAGCAATGATGTGGGTACATCCCGATCTTCTCCAAGATGAGCATTAGACTCTTCAAGAGTCTAAGACCTAGCGCAAGATGAAATCTTGTAATGCAATCTCTGCAATCATTGGAGAGAAATCTTTATATGTCTCTTCAATCACTGATTCAAAGGAAGAGAAGATTGTTATGGCAGGGATAAGGTCTAGCCGAGATTATTTGAAGAACTATGATCAGTCAGGATCTTCCAAACAACCCGAACCGACCAAACAAAAGGAAACGCGGCTTGACAAGACCTTACAGTGCCCCTCAAACAATCCTAAAACCCTATTCTGATATGATATTATGGCCCAATTAGCTAATACCCTAGTTCGTATAGCCTTATTTGAACTTTTATGTTTGTCCAAGGAAACGAGGGAAGCTTTAAAAGAGGCTTTGAATGACAGCGAGACGTTCCTTGCCCACATGATTGAGCCTCCACGGAATGAAGAACACAAGCAGTGCTATCAGTGCCAATGACAGACACCTTGTATCACTTTCACTCCAGAAGAGATGCTCATCAAAGATGGCCATCACAACCGACTCCTTTATTATACTGGTTATGTAAGGTCGACAAAGGTTGAAAGGATTCACATCGATCCAACCTCAACATTGAGCATTATTCCGCGGAGATTCTTGAGCTTTCTAGGTATTCTCCTTCACAAGCTCTCAAAGACTTCCGCCACCATATTCGGCTTCAACTCTAGCAATAGCCGATCTCTTAGGAAGATCTGACTTAAATGCCGGATCAATGATTTGCAGACGTAAGTGACTTATTATATTATCAACATCGAAACACCTTACAATCTCCCCTTGAATGACCATGGATCCATTCCAACATGCTCTTCCCTTCGATACTCCATCAGTGCTTCAAATACATTGATGAACAGCTGGTCTAACAAAGAGTTGAAGCTAAAAAGCATCCTTTTAAAGGAGTGGAGTATTACTTTACCGATTCTTTTTTGTACAATGAAAATTATACAATTGAGATTGTCCTTCCCAATGATGAAGATAGCACCAATGAAGCTCGCTCCGTCATGCGAAGGTTTCTACATCAGTTATGTAGCCCGCCCCAAAAACACTCATGCAGATGCTTTGAATCCATTGTAGCCACTCTTGCCTTGACGCCCAAATCTACTAGGCACATCATAGTGACTAGCCATTAATTATGCTCCCCAAAGTAAATTTATCTCTCTATTTCTGGATATACAAAATAATGATACTTTTGTAAGGCTCGCACAATACTATAGGGACAACGAATACAATCCTCTTTACTCAATAGTTCTGCGGTAAATAAATTTTATCTCTCTATTTTCGTATATGCTCATTAGTCCAGCGGCAATAGGTTTTATCTCCCTATTTCCAGATATACTGCAAGATGATCGTACAACGGTGAATAGGCACCTCAGCCCAACCCAGAAAACATACATCGATCATCTTTGAATATTTAGTATAACCGAGGTCTCGTTACGGGAAAAACATCCAAATACTCCTAGTGTGGTACAATCGAAATCTCATTACGGGATAAACCTCCACACCGAGCATCCATAACTGATGAGCAATACTTTAACATATATTAATTCACTCTCATTAATTCAACATGTGTCAAAAACAACATAAACTAAGTATACATGCACATATCTCGATGTCTGTGTCCATATCTGGTGTTCACCATCATCTCAGGTGTTAAACAACTCTTAAACATTGAAATATAACAGTACAAGATCGAGAAACTCTCTCGAAAATCAAATAGTGTCGAACAAAACATGCACATGCCACTGCTAGATTGGCGGTCGACCGTAGAGTATGCGGCGGTCGACCAAACCGCAACCCGAAGCCTCCCAGGCCTCGGACTAGCGCGCGGTCGATCGAAAGGTGTGTGGCGGTCGACCGGACTTGATATTTACAGACAGTACAGGTTTCTATACAGATTGTGTTCGTGACTTGACTTTGTGGCTTAAACTTGTTTAAAACAATATGAAACTTGCATGAAATCATATAAACAGTAGATTAACATCTCTAGAAACAAATTCAACATATAAAGCATGATTATTTGCACAAAAAATCATATTTAAACCCTCAATCATGCATGAAACTTCACAACGAAGAACAAAACATCTAAATTCAGATAAACAATGTTTTAAATCATCTTCAGATCTTGAAACACTTCTGTAAATTCGTTCTTAATCTCTTTAATAAGAAAAGGCCTAGTCTTATACACATAATATACAAGATTTGCTTTTTATACTCAAATTAATCAATTAGGCTCTATAAAACTTATTAAAAATTCTTTAAAAACGTTTTTAAAACAGGGAGAGGGATTAGCAGAGATGAAACTCACCTGGGACTTGTTGAAAACGTGCAAGATGCAAAGCCAAGATAGATCCCTAAGCCAAAAGCCAAAAACAACCCGAAATCCCGCTCCAAAGCCTTTGAATCTTCCTCAAAAATCAAATTAGGGTTTATAGGGGAGTTTGATGGCTGCTAGGGTTTCAAAAAACTGAAAAACTCGTGAAAAAATCATATATATAACAGAGAAAACGGATGTAGGCTTTAAAAATCCGAAACCAACTCAAAATAGGAAAAACAATTTGCTATTAGAGGGATAGAATACAAATGGGTTTACAATCATACAAATTAAACCCTCAAACTAACTCTCAAATCCCTTATAATCTCTCTCTCAAAAGACCCAAAGGAGCCTCTGATTTTCCTGTTGCACGCAACCCAAGAAAAAACTCTGCCTTTGCACAGCCGAAAAAGAGATCTGACGTTTTCCCCTTTGCTTGCACCTGTATGCCGCCTTTTCTCTCTGCAAACTTTTCCTTGCACACAAACCCTAGGCTAAAAATAGGATTCCTATTTATAACCGAGAGTCCATAGCAAAAACTAAACTCGAAACCCGCTGGAAATAGGGTGTCTCGCATAGGTTAGGCCCCACTTCCCTTAAACAACCAATCTCCTCACGCGTCCAGAGAATAATAAAAGACCCCCTTCGCAGCTAAACCCACTGGTTCTTAGCCTCCCACACGCATCCCTTTGCAGCTGAACCCGCTGGTTCTTAGCCAGCCTCCCACGCGCTATCCAACAATTCTCCACCTCGGTGAAGTTTTTCCAAAACTGAGCCGACACTAACCAAACCAAATGTCTCACTTATTGCGTCCAGTACGAAGTGAAACAATTCACGACAACAGACTCAATCCACAACAAGTTGAGAACCCAAATGAGAATGCAAACACTCTCCAAATGTCGGTATCAACTCACCAAATCGGCTGCATCAAATTGACTGCCTACATATCCTCTTGCCCAAGGAATCAAGCCTTCACGTAGTTCACCCAAATGACCTCCAAAGGCCTCAACACCGAAGAATGTTCAAAAGCTCCAAACAATGACCAAACTTCACACCCGAAACAACTTTGGTCAACATATCTGCAGGGTTGTCCTTCGTGTGGACCTTCTCCAATATGACATCTCCATTATCCAAAACGTCACGAACAAAGTGGAATCTGACATCGATGTGCTTCGTGCACGCATGATAAACCTGGTTCTTCACCAAATAGATAGCTGACATGCTATCATAATATACCTGAAGGGTCTCCTGTGAAATCCCAAAGTTCTCCAATAATCCACGCAACCATAAAGCCTCCTTAACAGCTTCAGTCACCGCCATATACTCCGCCTCTGTAGTAGAGAGAGCCACTGTGAACTGAAGTGTATATATCCAACATACCGGTGCTCCTGCCAATGTAAACACATATCCTGAAGTAGACCGGCGCTTGTCAAGATCTCCCGCATAATCTGAATCCACGTAACCAATACAATCATGTCTTGTCTTCTCATTCTTCTGAAAAATAAAACCAACATTCACGGTACCTTTGATATACCGTAGAATCCACTGCACGGCCTCCCAATGACCCTTCCCGGGGTCGTGCATGTACCTCGATACCATGCTCACGGCCTGTGACAAATCTGGCCTTGTACACACCATCGCATACATCAAACTACCTACTGCACTGGCATATGAGACCTTCGACATATAATCTCTGTCCTCAACTAAAACAGACGACATACTAGTTGAAAGCTTGAAGTGGGGAGCCAATGGAGTGCTAACTGCTTTTGTATTGCCATCAAAGCTGAATTTCTTCAACATCTTCTGTAAATAGCTCTTCTGTGTAAGCTTCAATCTCCCCTTCACCCTGTCTCTCTCAATCTCCATACCCAATATTTTCTTTGCTTCTCCAAGATCCTTCATCTCGAACTCGGATGACAGCTCCTCTTTCAACTTTTGAATAGCCGAAGAATTCCTGGAAGCAATAAGCATATTGTCAACATATAAAAGCAAATATATGTGCTCACCATCCTGTAGCTTATGTATGTAAACACATGGGTCATATGGGCTCCTCGTGTACCCCTGGCCAATCATAAAGCCGTCGAATCTCTTGTACCACTGTCACGGCGATTACTTCAATCCATAAAGAGACTTCTTCAGCTTGCAAACCAAATCTTCTTTTCCTGCAGCTTTGAATCCCAAAGGTTGTGTCATGTAGATTTCCTCATCTAAATCTCCATGTAGAAAGGCTGTCTTCACATCCATCTGGACCAAATCCAAATCCAGCTGTGCCACCAACGCTAATAAAATCCGAATCGACGAATGCTTTACAACGGGTGAAAATACCTCATTATAATCAATGCCCTCTAGCTGTGCATATCCCTTGGTAACCAATCTGGTTTTGAACCGAATGTCCCCAATAGAAGATCCCTCCTTCTTCGCATATACCCACTTGCAACCAATAGCTTTCTTACCCTTAGGTAGCTTTGCAAGTTTCCAAGTGTCGTTCTTCTGAAGAGATCGCATCTTCTCCTCCATAGCTTCCCTCCACCTGATCGAATCGGGGCTAGACTCTGCCTCCCTGAATGTGGATGGAACCATATCATCAACGACCTCCACTGATAATGCATATGCGACCATGATATCATTATACCTAGCTGGCCGACGATTCACCCTTCTAGGTCTATTCGCTGCAATAGACTCCTTAACATGACCATGCTCCCGAGTCTCACAATCCACTGTATCCTCTATCTGCCCGGCTGCCATCCCATCTCCTCCCAGTGCCACCTCTGTAGGAGCCTCGACGGATACAATGCTCTCTGGAGTGAGTGGAGTCACATCATCCTCCACCTGCTATGATATCTCCTGAATCTGGTCTTCCTCCACCTGCTGAGGAACTTGAGGCTTTATCATGTACGCCTCGTCAAATATGACATCCCTGCTAATAACTATATTCTTGTCCTGTGGATCTCATAACTTGAAGCCTTTAACTCCATCTCTAAATCCCACAAAGACTGCTTTCCTCGCCCTCGGATTCAATTTACCATCACTGACATGGTAATAAGCAGGACACCCAAATATCCGAAGCGACTCATAGTCACTAGCTACCTGTTTGTGGGAACGCTCCAACGGAGTCTTCCCCTGTATCGCAGTGCACGACAACCTATTCACAAGATGGCTCGTATAAACCAACGCTTCGGCCCAAAAGGATCTTGACAATCCACTCTGCGTCATCATACACCGCACCTTCTCCAGCAAGGTACGGTTCAACCTTTCAGCCACCCCGTTCTGTTGTGGTGTCTCACGTACTGTGAAGTGTCGCCTAATGCCGTGATCCCGGCAAAACTGCAGAAACGGATCACTCTTATACTCTCCACCGTTATCAGAAAGAGTTGATTTAACCGAAAGTCGGTTATAAGCCAAGGATGAAGAAGATCTTGTTGCCGATCTCCAAAGCTCCAACCGATCCAACTCCTCGATCTGATTATAAAAAATCCGATCTCCAAAAATCGATCCTTAACTCTGTTGAGTTTGTTGTTATTTATAGGGGATTAAGGGGTGTAACCACCTCCTTAATTCGCTCCTAAGTGGGGCTAATGGGATGTAACCGCCCCTTAAATCACTCCTGAGTGGAGTTATGATCCCCTCAGATCATGGGAAACGGTTTTGAAACCGTTCAGCTCGTGTTTGAACGCAGTCAAACGCGGCCCGCGTTGCTGGCATGAATTATGCTGTCCAAACGCACGGTCTAGAGCTGAACGCGCAGTGCTCTGGAAGCTGCGTGGTGTTAGCGGATGAAAGCTAGCGTTGCGAGCGCATTGCAGCTGCCGCCTTTGGCAGCGCTTGCAGCTGCGTTTGAGCAGCCGTTGGGCGGCGAATAGAGTTGCCCCGCTGGTGCAGCGATTTGAGCTGCGTTGTCCAGCGATGTTGAGCTGCGTCGCGCAGCATGTTTGAGCGCGTCGGGCAGCATGTTGAGCCCTTGCGCACGGGGCCAGCCGATGCTTGAGCTGCGTTGTGCAGCATGCTGGGCAGCGATGTGAGCTGCGTTGTGCAGCGTTTGAGTTGCGTCAGTGCCGATTTTAAGCTGCCGTTTGCAACTGTTTGCCCGAGCTGCATTGAGCCCTGCGTTCGCATCGCTCATGAATGCCGTGCCGCATCTTGATGGCCTGGTACGCGGGGAGGACTTCCACGTCATTGATTTGAAGAGACGCTCGATTTGTAGTCTCTTCTGTGCGATAGCGTTGCAAAGATCGTCATTTTGTAATCTTTGCCTTTAGCTCTCTTGAATATGAGATAGTCGTCCAGATTGTAACTCCCGATGTTGATTCATGAAGGCCTGTTTGATTAGAGCTTTCAATCAGTGGCGTGGAAGGTCGCTCAGATTTGTGACCTTCAGCGATCTATGCTGAAAGTCTTCGAATTGTAGCCTTCTAGGCAAGTCGTCAAATTGTAACTATCCCATCAGCAGTGTTTGATGAGATCAGCTAATCTATTCATGATTTTTAGACAGCCTACAGAACCCCCTCCAAACGTTTCTCGAAAGTCCGGTTGACTGGGACGAATTTTCGGAATACTTTGGATCTCAACTTTGACTTGGACCTGTTTGCTCCTTTGTGCGCTAAGGATTTGTCTCTGCCACTTGCTTCGAAGCGCATCATCGTTGAAGGGATTTGCCACATAGGACCTGTCCGTGAAGGCTAGCCCCGCCATAATCCTGCTTCCTAGGACATGTGCGGGATTGACCCTGCATTTTGAATTTGCGAAACACGGTGTGTGACTCCGGCCGTTTCGGTTTTTGATCGCGCCGGCTCTGACCTCAATGTTTTGCACTTAAGACATGGAAGTGGCTTCCGTGCATTTTTGACTAAGTCTTTGAGACTTGTCTTTG
The DNA here is from genome assembly GCF_001876935.1 of Asparagus officinalis. NCBI lineage: Eukaryota > Viridiplantae > Streptophyta > Magnoliopsida > Asparagales > Asparagaceae > Asparagus > Asparagus officinalis. The sequence continues at coordinate 72,789,080 of NC_033799.1, read as the reverse complement.
GCTCATCTGTTTTAAGTCTCGGCTCACATCCATTAAGCTGATGGGCCTGCAAACGTGCATAGGATTTTTGGCAAACCCTCAGCCATCAACGGATTTGATAAGCCTTTACCGACTACCGTTTGAGTCGGGCTAGCATGTGGATTGTCTAAATCCGTTCCACATGTAACGTTGTGCTAAGAGAATGAACCCTCTTAGACTTAATGCTATGATTTTGAATACATAGACTTTGTCATTTTTACGGAAAAAGACTAACCGGCAACGCGTATTAGGCGTAGGCTTATCCCTACTTAGGATTTGGGATAAAACGACTAACCGGCAACGCGTGTTAGGCGTAGGCTTATCTCTAATTAGGGATCGAGATAAAGTCCCTCATGCGTAAAAGGCATGGATTTTGGTGCTACGATGTTGAATACGTAGACTTTGTCGTTATTTCTTCCTGTGTTACTTGAAACACTGAAAGAAAGTTGGAAGCGCCAGAAGTGTAGTATTAACTTGGCGTGACTTCTCACTTAGAGTGAAATTCAGAAATTTTCTTTATTATCACTGGGATAACTTCAGAAAATCTTTAATCCACTGGGGATTTTATAATGAAAACTTGCTATTCTTGTTGAAAAAAGATTAACAAGTTCATTGGGGGGTTTTACTGTTAGAGGTGTGATGTTAACCTAACAGTATTTTTATGGACCTATCGCTCCATTCTGGACCTATCGCTCCATTGATGAGAGTCGATAAGTGGAAAGTGTTGCGATCGGAGCAACTTTGAGGACCTATCGCTCTATTGACGAGAGTCGATAAGTTGATTTTGTCAGAGGTGTTTGATATTAACGTGACAGGATTGTGTTGCGATTAGAGCAACTTTGTGGACTTATCATCCTATTGATGAGGATTGATAAGTGGGTTTTTGTCAGAGGTGTGATGTTAACGTGACGAGGTTGTGTTGCGATTGGAGCAACTTTGTGGACTTATCATCCTATTGACGAGGATTGATAAGTTGATTTGTCAGAGGTTTGTTGTTAACGTGACAGGATTTGTGTTGCGATTGGAGCAACTTTGTGGACTTATCATCCTATTGACGAGGATTGATAAGTTGATTTGTCAGAGGTTTGTTGTTAACGTGACAGGATTTGTATTGCGATTGGAGCAACTTTGTGGACTTATCATCCTATTGACGAGGATTGATAAGTTGATTTGTCAGAGGTTTGTTGTTAACGTGACAGGATTTGTATTGCGATTGGAGCAACTTTGTGGACTTATCATCCTATTGACGAGGATTGATAAGTGGATTTTTGTCAGAGGTATATTGTTAACGTGACAGGAATGTGTTGCGATTGGAGCAACTTTGTGGACTTATCATCCTATTGACGAGGATTGATAAGTTGATTTGTCAGAGGTTTGTTGTTAACGTGACAGGATTTGTGTTGCGATTGGTGCAACTTTGTGGACTTATCATCCTATTGACGAGGATTGATAAGTGGATTTTTGTCAGAGGTATATTGTTAACGTGACAGGAATGTGTTGCGATTGGAGCAACTTTGTGGACTTATCATCCTATTGAAGAGTATTGATAAGTGTTTTGTCAGAGGTTTGGTGTTAACGTGACAAGAAAATGTTGCGATCGGAGCAACTTTGTGGACTTATCATCCTATTGACGAGGATTGATAAGTGGATTGTCAGAGGTTTGGTGTTAACGTGACAAGAAAATGTTACGATCGGAGCAACTTTGTGGACTTATCATCCTATTGACAAGGATTGATAAGTGGATTGTCAGAGGTATGGTGTTAACGTGACAAGAGAATGTGTACTTGTGACTTGCACAAGATTTTAGGAATTAGCGTCTCGCCGGGGAAACTTGCTAAATGAGTTTATCATCAAAAGCGATAAATTTTGATGCGTGTGATTTGAACAAGATTTTGAAGACTTAGCGTCTTGCTGGGAAAGATTATGATATGTGCAATTTTTAGGACCTATCATCCTATTGAAGAGGATTGATAAGTTGATTGTCAGAGGTATATTGTTAACGTGACAAATTGGGAGTAATGCGAGTTGAATGCATACTCTGTGGGGATGATGATCGTCAGAAGTGTAATGTTAACTTGACGATGTGAAAGATTTATTACTCTTAATCCAATGGATTCCAAGTAACCAACCCCCAGTCTTGATTAAGACTTAGCAGGGGAATAAAAAGAGGTAGACAAGGCACATCACCTAGTGGGGCACTATCCATGAAGTTGGAATAGAGGCACATCACCTGGTAGGCCATTATCTGATGAGTTTGATTATCAGAGGTAAATGTTAACGTGATAGTTTTGGTGGACCCGCCATCCTACTTGAAGAGGATTGGTGGGGGAATTTGGAGGAAAATGACTATCAGAGGTGACGGTTAACGTGATAGTTTTGGTGGACCCGCCATCCTATTGAGGAGGGATTGGTGGGGGAATTTGAAGGAAAATGACTATCAGAGGTGACGGTTAACGTGATAGTTTTGGTGGACCCGCCATCCTACTTGAAGAGGATTGGTGGGGGAATTTGGAGAAACTAGACTATCAGAGGTAACTGTTAACATGATAGTTTTGATGGATTTTGTGGTTGACGGAGGTGTTCTATTGAACATGACAACTCAGAAAATTTATTGCTCATAATCGAATGAACTACAAATAAACCAACCCCCAGTCTTGAACAAGTGCAGGAGGGAAAAGGGTAGACATGGCACATCGCCTAGTGAGCCACTGTCTAACGAGTCTGACTATCAGAGGTAAGAAGGTTAAGCTTGGTCCGATTGCTCAGGTTGATCATGCCTACTTTGTTCTTCAGTTTTGATCCTGGTAATAATCTTTTGAGCCTGTTCGCTTTGAGAGATTAGTTGTCTCCAAGAATGACATTCTGCAACTCCGATTCGGGCTAGGAGGTCTGTCTGCAAGTTGTGCCGACAAGTCTCTACTAAAGTAGACTGTGTCATACCTGACGAACACCGGAGAGCCATGGTTCGGAACCTTTTGACGAAGGCTTTGACAGACTCCCACTTCTTTTGCTTAGTGGCTAGAAGGGTATGGATGGAGACTTCCGTATCCTCTTCGAAGAATCTTGACAGGAAGAGTCTCTCTAGATCCGCCCACTTTTAGATACATCCCGCAGGCAGTTTCCTGAACCATTCAAAGTTAACTCCCTTGAGGGTACCAATGAACAATCGAGCCAGTATAGCATCATTTGATATCACATTCCCAGTCTGTGACTTGAAATGATAGATATGTTGGTTCGGTGATCCCGTGCCGTCAAAAGTTTGTAGCGTCGGGACTTCGAATTTTGGAGGATAAGGGGCTGCGTCCCATTCGGCAGGGTAGGGCCTGACAACTCCCTCATCTTGGAGCTCGCTTCTGCTAGCAATGACATTGAGGCGGGCTTCCAATTCTTCCATTTTGACAGACTGGGGATTTTGCTCATACTCCGTCTCTCTTCCTTCATCAGAGGAAGATTCCAGGTTGTGGGCTTCTTGGTCAGAAGCCGTGTCATCAACCACCTTTCCCTTCCCTTTGCTTGTGTGAGGTCGGGATGAACACGTTTTTCCTCTCCGGGAAGATTCTTGCCTGGGTGTCTGAGATTTGGCCTTGTCTGCGACGATTTGAGTCAACAGGGCCATGAGTTCATTGATGGCCTCTTGCTGAGATTTGAGCATGGCCTCCTGCTCATCAAGTCTCTTCACGAGATCTTCATGGCTTTCTGTCATATAGGCGGAGCTCTCATGTTCAACAAAAGAGCTTGATGATTGGGACTCTGCAATGGCTGAGTGTTCATCATTAGAATTGGTTCCCCTGGCTAAACTCCGATAGTTGACAGGGGGAATGGCTCCTGTTCGCGTCCGAGTATGTTGATAAACTCCATCAGACTTATTCAGGAAGTCTTTCAAGCCAGGAGACTGATCGTTCTCTGACTCATCGGAACTAGGAACTGATGATCTCCCTCTGCCGATCATGTTAGAAGTGACTCTAAGGTATTCATCCTCAGAAGTCTTCTTCTTGTGTGAACGCCGTCGTTGGTTGAATAAAGCAACGTTCGTAGATTGGTTGAACACCAGCAGTTGGGCCGCATATGAGCAGCATTGGCGTCCCGAGAGGACCGTAGGAATCAGTCGTTCACATTGAAATGAACGAATGACTTGTTGCATCGATCTTTCTCTCGATGTGAACTCTCTCGAATCTGTTATAAAGATTCGAGGAGAATTACTCACTGATTGTGAGGTTTGAACTGGAACCCCCAGTCCATGATTGGACAGGACTGGCTCTTGGTGAATATGGATCTGGTTGAGATGCCTTGAATCCATAAACTTCTTATATCCGCCCCTCAACCTAGTCGCGCTACGCAGAGTATTCGCGGTATTGGATTTGGAACTTGGGACGCGAGGGTCGCGTTTGGCACTTGATACACGAAGGTCGCGTTTGGCACTTGAAACGCGAAGGTCGCGTTTGGCACGAAGATCGCGTTTGGCACTTGAAACACGAAGGTCGCGGTGCGGGGAGGACTTCCACAGTTTGATTTGAAGAGACCGTCGTTTTGTAGTCTCTTTCTGTCGAAGCGTTGCAAAGATCGTCATTTTGTAATCTTTACTTTAGCTCTTTGATATGCAAGAGTCGTCAGATTGTAACTCTCGATGTTGATTGTGAATGCTATTGAACTAGAGCTCTCATCGGTTGTCGTGAAGGTCGTCAGATTGTAACCTTTAGCGATCTACGTGAAAGTCTTCAAATTGTAGCCTTCTGGAAGTCGTCAGATTATAACTTCCATGATCCGTGTTTGATGGGGAATCAGCTATCCATTGTGATTTTTAGACAGCCTACAGAACCCCCTCCAAAGTTTTTGAAAGTTCGCGGTTAACTGGGATGAATTTTCGGAATACTTTGTGTTTGGTGGAAATTTTGTAGTAAAAAGAAATGAAGGAAAATTGATTTGTATTCCTTTAATCTCAGTTACAATTGGATTTCCTGATTACAAAAGAGAGGAGAATGATCTGGATTCTCCCCTTTGTTTAATTCTGGGTTCTTCACGGTGGCGATGAGATGCCTCCCTCGAATGCTCGCGTCGAGTTTGCTTCTCATTAACGATCCGATGTCTTGTTTCACTAGAACGTGGTCTTCTCCTCACGATTTGACGTTGTGGAGAACTCTGAACGAGTTTAAAACTCTATAAAAGAGTTGATTTAACCGAAAGTCGGTTATAAGCCAAGGATAAAGAAGATCTTGTTGCTGATCTCCAAAGCTCCAACCGAAGGATGAAGGATCCTCTTTTCGCTGCCTTGCAGATCTCCCAAGCTCCAGAAATGCTCTAAGGATCCTGTTGACGAGCCAAGAAGTTCCAACCGACCGCCCTTAACTGAATTGATTTTTTGTTATTTATAGGGGATTAAGGGGTGTAACCACCTCCTTAATTCGCTCCTAAGTGGGGCTAATGGGATGTAACCGCCCCTTAAATCACTCCTGAGTGGAGTTGTGATCCCCTCAAATCGTGGGAAACGGTTTTGAAACCGTTCAACTCGTGTTTGAACGAGTCAAACGCAGATCCTGCATTCTAGCGTAAATTCTGCGTTCAAACGCAGTGTCTGGAAGCTCGGACGCAGTGTTTTGTTGGAAGCTGCGTTTGGCAGCTTGGAAGCTGCGTTTGGGCAGTGATGGAGCTGCGTTTGAGCAGCGATGGAGCTGCGTTCGGCAGCGGTGAAGAGCTGCGTTTGGGCAGCGATGGAGCTGCGTTTGGGCAGCGATGGAGCTGCGTTTGTGCTGCGTTTGGCAGCGGATCTGAGCTGCGTTTGCAGCGTTTGGAGCTGCGTTTGCGCTGCGTTCGTGGCTATGAACGCGGTACGTCTTGATGCTGGTACGCGGGGAGGACTCCCACGTCCATTTTGTAATCTTTGCTTTAGCTCTCTGATATATGAGAGTCGTCAGATTGTAACTCCCGATGTTGATTATGAAGGCTGTTTGATTAGAGCTTCCATCAGTTGTCGTGAAGGTCGTCAGATTGTGACCTTCAGCGATCTATGTGAAAGTCTTCGAATTGTAGCCTTCTGGAAGTCGTCAAATTGTAACTTCCATCATCAGTGTTCGATGAGGATCAGCTATCTATTATGATTTTTAGACAGCCTACACTATCGAACCAGACCAACGCTCCAACGGAGTCTTCCCCTGTATCGCAGTGCACGATAACCTATTCACGAGATGGCTCGCATAAACCAATGCCTCGGCCCAAAAGGATCTAGGCAATCCACTCTGCGTCATCATACATCGTACCTTCTCCAGTAAGGTACGGTTCAATCTCTTAGCCACCCCGTTCTGTTGCGGTGTCTCTCGAACTGTGAAGTGTCGCCTAATGCCGTGATCCCGGCTAAACTGCTGAAACGGATCACTCTTATACTCTCTACCGTTATCTGAACGTAGAGTATTCACCTTTCTACCTGTCTGCAGCTCTACTTTCTTTTTCCACTCCACAAAAATATTCAGGACCTCATGTTTATGCTTCATAGGGTATACCCAATTCCTCCTGGAATAGTCATCAATGAAAGTGACAAAATAGTTGGCCCCACCAAGTGATGTGTTCTTGGAAGGACCCCAAATATCTGTGTGAATGTAATCTAATGTACCTTGGGTGTTGTGAATAGCGGTGCTAAACTTCACTCTAGTCTTCTTCCCAAGTACACAATGCTCACACAGCTCCATCTTGCAGGTCTTAGCACCTTTCAATAGCCCCTGTTTCGCCAATGACTGCAGGGACTTATCTCCTGTGTGTCCTAGTCTCATGTGCCATAATGTGGTAGTGTCCTCCTCTGTAATGATAGAAGCCGCCAGACCCCCTATAACTGTCTTGCCCTTCAAGTAGTATATGAAATTTTCCCTGACTCCTCGCATCACCACCATAGAACCCTTCATGACCTTCGCTGTAGCATCCTCTAAGGTCACCCGATAACCAGCTGCCTCCAAAGTACCAAGAGAAATGATGTTCTTTGTCAACTGCGGCACAAACCTCACTTCCTTTCAATTCCCTCACCACTCTGTCATGCATCCTAATCCGGACTGAACCAATACCACCAATAGGGCATACGTGGTCATTTCCCATAAGCACGACATCCCCTCTTTCCAGCTCCTCAAAGCTAGAGAACCAATCCCTCCTAGGGTATATGTGATATGTGGCTCCTGAATCTAACATCCACTCCGTGGAGTCGGCATAACAAACCGACGGTAGTGTAGGGCACGAATAGCCCGAAGAATCTGACTCTGAATGTTCATCAATAGCTTTTGCAACATTCACTTCTAAAGCTTGTACATCTTTCCCATTGTTCTTCCCGGCTTTGTCCTTCAACTTTGGGCAGTCGATCTTCCAATGTCCCTTTTCTTTACAAAAGCGACATTGATTCCTACCAATACTCTTATGACCACCTCTATTCTTCGATTTTGAGCGGTTGAACTGGCGGCGGTTTGGATCACGACCTCGAACTGCTAATGCATCTCTCGATGCCTTCTCGGAGGGTTCACCATCACTCTTCCTTAACTCATAATTTACCAATGCTGAGATCACCTCCTTATAACTAACAGTAGTTCTTCCATTGATCATAGTGAGATCGAATATACCATAATCATCCTCCGGTAACGAACACAAAAGTAGCATCGCCTTGTCTTCATCCTCAACCATGATGTCCACATTGGCCATATCTGAAAGTAGCTTCGTGAAATTGTTGACATGCTCCCTGATGGAAACTCTCCTCTTCATCTTGAATTGGTAAAACCTCTTCTTCAAGTGAAGCCAATTCTCAATGCTCTTTGTAAGATACTTCTCATTGAGTGTTTCCCACATTCTCTTTGTCGACGTCTCGTTCATTACGTCATAAATAAGATTCGGCGTCAAGCATGACCGAATAACTCCACAAGCTCTACTATTCATCTTCTTCCAAACCTTGTCCTCCATATCTTCGGGTTTCTCTTGTAACTCAAGAGTCTCCTCCAAATTCTGTGCATCCAAGGTGTCCATCACCTGACACCTCCATGTTAGACCCTATGGGGGGTGATTAGGGTCTTATGCTAATCCAATCCGATTTTATTCTAATTAAAAACTAATTCAAATATTATTCTTGCAAGATAGATGTACAATATGATATGAGCAAGAATATGCAATATGAACAAAGAGATATATCCTAGCAAAGAGGTATATGGTGAAATATATGCAAGGGTATATAAACTAACACAAGGGTGAAAACAACATAAACAAGATAGTGGTTACTATGAGATAATGGCGATAAGAATGAAATGAACAATAAGCACAAGTGAGGCGCCAAGGCAATCACAAACACACAAAGATGATCACGGAGTTCGGACCTTCCGTCCTACGTCTCCGTTCCCCACTCCCGAGGAGAAATGCACTATCGACACACCCGGTTTGGAAGCCGGAACTTCTCTACACACTCGGTTTTCAAGCTCACCGAAAACTCTCACAATCAATCATTATGCAATCACACTATACACACTAAGTGTTGGTCTCTAGTAAGTGTTGGTCTCTAGCCCGTGTCCTCCTCCTCAAGTGCTCGGATACAACCTCTCCCTAGGTTCGTCAACCGACGCCACTCCTCTTGGATTCGACCCCGTCTCTTACCACACACTTCTCTCGGTGTACAAGTGTATTACAAGTGATACTCACAATATAAGCTCAAATATAATGTTTTGTTCTCTATAATGAATGAGAACACAATGAAGCTCACTCTCACTAATTCACACACCAAAACCCACTAATATATTGTATGAAATATTCTAAGCTCAATAAGGGTGTGTGTGATAAATGAGAATAATGAAATTCTAACTAAATCTAATATAGCAAGATATGAATATAAAATTGACAATCAATAAGATATATAAAAGAGTTAGAAAACTTCTCAATAAACAAGGAGGACTGTAGAATGATGATGAGGATGAGATCCTCAATTGGAATTGAATGCCTCTTCTTGTTGTAAAAAACTCCTCTTTCGAAACAAACCACAAACAAACTTAAACACTTGTTAAACTCTTTATAAAACTCAATTTTAAACAAAATTCTTGGTGATCAGAAAGAGGAAGGCAATGGGGTATTTATACCCACTCAAGACATCAGCCAAAACCCCAGAGAAAAGACCAAAATACCCCCAGAACATCAGATCATAAACTAGTCGTTATAATTCAACGGTCATATCGGCGGGGGGGTGTGAAATATTGGCGGTCGACCGCGACGCCGTAAAAAACAGGCAGATAGTTCTGGAAAGTAGACGGTCGACTGTGGCGGTCGACCGCGAGAGAGCTGATGCTCTCTGGACTTGCTTCGGTCGACCGCCACGGTCGACCGCAAGCCATATAGAGGCTAATTCTGGTCTCTGGACTGCAGGCGGTCGACCACCACGGTCGACCACAAACTGACACATGTTTGAAACCTGTTTTGGCTGACTTTGAAAAAATGTTTAAAAACATTAAATGATTTCCAAAAATAGTAAAACTTTGGATAAAGTTTATAAATGAGAAAATAAGCATGTTTGAAAAGGAATTTTTGGAAATGCAATTTTTGTTTGTGAAAAGTCATTGTTTTTGCAAAGTGTTCATGAAACCTGTTTTTCTTGAAAACATAAATTTGAACTATGATAAATGAAAATGTGTTTACATATCATGAATACTTTTTATATGTATTATAAACAAGAAACAACAACTATTGTTACAAAAAATCATTTTTGTAGAAAAACCAAACTTTGTGTGTGCATATATATTGAGCTTTAAACATAATCACACAATATACATTAGGGAATGCGCACATACGATCTTGAATCTTTAACTCTTGATATAGATAGCTTTTCACCATGTGTTGATGTCCTGTAAAGGAAAACAAACCACCACCACTAGAAAGAAAATTAGCTATAAATTGTTTGGCAAATCATCATCAAAACCAAAGGGCCAACACTCCACAATCCGAAATTAATCTTGCCGTCGAACTTCGGAATATCAATCTTCGTGTTATTAATGCTCAGACTCTATATCGCCTTCGTAAGAGACGAACCTGATGTGCTTGCTTCTCCCATGTTGTCGATCTAACTCTTCAGATAGGAATCCTTCACCGAATTCTTCGAACAAGCCCCAAGTCAAACCTGAAGCTCTGATACCACTTGTTGTGCGCAGCGAAAATTTCGGCAGCACCTCTGGTGCACAACAAGAGAGTAAGATCACAACGAAATTCCCGTTTCACAAAGAAAACAAGAACCGAAAATAAAATATCTTAACAAAGTGGGATATCAGCTCTTCCTCTCATCAGTTCTAGGACTAACTTGTCGAGGGAACCTACAAGCTATTACAAATCACAGCAAGACAAACTATTTTACGTGGTTTGGCAAATTGTTTACGTCCACGGGGCAAGGAGGGGGGAGATCTACTATTAGAGGGATAGAATACAAATGAGTTTATAATCATACAAATTAAACCCTCAAACTAATTCTCAAATCCCTCACGATCTCTCTCTCAAAAGAGCCAAAGGAGCCTTTGATTTTCTTGTTGCACGCAGCCCAAGAAAAAACTCTGCCTTTGCACAGCCGAAAAAGAGATCTGTCGTTTTCCCCTTTGCTTGCACCTGTATGCCGCCTTTTCTCTCTGCAAACTTCTCCTTGCACACAAACCCTAGGCTAAAAATAGGGTTCCTATTTATAGCCGAGAGTCCATAGGAAAAACTAAACTCGAAAACCACTGGAAATAGGGTGTCTCGCATGGGTTGGGCCCCACTTCCCTTAAACAACCAATCTCCTCACACGTCCAGAGAATAATAAAAGACCCCCTTTGCAGCTGAACCCGCTGGTTCTTAGCCTCCCGCGCGCATCCCTTTGCAGCTGAACCCGTTGGTTCTTAGCCAGCCTCCCACACGCTATCCAACACGTAGCATACCAGGTAATTCATAATTCCAGGTAAAAATAACAAAAATACTAACTTTGCGCAAAAAGTGAAGTAATCTGCTGACCTGCGAATGCAAAATTTATGGATTCTATAGAGAATTGCAAAAAAAAGATCCAGTTTTAGCGAATAGAAAAGATCAAATTCAACAAAGAAAGTAATGTTAGGAGAAAGTATGGATCATCCATAGAAGTTGGGAAAGTGGTACGCTATAGTGAACCGCGAACCGAGTTCAATCGTCTCAGATTCGCTTGGAACATGACCTGATTCACCAACTCTAGCAACTCGATTTAGAATTCAAACCAGTTAAAATTTTGAAAAGCTCTTTTTAAAAGAATATACAACAAAGAAAGTGAGAAATTAAGCAAATAAAATACGCATATCTTAATTGCAACATGATTCCCAAGGTTCTTTTACCCTTACTGATATCAACTAGTATTTAAGAACCGAACGTAAGGCGTACCACATTTCTTAGCGTACTATATAAGCTTACTCCTATCGTATCCGATTCGTAATTAGTGGCGTACCACATTCCCGTACCTGTAATACCCAAAACCTATGATGACTTATGCTGGTCACCAATAGATGGAAATTATTCTAACTATACATATGCACTAATCATTATATTAGAGAGGGAACCAAGATGCTAACAATGAAACCTCTGACGTGCGACAGCTTTATTAACCTCTTGACTTCATTAAGTATTATATTGCTATTTTTTTTTGGGTATGTTGTTTATTTGAAGACAAACTTCGTAGTGGGGAGTCCACATACTCAATTATAATTGTTTAATGATATCTAGACAATTGTATATTTCAATTACAGTGCTTTCCGTTTTGACAAAATATAATTATAGTCTATTAGGTACTATCAACATTGATTGATCTAACTTTGTCCTACTACTTTGTTTGTGCTCTTCGCATTGTTTGGTCTAACTTTGGCCGGAGGAGGGTGATTGTAACAAGCACTGAGAGTACCTTTCATTTATCCTAACAAACCACTAACCAAAAATCAAGAGAATCCTAACAAATATCTCCCTCACACTCTATCTCTAAAGTATCCCCTCAAATCTCTTTCTCCCTGCCAATCTTTCATGCTCATGGGAACACAGAGAGACCGGAAAAAAAAGGAAAAAGAAAAAAAAAACGAGAACAAGAAAGGAGAAGGATGAGTTTTGGATTCCGGATTCAGAGTCTTTTTCGACTAATCGGCAAGCATCCTTTCCTCGATTATTATTATTATTATTATTTGGATTTCCCTTTATGCAAGCATATTTTGTCTTGCTTTTGTTAAGTTCATTCTCATTATTATTATACAAGTATTTCTCATCCTTCAACTCTTTTATTTTTCATGATCGTCCTATTTTTCATAATCGGCAAGTATATTTTCCTCTTTGAACTTTTTGTCAACATTAGATTTGAAGAAAAATCTTTACTCTTTATGCAAGCATATTTTCCTCTTTAAAATTTTTGTCAACAATCGACAAGCATTCATTTCTTCCTTGGTTTGAAATTTCTTAAATATCTTCTTGAGTATTCTCGATCATTTATGTTCTCATTCCGTAGTATTCTATCATTCTATAGTACTCTAAGAAATTGTTTTTATAATTATACAAGCATTTTGTTATCCTAAACTCCTTTATTTTCATGATTACATTATCCAATTTTTAGTATTCTCATCCTAGATTTATGATAATAAATTCATAGATATCTTTTATTACATTGTTTTTACCATAATATTATATGAATATGTGTCAATACTATATGAGACAAATTTTGTGTAGAACTAATATGCGTGTGATGATCTTTTAATAGACTTGAGAACCATCCCTTAATCTTTAACATACATTTTACACTTGATAATTGCCTATTAACTATAACTGTAATATCCAACTGAACATATGATACACTTGCTGTTGTAAGTTGTTACACCGGTACCATTTGCTGTTGTCAAATTGAATCGTCTGTCCTACCCCTACTAACTGTGCACTATACCTAACTTTAATGTAACTAAATATTTTAACTTCCAACCCACATATGCACTCTCAATACACCTATACTTGCTGATAATGATATGAGGTGAATATTCTGTACTATGTGATGATATGTGCGAATGCATATATATACTAAAAACACATACACTAGCTGCTTCTCATCTTCTAAGTTAATTATTTTCATTTTTTTTATAGTGTAAAATTTATTGATAGGAAAGAAATCAGAAAGTTAGTAGAAATGATGTGAATTTAGCTCAACTAGATGTCCCTACCTGAGTTTATATCTAGTTCTTAAACATTTAAGTTGTTTTTTTTAGCATCCAAGCATGCATTGTACAAGGAATTTTAGTGCTTAATTGGTGGGCTTATCCTGGACTTTCCCATTTCTAATTCAAAACAATCATACTATGTTTTGTGCTCGTTTTGATTGGTCAGATATAGTTATATAAGCACCAGGGAGTGCTTCAGAGGCAAAGCACTCCAATCTTCTAATAGCAAAGTGCATTCAAAAGGTTTTTAGTCTGATAGGATATGGATCAGAAGCATGACCTGGTGACACCGACCATATGATACATGAATTGTTGATTTGTACTTGTTATGAACCCATGAGTTTGGAGAGTTCACGGTTTACGAGATATTGTGCCATAGGGACTCAAGTGCTTAATAGGCAAGACTGGTCTGATATTAATAATGGAGATCACATGAAATATCATGATGAGATTAAAATCCGGTTTATACCTATAGTACTTATCTCGTTTGATATTGTGTTTGATATGCATGGCTTTACGGAAAATTATTTGCTTGATCATCTAGTTGTCATCTGATAGGATAGACTGTGCATGAAGACGACTCCTGTTAAAAGTGTGATTTATAAGCGTGCTTTCATAGCATGGCTATGCTCTCGATATCGATATCCCGATATGAGATTTTCCTTGGCTATTACTATTATAGCATCGACTAGACGATGCACCCCTCTTGATTGGACATGTTCTGGGTCATGGTTATTTTTCATAGTTTTACAGAAGTCGTTCCACGGTAACACTGTGGTTAGTGCACAACATTTCATGCACAGTCACTTAAAATTTAACCGACAAACATGGGGTTTATAAAGGGGAATTAGACGGAGGATATAACATGTATATAAACGGGCATATGCGCATTCTTGATATCCTGAGTTATATATACATGGGCCAAAAGGCCAATACTTGACTTGAAGCCGTGTTCCCGGGACGGTTTACGGGGAACCGATTTATATACATGAAAATATTCTTCTCTAATTCAAATAACATGTAAAATAAGAATAATGTGTTTTTATGCTTTGTGATAGATTTGGCATGCACGGTATGACCTGGATGAAGTATGGGTGATGTATATTGATATTGTTGTGTATAGAATTTTGGGAGTTAATATTTAGAGATTTACAATTTGAAATATATGGTATATACGAGGGTTTCCTTGTTTGGATTATTCCCTCGACGTACTCATCTATCATATTGTGGGTTTCTAAATCTTACCTCCTTTTAGTATAGGGTATAAGATGTATGCTTTAAGGTAGACCTTGTTTGATATCCATGTTTAAAAATTTCCTTTATCATCTTTAATTGAGTTTTTCATCTTATTTTGATTTATAAGATTAGCATTTTCCTTTATCACTGGAAATTTGGAATTTTACTTTTCTTTATATCTACCACTTATACTTACACGCACACAATTTCCTCATTTTACATGCTTGCTGGGAGTTTTCTGACTCCCCTGGGGTTTGCATGCCCCAGACTTGGAAATTGTTCTTTCTTCGCAGGACCAAGAGTACTTTAAGGATTAAGACCAGCGGCAGTGATCACCTTCTCTCTCTTCACTCTCTCAGCTTGAGTTATTTTGGCTTTCTTGTAATCACTTGTAGTACTCCAGACTAAGATGTATTTTCCTCTTTCCTATTTTAGTTATTTTGGCTTTCTTGTAATCACTTGTAGTACTCCAGACTAAGATGTATTTTCCTCTTTCCTATTTTGAATAGTTGTGGACATGTAAGAGGACTTGTAGTACTCCAGACTAAGATGTATTTTCCTCTTTCCTATTTTGAATAGTTGTGGACATGTAAGAGAACTTGTCTTTTCAGAGATTTCTTTATCTATCTATTTTCCTGGTTATCTTAGTTACATGCTCTATGTAGTAGTTCTTTTAGCAACATATCTGTATACAGGATGATCCAGAGGCGTGAATGTGACCGTATGGTTACATTGCCGGCCGAGTTACATCCCAAACTATCACGTTTTGGAACCGGGGCGTGACAGTACCCGTCCTATGAACCATCACAAACCGGGTTCGAAGTTTCAGAGGAGAGAGAAGCTGAGTTCGACTAGAGCAAGAACGGTAGAGAACATACTAATCCACGCGAGGCGACTCCTTGAAAACAAGTTCTTAGATTATTGAAATTGCTATTAGATCCCCCAATTCTTAGAAGGGGCTGTTTGGATGTTGAATTTGTATTTCGGATCTACTTCAATGTCATAATTTCAAAGAATCCTCAACTATACAAGATTTTAATTTTGTGTAGAAAGTAATGCTGCAAAGAAATCCGAATTTGTTATTGTTTGTAAAGAAAGTGATAAACTTAGAAAGTGTTTAATGGTCTGTTCATTATTGATTTTATATTTAGAATGGATCTAGTATTTAATTATCATACGCATTCTAAAATGAAGGGAAAAAAAAATCAACTAATAAAATACTAAATTTTGAATTTTTTATAAGTAGGAACTTCTATTAAAATATCCAATGCTGCTATCAAGGTTCTCAACCAATCAAATAAATTAAAACTAGTAACTCACAAACAAGGAACACTTATCTAATTAAATGAACAATTTACGACTGATATCTGTGTAAATTACACTTAAGTACCCTACAATTTTACCCAATGTAGTACATAAATACAATTAGTTATAAATGGATGCACTTAAGTACGCTAAAGTTTCTGAAAGCTACACTTTAGTACCTTCAATTATGCAAACGTGAAATTTCCAAAATGAAAATTCTCATCAGTACAAATATCATGGCCACATATTAGGATCATTTGAGTGTGCTTTTTATGGTGTCGAAGATAGCAAGGGTAAATTATACTTAACTATCCTATTCCACTACACAAAATTAAAATATTGTATGGTCCAGTAATCTTTAGAATTGTGACATTAAAATAGATCCGAAATACAAATTCAACATCCTAACAGCCCCACCTAAGGATTGGGCGATCTAATAGCAATTTCAGTAATATGAGGGACTGATTCAAACATTTTAGCTTAAGGGGTTTAAAAAAAAAAAACTCATTTTCAAGGATCGCATCCTGTTGATCAGTCTGTTCTCTAGCGTTCTTGCTCTCCTCTGACATTTCTTCGTCCGAATCTCTCTCTGCCAGTGTTCTAAAAAGCGCTCTAGGCGGCGTAGGCATAGGCAGATCTCTAGCCACCTGGAGTTGGCCGGAGAGCCCAATCTAGACGGTGGTTCCGCCTAGGCAGCCCGCTTAGCTTTTTTTTTTTTTAATTTTAAAAAAACCTGTTTTTTATGCTCATCCGCCTAGCACAAGCCCATTTAAAAAAGCCAAACGGGAGCCCATAAACCCAAACCCGACCCGCTACGCTTAAAAAGTCTAAGCTCACTCCAAAGCGACCACC
>NC_033799.1:72770297-72772496 GCF_001876935.1 Asparagus officinalis | reverse complement strand
GCAGCCACCGGGCCCACCACCTCCTCTCCTCGCACCGCCGCAACCACCTCAACGGCTCAACCTCCTCCTCTTCTCTTAAGGGTAAAATTTTAAAATTTCACTTTTTTTTATTTCTAAACTTTTTTTTTTAAATTCATTCACTTTATTATTATTATTGTTTAGCTAATTAGTTAATCTTGCTCAATTCTAGTTTAATGTTGCATGAAGAGAAGACTAAATAGTTAATCTTGTTCAATTTAGTTTAGTTAATTAGTTAACCTCGTTCAATTTTATTCACTGTTTTTAATTTTAGTTTAATCTCGTCCAATTTCAGTTCGATTTTATTCACTGTTCAATGTAGTTAGTTTTAGTTAATCTAGTTACTTAGTAATTGAGATTAAAATCTTGTTCAATCTTGGATAAAGAAGGGAAGACTGGATAGATGTTAGTACTTAATAGATCAAGCTATGTGATTTATTTGAATCTTTTGTTATCTATTTAGGATTTGTGCATGGTTGATTATGGATCTAAGATTGCTATTTAAGCTTTTTTTTTTTTGCAATTTTCTAGAAATTTGATTCATGTTTTCGTTGGTCATTATAGTTATTTATTTAAAAAAAATAGTCAAATGCCTAAGTATTTAGGCGCTAGGCCCCGGCTCAAACGCATAGCGCTTTCTGTAACATTGCTCTGCCCTAAGAGGCGTCAAACTCAGCTCCCCTCTCTCTTCTGAACTTCTCTCACTAGGGCGTGGACCAGGAAGTAAGATCACTCAAATTTGATGCATGTTTTCCTCTGAAGTTACTTCCTTTCTTGAATTTGATCTTTTCTGTTCGTTAAAACTGTATCTTGTCTGCATTTTCTCAACAGAATTCATAGATTTTGTATTCGCATGTCAGTAAATTATTTCATTTTTTGCGCAAAGTTAGTATTATTATTATTATTCACTGGAATTATGACTTACATGATCTACTATGTACTTTGCGAATAAATCACACGCGCAATAATTTTCTAATTCATCACAGCAACTCTGGGTTTTGAAATCGTATAAAACATAAGGAAATATAGTAAAGTTACTTTCTCTGTTGATTTTGATTTAGTGCTGGATCTCCTGTACGCTTTGTCTGCAGACTAACTACTAATTTTGCATTAGCAGGTCAACAGATTACTTTACTTTGGGAAAAAAGATTAGCTTTTTTTTTGTTATTGTACTCTGGAATTATGAATTGCATGGTCATAGAGGTGTAACAAGTTTCTAATTCATCACTAGAAACCTCTGGGTTTTTGAAATAGTTAAAAAACAGAATTTGTAGTACAAAGACGCTCTATACTCTGTATATAAAGGTCGTAACTGCAGGTGTAATTTTCAATCAATCCGCTAAATATTTAACCCTAGTTACTTTTCTTGCAAAAATATTTGCACAATTGTTTAGTTGATAAACATGGGCTAAAATCAGGTTTCATATCCTCTTATAGCCCCTACAAGGTTTTCCTATAGCATGCTGATTTTTCTCACACTTTTGATAAATGTTCAGCAGCCTCGATGAACTCTAGTTTTTGCCAATCTAACTTCCTAGGCATGGATTCTTTTTTAGGTATGCCAATTTTTAAAGATGCAAATGTGAGCAATTTTATTAATGTAAATTATTTTGTTGTGATTGCTAGTAAATAGGGTTGAAAGACTACTAAAATGGGTCTCAAAACGAGCTATCAAATACCAAGTCTGATTGAGTTTTTCATACACTTCGGCTATTTGTGTGGGCATAAATACCATTTATGTTAAATAAACCAGGATAATTCCATTTCTATTATGAAGCCAAAAAGATTTTTATTTGCGTGGTTTTCCATGTTTTTATATTTTGGTAGTAAGAGGAACTGAGGAAGTAAGTGATTATTTTTAGGATTAATGGCAACCTTATATTTGGTTACCGACACAAAACATGCTTCTAGTTTCACGCAAGCACGCGGAGCCAGATTTGTTGTAGTATTTCTTGATAGTAAAATTTGTATGTTAATTTGATGAAATTAGGTTGTTTTTACTTTTTTTCCGTTGCGACCATGCCCAGATTTTACTTGTTTTTTCTACAGTGGCTCATTTTCACATTTTCTCAATGTTAGTGAGGCAGGGACTAATACGATCCATCTGACATTACGGAGCAGTAGTTCTTCTAATAGGAAGACCTGATGTCAGTCCCTTCAGATAATGTTATGGATCCAGTC
>NC_033799.1:72754254-72770287 GCF_001876935.1 Asparagus officinalis | reverse complement strand
ACACCCGTTGTAATGGTACTTACTACTACTCTTGCCGAAGATGCTTGTCAAAAGAATGGATTCAACTTCATAGAGATGCTCCATCCATTCTCTGTTTTCAACAGAATAGATGGTGAGGAATTTTTCTGTACACATTCTTCATCGTGTGCAGCTTTTTTTGCATGCATCTTGATCTCATTCTTTGGTGTGTTGTATTTCTAGTACCTGTTCGTACAGCTAGTGATCAACCTTATAGACTGCAAATGTTCAAGCTGCGCCTGGTTTATTCTTCTGACATGCACCAGCAGACTTATGAGGTAGTTTCTACTATAAAGATCTCATTTTCGTAGAATCTCTCTTTAACAAATCTTATATGAAATTTTATGCCATGCTCTGTGTCAAGCTGACATGCATCAGCTCTGACATAATGTATGGATCTTATTGTCGGACAAATAAGCAATGATCTTTCAACAATTTTCTGATCTCTAAAAAACTTGAATGTGTGGTGTGTACCTTATCTCATTTTTTTCTTTACCATAGTATTTGAAATAAGGCATGCTTATTGAGCTAATTAGGATTTCTCCTGCCAACAGGTCGGTAATATTGTTGTTATATTGTTAAGGAAATCTAATGGCACGGTTGGCATCTACCTTCTTTTTTTATTTTTTATTTTTTTATTTTTTACACTTGAGAGAAATACAGTGTTAGCTGTTTTGTACTCACAATACACAATGTGCCTTTGAGGAAATAAATAGCTTTTTTGATATGAGATTAAAGGATTGGTCAACAACTTATTCAGGATTGGTAGAAGGTTACATCAAGTAGTTAGTTTTTTTTAGAGAGTCTTATTTTTCGGCCATGCCCCATAGTCTGAGCCATCATCCTATCGATGGTAAAAAGGCATAAATGATGAAAATAATGAACAAAAGAGTTGTAATTGTGAATGAGGTATTTGCAGTGTTTTAAATATCGGACATGGCGGCCGATATTGCGGATTCGGAGCCTAGCCGTCACGAAATTGTTGAATTTAATGCGTATGGCGTTTTTGAGGTCATGTCGGGGACATGTCGGAAAATAGCGGATATATCGGACGACATTTCGGCCATCAAAAATCGGCCAAAATTCAGAAATATCGGTTTCACATTGACATGTTGAAATCATATGATTTGCAATATCTTTCACCTTCTGTTTATGTAAAGTTTCACACTACCCATATGGGTGCTTGCTGTAGGCTTTAATTACTTGTTATTGCATGTGTTTTCTTTATAATGGAAGGCTATAAGAACACATGAATTTATTTGTATTAGTTGCACATATACTTCGGTTTTACTAGTTTCTTGTTTGGAGAAATGACAAATATATAATAAAAATCCTGCAATTGTTAGTCGATGCAGTTAAGTAGTTTAGAATAGCAATTACGAGTTTAATTTTCAATTTCAGTAGAATTTTCTTTTTGTTCCTACTAGTATAATGCACGCGCTTTGTATGTGAACATTTTGTTTTGTAATCTTTTTCTTTGAGTGTAAAATTATGAAGTGACTTTTATAATAACATAAATTCTTAAATTGAACAATTAATAAATCTTTACATTAATAAATAAAGTTGTGTATAAAGAATTGTATTAGTAATTTTTATATTCTGGATAATTATTATACTTTAATAATAATTTATTTAGACATTTATAATAAATTAAATAATTATTTAAAATTATAATAGATAATTATTATATTTTAATTGTAATTTAGGATAGTCATAATAAATCATATGTTATTTATAACAATTTATAATATTTATCTATAGTATAATTATAATACTATTATTCACTATAATGTATTAAATAATAGCATAATTCTTAGTTAAGTTATAATTATTAAAATGATTACATTAACATGTAGTATAAGCCATTGATCTAGAGGGTTACAGTAACATGTAGTAGAATTTAGTAAAGTTTGCTTGTTGGCATGGTAGTGAATAAGCCTTTTACAAATAATGTTTTCTATGGAAAGGAGAATAAAACTGAATTGTGCAACTTTTCTAGTGTCTATTTGGTTTTCTATGTAAAAGCAAAAACTTGGTGGTTGCTAGTGAAAATGAAGACCCTTCTCATATGTACTTTTTCATATGTTTAGACAATATAATTATCAAGTATGTGAAGATTCCATTTATGATATTATATCAACCTACCCAATATGGCAATCCGATATTTTTTTCATGTCCCCCGATATATCCCCGATTTCCGCTATCCGACATGAATTTTGGCCGAGCGACATGAACCCGACATCCGATATTTAAAACCTTGGGTATTTGTCAAGTTAAGTGGACCTTATCTTTACTTTATTTTCCACTTCATTTTGAGAAAATACTCAATTCATTTCAAAATGACATTCGTAACATATGTGAAGTTGGAAATGAGTCCCTGACCTAAGTGTATTTGTTCTTATTATGTCATCAATTCCCTCATTTAGTGGTTGAAATATGCTTAAGAAACCTATTCACTGAACATTCTTAGTCACTTGTTTATTGTATTGAGGGAGTTCAGATGTTAATATTTTCTCGAGAACATATTAGTAGTTTTCAAACAATGCAGTTAATGCCTTTTCTACTTATGTACTCTTCATCTTGAACTCTTTAGTAGCATGATTATTTGTCTTTTGACTTCACATGCTTGTGCCTTTAATATGCCAAAATTTGCCTTTCTGTAATATTTCAAAAGATCTCTGTTTTACAGGGTGCCAAACATAAAGCTACTGTACTTGCATGCTTTGATTTTCTTTTGAGCATAACTATGTTGAGAAATGATTTGATAACATGACAGTTAACACTTTACTGCTTAGCTTGAGAAAAGTGAAAAAACCACTGAGCTATTTATTGAACCAGGATGCAGAGGAGAAGTTGAGGAAGGTGATAGGCGATGCAAGTGAAATAGTATCAGATGTGCATGACGACCCACCAGAACTTGAAAGTATACTTAACCGTAAGATGATATCACTTTGCCAGCTTTTATTTTCAGAAAATCTTCCCATCAATTTCACGAGATGCATACACGCATGTTTCTTAGGATTAGCGAACATGATATGGAATTCCAAAGGGCTTTACTATTAACGATGCAGTTGCTATCTTGAAATTCTCTTGTATCAGTATGTTCGTATCAATTTTTCATGAATTATTTTTCTGTTTTTGATAATCCAAAATTTGACATTTTTTGTTACGCCAACTGGTTATGGATCTTATTTTCTCTAATTATGAGTGTTAACTAGACAATCCATTTTTGTAAGATGTAGTCATGTTGGAAATATGAGTGGCACTTTATTCAGCAGCTTTGTCCCCAAACTTTGCTGATGTAAAGAAAGAGGAAACTAGGTAGGAAAATTTATACAGTTATATGTATGTGTATGTATAAAGCAGTCCGCTTGGATTATAATCCACAAATGGGTTATACAATCTATGTGAATTATAATCTAGAGTGTTTAGAGTGTTTGATAAATTTAGTGGATTTAATCCATTTTTAATAGTACAGTGTTTGACAAATGGGTGGATTATAACTCATCATTTTTTTTAAAATGACCGAAATGGACATGGGGTTGGTGGTGAGTAAGGAGTATAATTGTCTTTCTACTTGGTCAAACCTCCTTCTAATTGATGGATTATAAGCCAAAGTAAGCCATTTGCCAAACATCTCTAAATGGCTTATAAGCCACTATGACCATTTGCCAAATATGCTCATATATGACTATATATATCCCTAACAATATAGCCCATTTAAAATGTGTACTCTAGCTAGTATATTCCCTGAAGATCAGGATATCCAGTCTTATCTTAACAATTCTCCATTTTGTGACTAGGACGCCCTTCGTTCTTTCTCCCTTTTACTAGTCTACTACATTTCCTTTGGAACGCGGGAATGTAATGCTCATTTCCACTTCTCACTCATGCATACCACACAACATCTTTTTAGAAGCTAGGATGTTTATTCCCGCTTCTCATTCATTTCCAATTTATGTGGGAAAGAGCATTCCCAATGAGATGGTAGAATAAGCATTTCCACTTAAGTCCACTTAAGTGGGAATAAAAAATTGGAGGTTTTTCCCTATAACCCCAATGTTTTACCCTCGTTTATATTAAACCTACATATTTCCATAATGCCTCATCCATCCAAAGTACTTTCCATATTTATCGTTAAGCCCAATGTATCTCATATGGGGTATTAATATACTATGTTCATGACGTAGGATGCATGGTATGAAACATTAGGATTGTCGAAGCCAAACAAATCAGAAAAATAGGGCCCTGATACCAATTAGCGCAGTGTGGAAGTGATAATCCTCAAAATTCACCATTGGGTGCTCTTTGAATCCACAAATAACGATCTTCGAATCCACGAAGAACTTTGAATCCACGAAGAAAAATAATATAAGAGGATTTATTGATAAAAAGTTGTCTACTCTTGAGGTTTACAATCCTCATTAAATAAAAAAAATAAAGCCTACTCCTCGTAAAAATAGAAATCCTATAAAAAAAAGAAATTCTTCAAAAACTACCTTAAAAACTTCCTATAATAGAGGAAACAAATCAGTTTTCCTATCCTAAAAACACTTCAACTATATTTTTAAAAATATCCTAAAGGTTGGTTATTTCGAAATCTTACAAATATGGGTCATACTTATCAGATTCTCGGAATCTGCCATGCTGATTGCCTTTGTCTCGTTGAGATAGGTAATTTCGTGTATAATATGTCAAAATCCTCTTTCCTGATTAGGAGTGGTTATTTCTTCGCGTGCAAGTCAATTACCAATTCGGATCAGTTTGACTTCCAGCGATCCTATTATTTCATAAATTTTTCTACCATGCGCCCTACATCAAATTATCCTTAAAAGTTAAAAAACCAAAAACTAGCCTTCATCTTCTCTTCAGCTCCCCACTTGCTACCCACCATCCCTCCGACCTGACAATTTCCATTTCTATCCGAACCCGACTGTAGCACGTTCGACGGAATCCGCCAACTAAACAAGGCCACTCGTTTATAACTTCAAGTTTGAGCTGGGCGTTCATACTCGTTTATAACTTCAAGTTTGAGCTGGGCGTTCATACTAGCAATTTGGGAACGACTTTGGGTGAAATCGATTGGCGATTTTGGAAGCACCATCGACTCAACTAACAAAGATTGCAGAGCGAATTCTGTAGCTTTTAAAAGATCAATAGAAGTATAAGTACATGAGGGTGAATTTAATAGGTCTTAATTTTCGATTTCTTTTGCAGAGAAAAAGCGATTAGAGCAGAGGGGTGATTTTCTCAATCATAGGGGTATTTTAGAGTTTTAATATCTTTAAATACAAATAAAGACCATATATATCTTGTACTAGTTAATTTGGTTTAAAGCGAAATACAATAGTTCTTTGGGTCTATGAGTAAAGCTAAAACATAGGTTTAAAAATAAATCACGATTAAACTTTGGGTTAAAATAAAAATCCCTAGAAAATTTGAAATAATATCTTGATTATTTATTTATTTCACATGCCAAAAATTTAAAAAAGATAGTCATTTTGGCTTCATTCTCTGATAGCATCCGTACCTGACAATGGGAATGAGCATTTCGTTCCCACATCTATACCATTTCGTTCTCGCTTGACTCCATTTCGGTGTACCAAACGGGGCGCTAGTGCTCTACATCTTCTCTTCTCCTTGCTTCCTTTCTCTCTCTTAAAAAAAAATCCACAGTTCTTGCATCAGAAATATTGCAGGTTGCAGCCTGTTGACATTTCTGGCCCTCGAGCTCCCATCAGGAAAAAACAATTATTTTTCTTTCTCATCACCATTTCTCCCAAACCCAGATGTCCATAACTGCTAGAATAAAATTCTTAAACTGATGGGCCTACGACTGCACACTAGTTGGTGGCTACTTCCAACCAAACTTCACTCGCTAGTGATTGCATGATCTTCATGCATTCCCTTTAGTCACCCAAATCTGAACAAACGTGGACTTATGGAATATGAAAGGAATGTTTGGAAAAGGTCTTATGAATGTGAAGCATATATTGAGTATTGCATTATCCATTTTTAAATATGAATTCTAGGTACCAATCTTTCGTTCAAACGAGACAAAAATTCAAGGTCTTAACATGTCAAACTTAAGAATCAAAGAGTTTGTTCTTTGAAATCAAAATCCTAGTTAAGACTTATCCTTAATTTGGAAAGAAAGTAGTAACTATGACACTTGCTATTTGTTTTGTGGATCATATTTATGAATGGTTATGGAAATAATGGTGGTTATGATGTTGGCATTGCTGGTGGTGGGGATTGATGGTGTGGTGCTTGATTACTGAGGATGGTAGAGAGGGAGGTGGTAGTGATGATTTTTGTGATAGTGATGGTGGAAAATAAGCTTTGGGATTCTGGGAAGATGGCCGTGTGAACTGATGGCTGCTCTGCTTGACAGGTCGGTGATGATGAAGGTGGTAAGGAGAACTTCATGTTTTAAAGACCAAAGAATCAGAAATTGTGAGTGGTTTTCTTGTATTAGCTGAAAGAGAGGGATTCAGAGAGCTGGTTCTTAGGGAGACGAGAAGAAGAGTTGGGAGGTGGCTGTGGAAGACTGAGTAACCCTTGGCAGGAGGGAGGAACATACAGATAAATAAGAGATTAAGATGAGGACATTCCCTGACCTCTTCTAATTATGTGAAGAGGAGTACAGGAGGGTCATTTCTCTGGTTTAAACTATAATTCAATGTGGAGTTGAATGGGAAAAATACATGGAGGACCTCTTTTAAGTGGGTAACATACCGTTGGGGTTTATGTTAAAATACGAATGTTGATGGGTTACTGTCCTAATGTGACATTTGGAGGACCCTTTTCAAGTGGGTAACATATTTTAACTCCAGTTTTTTGATTCCATCTAAATCTATTTATTTATTTAAGCGATTTACATTTATAACCAATTCCAATGAAGTTACTTATACATATTGAAAAATTAATTTATATATAAATTCCCAAGGATGCTAAAATTTTGAGATTCTTTTTTTAACATAATTCTCATTTTATAATATATATAACCATGGCAAGTGAAAGAAAACTCATGCATCTATCTATAGTTTTACAATTCAATCAAATATTTTTAACAGTATCATGTTAGGTGGAACATAAGTTTTCTACAGTAAGCTAGTTCATTAATATACTCAACCTCTCAACAGAATCTAAAGAGTCAAGTGAAACTTTTCAAATCTATTGATACAGAAGCTGCTGAAGAAAAAAATATTAAATCTTCATTGACTGCTGCAGCCAGGTCACATCTGTGTATTAATGCCGATGCTGAATATTGAGGCATGCTTTTTCCACACTTGTTTCATTGTCATGCTTTGAACCTGAAATTACTAAATATTCGATCTGTGGTTGTTATCTTACTTCCAGTTGTTAGATCTTGTCCTGCATTCTTGTAGCACATGTTTGTCCATTGCTTTTACTGATACAGACATCTGGCACAACTGTATATCACTTCAATGAGTTCCAGATGGTCTTTTTGTCATTTCTTCTTTTTTCTCATAGTTTTAAGTATTTAATTCAATTGCAGTATCTGATCTAAAGGAGCTAATGGAAGAGAATTCCTCCTGGTTTTCACTAATATTTAGTTAATGCCTATGCAGAATCCGAGTCTGAGTATTGCCCATCATGGATTCAATCTTTCAATAAAGAGCTGATTCGGACACTGTCCTTCTCGGAGCATGAAGCTTTTGACCATCCCGTGGCATGTAAGAGTTAGAAATTTTGCTTGAGGATGTCCTTTGGGTGTGGATTATTTCGTTTCTGGGAAAAAAACTTATGTATTGAAAATTTAACACAAATTATTTGTTAAACTCATGAAGTTCTAAAAATTTGAATCCTCAAACATTGTGATAAAACCCTTTTTCCCCAAATTCTATGCAATATAGCATACTTTAGATATTTTTGGTAAAGATATAGTATATTTAGAAATTCTATAAGTGCTAGGAAAGCGATAAAATTTTAAGATGCTCCATGTATTTGAGAAAAATCTATATTTTGCTGGTAGGACAAGTTTATAGTTATTTACACATGTTTAGTTGCTCGAGAAGTGGTAAAGTTTTTGCAGACATGCTCTATGTGTTGAATAATGCATAATACTTTGGGGTAGCAATCATCTTTACAATTTTAGGTTTTCTATTCTTGTTTTGAAATTTAAAATATTTCACATTTGTGTCTGTTGAAGCATTTTCTCTTCCCTTTTTTATGTCATTCGTGACCATTTTATGCACTTTTTTAACTGCATATAGAAGATTTGCTGAGGCATATTTCTTACATCAATTTCATTGTCGTGCACGAATGTAACGAACTGGAGTAAAGGCCTCTTGGTTGTGTCATCAAAGGAAGATCGACCTATCAACAAATTTATTGATCTTTTCAACACTGACCAGCTGCCTTCTCTTCTAAATGATGGTGTCATGGATCCAAAGATTTTGAAGCATTATCTTTTGCTGCATGATAATCAAGATGGAACCCTCGAGAAGTATGCTCATCCTCTATATACTACTAGTTTTTGTTGAGCTGCTTTTGCTCCGCCTTTGACTGAGTCTTTAAGCTGAGTATTAAAAATGATTCTGTTAGAAAATGTTTGTTGTTGGATTAATGATAAAATATCTTATTTTTAGAGACGGTTGGTGATCATTTTCAGTTAATAACTGGGATCAAGTAAATAGGATCATGATGTAAATGCAGTTTTATCAAACTTTTTCCCGTCTATTTCTATCTACTTCTTTGTTTTTCCCCCTGAATGAGAAGGAAATATAAAGGATGTTTCTATTTAAATTGCCGTGAAAATTATTTAGGCACTTTACTTTTATGACGTTGCCTTTTATCTTCCTTTGTTTCTGTTTTTTGAAGGAGTCTTACTCATAAAATTCTATTCTCATATGAGCATGGACTCATGGGAAACATATTAATTTATATGTTCTTGGACTTTCTATTGTATCCAATTGACTTTAAGTGAAGCAGCCTTGGACAAATTTTAAGGCTGTGACACATATATCATAGGTTTTTTAGCTAATGGTCTTTGTTTCATCTTTAATCTTTATATTTAATCTTTTAAGATAGAACTACAAAAGAACTTAACCCTTTAGTTTTTGCATGTTCGTCCATAAATTAAAGAACCGATTAGTGCCACAGAATCAATATCATAGTTTACCATTAGTTGGTAGTTTTCTTAGCTAGAGGTAGTTCTGTTTTTTCATAAGCATGATATAGGCATCAGATTTTTGGTACATGCCGTAAAGGAATTGTATTGACTATAAAAGGTTTATATATTTGGTTTAAGGAACTTATCATAATGCACTTCTTAATCTATATGGAAATTATATGAGTTCCATTTCATCTTTTATTTGAAGGGCAACAAATATTTTAGCAGAGATGCGAAGTACTTTTGGCTTATATGGTTGTAAGTTATTGTGCATTAATTCTGCTCAAGATGTGGGCGATGGGTTGGGAGAAAATCCTTGGATACATAATGTGAGTTGTCCTGACTTTCCAGAAGCAGTGGATTGGATCATATGAGTCGTTCACTGTGAATGGTTTTATGACTTCTAAATTTGTGCTTTTGTTCTAAACAGAAAACTAATTCATTACCTGGTCAAGATCTTGGTGGTTGTCTTAATCTTGATGATCTTAATGGGGTAAGCACTATGTTCATCTTTTCCCCTTTGTCATTTATGCTTCATTCACGCGACCTCATCTTGCCATGGTTTCTGTGAAATAACTATCCTTTATGATAGTTATTGCATCTATGAAGATATAAGTTATGATTGAACAATGCAGGGTCCCTACTTTCTGTGCTGTCATCCAGTTGGACAGGGGTTTCTAGTGTATTTGTTGAGTTGGCATTGGCATTTTCTTTTGCTTGGCTGCACAATGTAGATTTGTATTTAGAATGAATTCTTATAGCAAAAGAATGTTTGCTTGATTAGATAAAGGATTTTATGCAAGATCTTGCTTCAAAACATATCATTCCAAGCATGGAGCAAAAAATACGCATTCTCAATCAGCAGGTATGTGTTTTTCCTGTTATGATGTACCAGTTTTATATCAGCAATTTACCAATTGCTTTTTTTGTAGGTTTCTGCAACTAGGAAGGGATTTAGAAATCAAATAAAAAATTTGTGGTGGAGAAAAGGGAAAGAAGATGCGCCAGAAGCTCCTAATGGTCCCACGTAATCTTCCCCCCCCACACATATTAAAGATATAACTCTTACTCTTTTTATCTTATTGTTCTCTAATTTACTTTTCATCGTTTTTGACAGTTATACATTCAGCTCCATTGAGTCTCAGATCAGAGTATTGGGTGACTATGCTTTCATGCTGCGTGATTATGAACTTGCCCTGTCAAATTACCGATTGCTCTCTACAGATTACAAGCTTGATAAATCCTGGAAGCGTTATGCGGGTGTACAGGTTGGTGGTTACTTCTCTATTATTTTACTCTTTTACTGATGATCAACATGATACTGATGATCAACATGAAGAAATTGAAGCGGCTACGATAATATCTGACCCAGCCCCTCATTGCCTATTCTAGTTGGTGTTCTGAGGAGTTTAGTTTCACTTACATATCAATATATTGTATGCCCTTTGAGATGTGACTTCTATTAACTGCTTAATATTATTATATCTTAGTGGTCATTGTAATATTTTGGTCCATCTTTATCATTATTCATGCAGAATGCATAACCTATAATTAAGGACCACTGTTATACAATGCACTATCACCAATCTTGGTTATGCAACATAATGATCATAATGGAGCTCTGATATTTTGAATGTTTGAGGACATAAAGTTTCATGTGTTTGTGTTCTTTAATCTTTACTGATTGTGTTATGACTTGCAAGAAATACATGAAATTACTTGAACAAGCTTGCATTATTTGTCTTACAGTTGAGGCTGGCTTTCCCAATTAAAAAGGCCCAAGGAATAACTTTTTCCGGGCTACCATATGTGGCATTATATCTTTAGACAGTGGGTCATGCCTCCAGATTGTATATGCTGGAGACAAAGACAATGAAATGTCTATATGTTGTATTGGTGTTGTAAGAAATTTTAGCCTTTACCATGGTTTGACATTCATGATTCTTTCTGTTGGTCTTATTTATGTGGCCTTAGCTATCACGTGTGTTTTTTTACGTTTTTCTTAATTCCTTGTCCTGCATCTCTTTTTAGTTCCTCTGGTACCTTAGTGGTATAATCTTCTGTGATGGTGTTCCTTATAGTAGTTTAGAACTTTTAACTATTTCCCCCCCTTATGTTAGTTCAAAACTTAACTATTTTACACGGAGTTATGTTTTTCATGCAGGAAATGATGGGGCTTGCATTCTTTATGTTGGATCAATCAAGAAAGGAGGCTGAATACTGCATGGAAACTGCTTTTACTACCTACATGGTACCTTTGTACTTTATTTCATTAGAAAAAAATATTTCTTTTTGCAAATGGAAAATTTGAGTTCTCTAAACAGATTCGGGAAAATATTTTAGTAAGCAATGTGCTTGTGGGAAAGTAATCCAGGAGGGAAGGAGTGCAACTTTTAGGATTTATACTCTGGCAACAAATGCAGAAGCGTTAGACTGTTGTCATTCACAGATTCATTATCTGTAGTCTGAAAAACTACATACAAAGCTTTAAAGAAATTGTTCAATATGGAATATAAAGATTGGTCCTTATCTTACGATGTAGGTTTCTTCTTGTGCTAGACTTGGTATAGGTCCTTTCTTCATTGAAATTACCTTATATTCCCATCAATGTTATGGTACATTTAAGATTTCTTCTAAAGAGAACTATAGATGTTTAGGACGTACAAGATTGCAAATTAAGGAATTTCAATTTTTGAATAGTACAATAAAATAAACAAGACCTGGAAAACTTTTACTACTGTGCAAAAGATTTAATTATATCATTTCTGTCTTTAGTTCCAGAGAATACAGTTGGGTCACATATTTCTGTCTTTTCCTAGGATTGGGTTTTCTTATAAAGTGAATATAGATAGAAATTTAGAAGAACAGTGAACTGAAAGAAGCATACCAGGGGCACACTCAGCCACAAAGAAAAGGGAAAAAAATATAGCTATTACTACAAAGATGTAATCAGGTGTCATGTAAGGCCATCACTCGTGAAATCATGCTACTATCATGTGCCTAATGTGTTCCTCGTGAGATTCACACCTTGGGCTTGCAAGACCGAGCAACATTCCCTGGCCATGCAAAAGCACCAGTTATTGCTTTTGCATTGTTACCACCATAAAGTATGTTTCCCTCGAATTGGGCCTTCTAGACCCATGCCGCATCATGGTGAGAAAGCTTCTAGCCAATAATATTTGTATTGATAATCCTGAGTACCATCTCTAGCTTCAGCACAGATGATATGTGAAAGAGGTGAGGAGAATATATATCCTTCATAAGCTCAAGATTAAAAACTTTCATTAACCGACAGATTTCTCTCCTACACTTGTTGATAATAAGAACAACTTGTAACTTCTTGTGTATTTCTTATCCCGTTACTTAACTTATATCTGCACGACCAACTTGGGACAAGTCTGGGGGAGCCAGCAGGGGCGGTAGCCCTCTTAGGCTTTGTACTTTCCTAATTATAGCATGTAGTTGAGGATGACAGTTTTGACCCATATGTAATTACCCACGTATACTCGCCCACTAAGAACCCACGCGGTGGGTATCATTCCTATAAGAGATAAATGAAGTACTAAATGGTCGGGCTTGTGCCTGCACATGACCCATCCACACACATAATCCAAATCAAAACCCAAAAATCACAATTTCTCGCTCACTTGATGCCTATTCTAATCTAAGACCCATCATGCCCTAATTTCTTCTCTCCATAAAATCCTTGATCCACTCATCTCCTTCCACGTATCCCGCCAGAGGTGGTGGTGGGGCTCTACCGTCTTGCCCCCATAGTGGCAGTGTTGGTTAGGGCTGTTGGCATTGCCGGGGGACTTGTCATTGGCTCATGTCGGTGGAGAGCGCACAGACGCTTCTTAGGTTTTCTAAAGACGCTTCGTTTGATGAGACTCTAAAAGCGAAGAATGCTATTGTTGCTTCTAGTGAGGAGGATCAAGAGCCTATTGCTCATGTTTGGTTTTGGTTCTTTGGCGTTTTTGATAAAAATCTTGACAGGTCTTCTTCACTTTATGAATTGAATTTGACAATTTGATCACTTAAATCGTAGCCTTTACCCCTGAAACTTTGCAAAGAACCCCCCCAAAAAACTATGCAACTAAAATTATGCGAAAAGCCCCCTAAAGTTTGCAAAAAGACCATCAAAACTTTGCATATAGCCCCCAAAAGTTTGCAAAATGTCCCATGAAAATTTTGCATAAAGTCCCCTAGAAGTTTGCAAATAGCCCCTCAAATGTTAGCAAAGAGCCCCTCAAATGTTAGCAAAGAGCCCCTCAAATGTTAGTAAATAGCCCCTAAAAGTTTGTTTGCAAATAGTCCAATGAAAGTTTTATATTGAAAATTTTCAACTTGGTTTCTTTATTACAATCCCATATGTTTTATACAACATTAATAAATCATATGATGAATAATCATAATAAAAGTGTGTCTTAATCTATGTTGCACGGATATGGATGCAGACACGGACACACACACAAGTGATGAGACACAATTTATAGAATGTAGGATATTAATATACGACGATATATATACATGTTGAAATTAATAATTCATATGAGATCAATATTGTTTTTCATTCACATGTTATGAGAACTAAAATTCTATAACATTTTTATGTTTCATTTATTCAATTGATTATAAATTGAAAAACTGCTCATTTTTTTAACTAAATACCCTGACTACCCCTTAAAAACGTACTTATAGACACGACAAGTTATGGGGTGAATCAAACCTGAGTATGAGTCTAATGAGTTGCATAAATTTGAGGTGAAGTGTAAGATATACATCAACAAATTGTATCACGAATATTTTAAAGTAAAACATGTATTATATAATCAAGAACATGTCTCAATGTATGTATGTATGTATTCAAGAAGTGTTCAAGGAGTGTCGGACACGGATACGAGAAGTGTCTAACACAAATACGGGAATCCAGATGAAGTGTCTAGGTAACCTAGGTCTTAATAAATTAATGAATTCATGCAATACTAGTATTGAAATAGAAAATTTTAACATGAAAAAAAAATTCAGAGAATGATATGAAGTGCAAATACATCATGGTTAAACCACCCAATGTTTAAAATGACGATGAAACATAACGTAATGCTCTACCTCCTATTAAGGGTTAAAGAAAAAAAACTCAAAAAAAGTAACATATAACGTAAGTTATTTGATTTAGTAATTATTTACATATTTCATAACTAGAAAACAGTCATAACAATTTTAATAATTAGAATCGCCAAAAATTTTGAGACATGACATCACACATTCACAAATATCAAATTATACTATCACTATTGCTTAACAAACACTAGTCAAATACGCTTAATAACCATTCCAAAAGCATCAAATACATCAAATTTGAAACAAAATATTGTAAGTGTAAACAAATCAATTGGCAAACAGTAACTATCAATTCAATGTCTAACAAATCATTTATCCAATTTACAGTTCACAAAATATTTTCAGTCCTCAATAGTTAATACTAATAGCCGTAAAAGTTGTGATAAATAACTGACATTTAAAAGAAAAATACACTGTTACTAATCTCAACCAGCAGTGTAGGACTTCACTGGCATCGTGGGACCCTCTGTCATCGTCAAGAAGAGCTTGGAGTTCAATTAGGGGTTTGGTATTCATCTTCTACTTCGTCATACGCAACAGAGAGAATCACTATGAAGAAATTTTGGGGGCATTGAGTGATTTCAGCGAAGAAATTGGAGGGGGCGTCGAGATAAATTAAGATGGCGAAGGAAGTTAGGGGAGGTAGAGATTGTATGACTCATATCCTATCTAAAGGGATAAAATTTTAATTGGGGTGAACGGTTGGATTTTATCCAACCTAAAATCCAACTACTCAGATCATAAGTCCATTTAACGCAACATAACGCAGTGTTATGTAATGCGATAACGTGAGTTTTTCGGCCCCTCAAAAAACACAATGTTAAGAACAGGGGCATTTTCTGACCACGTTCAGTAACGATTAGGGGCTGTTATGTTACATAACACGTTATAATGCATTATGATTTATGTTTTTTCCCCCAACATTACACCCAAGACATGCATTTTTCAAAAGGAAAACCAGTAATATTGAACCAATACCATAACTTTTAGTAAAATCATCAATCTTTGTCGGTAGAAAAACCTCCTCCAAAAGCTTCAAAATAGAGACTATAAAGACTGCTGAATTTGATATTTCAACTCTAGAATGAGATCCAAGATTGCGCCATATAATTTGATTAACGTGATTAACTTTATTTACTCATTGGGTCCCTGCGCTCAACCCCAACGAACATTCGTTAAATTCATATCAATGGAAATCCCACTACTAGTTGCTAGCTGCCTAACAACCCTCCATCTTTATCCTGGCTTGAGAGGGAGAGTGATAGGATAAAAATTAAATCATAGTATTGGGAACTTATTAGTTGTGTCAAAGGGCCATGCCACTACCCCAAACCTCTAAAGTTAGGGTGAGGATGAGGGTTTTACATTCTGACAAGTTGTGTGTGCATAAAAGAATGAAATACCTATGCAACCATGGTCTGATGTCTGAATTTCGGACAACTCCTACGTCGGACAATCCATGTCCATCTCGGAGAAACATTTGTGCCCAAAACTTGTGTCTGTGTTTGCTGAATAAGTTTTTATTTTTCCAGTTATATTCTGGTTTTGTCTTCATACCAGTTCCTAGAACAGAGGAAAGATATCTTAAAAACAGTAAAAGATATTTTGTAGTAAAACCTTTATTACTGTAAGATTTATCTCATAGTTCCACATCTCCATTTAGCTGACGTTGGACTCTTTTCAGAGACTTGGATCTGTTGGTCAGAGAAATGCAACAAGGTGTGGGCTCTGGTGGGCAGGCATGCTCAAGTCCAG
>NC_033799.1:72744284-72754244 GCF_001876935.1 Asparagus officinalis | reverse complement strand
CTAGTGAGGTACTTCAAGAATCAAGAGAAGAAGGCTGTATTTGGTTCTATCTACTTCTGACAGGATTTGTTTTTCTTAGGAACCTTCTTTGCATGCAGCTGTAATGCTTGAACAGGCATCATACTGCTACTTGTTTTCTAGACCACCTATGCTACGCAAGTATGGATTTCATCTTGTTTTGTCTGGTAACCGGTACTATGTATCAGATCAGGTATATCCATATTTTAGTTTAACTTTTGCTGGGTTAGTCTACTTGGTAGTTCATAAGTGAGACCTTGTGTATTTTTCATGCTGGCATGCAACTTATCCAATGCAGAAACCACATGCAATTCGCATGTATAGAAATGCACTCTCTGTGTACGAGGGACATGCTTGGAAATATATCTGTGATCATGTTCATTTCAATGTTGGAAGGTACTGATAAACTTCTTGTTTCTGTTAAATGCTTGTCATGTCGTAATGTGTTTGGGGAATTTACATTCTCTAATTCATGATTCAGGTGGTATGCTTTTCTTGGAATTTCTGATATTGCTATCAAGCACATGTTGGAAGTTCTGGCATGCAGCCATCAGTCTTTGGCGACACAAGATTTATTCCTTGGGGAATTTTTTCAAACTGTTGAGGTAGGCTAACATTTTCTTCATTTACTCTCTTCATTCGACCAGTTTTAAGTAATAGTAACATAACGGCTGATGTATATTAGCATACGGGGAAAACCTTTGAAGTTAACAAGCTCCAATTGCCCGTGATTGACATGTCCTCTTACAAAGTTATTTATGAAGATCACCGGACTTATGCGTCATCTGGAGATGTAAGTTGATTCTCTTTGTTATTGATACTTCTATACGCATGTATGTGTTTGTGTGTGTGTGTGTATGTAGGTGTGTGTATGTTATATTATATTCAAGTATAGGTGTATATCTATATGTGGGTGGCGGAGTAGTGGTTATGAGTTGCCAGGTCATTTTGATAAATTATCTACCAAGAGATGGAGGGTGATGAGACCAGCACATCGAATGTGACACGTAGGGTGGGCCTCACCTCTAATCCGTCTTGGTAGCTCATAGTTAAATGGGCTGCCACCCTATACCCCATTTTCACTGTATTTGTTTTTATGTTTAATTGTCTGTGTGTATAGTGTCTACATGTGTCTCTCAGGGAAATAACATGCTACCAAGGTTTTACATGCGAGTTTATCATATTGTATCAGATTGGTCATTTGCTTTAGAAACAGCCATACTCTATTTCGGCATAATGAGTGATGGAAAGGGAAATATAACTCTCAGCATAACTGCACATTGCTTCCCTCAATATTACAATCCCATCTCGCTGCCATGATCTTCAGCCTAAATTTAATTTTCCTAAAATATGTGGATGGTAATTATTAAATTGTCATTCAGTAACATCTATACGACTTTTTTCATCATCCAACCAGGCTAATGTGAAAGAAAGCTTGTGGCAGTCTTTAGAGGAGGACATGGTTCCATCTGCATATACTGTCAGATCTAATTGGCTAGAATCACAGCCAAAATTTTCCCCTTCGAAGATGTATAATGAGTCTCATGTTAGCGTGGTAGGAGGTATGTTTTAAATTCTCACTCCAGAGTTTTTTTAAATTATAAAAGCATGCGCCTGGCTTATTTCACTTTTATAAGGACTGGGGTATAGACTCGACAGGTTGTGAAAATGCAATATATTGATGCATAATGGATATGTCATTAAGAGAATTATTTGTAAATTTATATATAACATGAAATTGTAAGGCTGTAACAATTCAAAAAACACAGTTAGTCCTGTGATATAAAATAGTCCCAAGTTACATAAATAGAAACCAACATAATTGTTATGGATATGCATCTATAAATAAAATGAAATCATGAACCTTTAATTTATGCAAGCATTAGGTTTTTAATTTCTTAATTTTAAACTTGTCTCGGTATGCAGAATAGGAGAATCTGGCAACCATCTGCCAATATCCAAGCATCAGGTATGTCTTGGATATAGGTACTTCTCGTTGGTTGAAGTATCCGACAACATACCTTGACCTGCAGAAATAGAAAAATACCTTTGCATGTCTAGAACCACTGTCACTGCGGCTTAGTTAATTTGTAGTTTGTAGGCATGTGTCCTTGAGTTTGAGTCTGCTTACTAGTGAAGAATACTTCTTCAGCTTACTGGTTCCATGGATGCTTTCTCTTGAATTAGCACAAACTAGTCTTTAGGCCTGTGCAAAGCACCAGTCTCATACTGTTCAGGCCCTAATTTTGACAGATTAGCATTAGACTTGTGCAAAGCACGGCCGAAGCTTAAAAGACCTATGAAAGAGTACAATAACAATGATGTTATATCTTTTGGTATTTTACATTATAAATTTACATTGTATATAAGTTTATAGACCTAAACAACTTGCATTTCAAATGAAGCATAAATCAAGGATGAAATAACAATAATCATGAACAAAATTATAATTGAGTAAATTAATTATTAACTCAAAACAATACAATATTTATGTTTGATAAATTGTTTGTAAATTGAATAAATAATGATCTTATGGGATCATGACCAAGTCTTAGCTTCAAATCAAACTCTTCATTTGCCTCCTTTTCATGTTCTCTACCTTGGATGCGCCTGCTATTATTATTATGATCTCCATGCAAGCCTAATCCAAGGTTCAATTTAGCTATTAACTTGCGAGAAATATAAAATGCAAGAGATACAAAACCATAAAAACTAAATGTTGTGAAGTATAGCAAAATTAAGAATGCAGAAGATATATATGAACTGATAGTGGCCAAAAACTCTAGCATGGAGAACCTGCAACTTGAATTTCAAAGGTAAAGAAGGATGTTGTCACAGCTACTGAATCAAATAAAAATAGAAGATATAAAACTACTTCCAATCAAAACTCAATCTAGATTTCTTCATCACTTTGACACTTAAAAATAAAAACTAAAGCAAACCCATAAAATGCAAACAATTAGTTTTTTTTTTAAGAAAACATATATTTCACTACTTGCCAAAGCCATGAAAATTTAACATGCGAACAATAAAATTATCAAGTTGACTAAGAAAACATTCATGAAATTTTGACTCCTTAAGATTGTGAGGTGAGAAGAAGTGAGAAAAAGTTCAAAAAATTATTAAGTTTGACTTATAAAATAATATTGAGAGTATAACCTCATGTGATTTTCATCAAGCTCACTAAGAAAAGGTACATAGGAGACCGAGGTTTTAAATATCAGATGTCGGGTTCATGTCGGACGGCTGAAATCCATGTCGGATAGCGGAAATCGGGGATATATCGGGGACATGGACTAAATATTGGATTGTCATATCGGGTGATGCGCATATGTATAATATCATGTCCTAAATGTAATCTAAGCATTCCTAAATTCAATATAAACATACTTCCGACGAAGAAGGGAAGAGAGAGGAGAAGGCGACGCCGGAGAGGATCGATTCCGATGTCCAGGGAGGAAGCGTCGGCGATGGCAAGGAAGCAAGAGAGTGAGAGACGAAGAAGAGGAAGACGGCTGATGGGTTCCCAGCGCGTTTGCCCTAATTTTTTTTATGTTCGGGTTGGTTTCTCTTCAATCTGGTGACCCTTAACAACAGAACTGGTCAATGGATTTGGGTTTTCATCACTAAACCCAAACCCAATAAGCAAAAATAGCTCTAAACCGATAACATGGCATATCGGCCGATTTTTCAAAGCTGAAAAATCGGCCGATATGCCCGATATATCGCTGACATATCCGATATTCTTCTAAAAACCGACATTCGACTTAAAAACCCCCGACTCGTGTCGCTGGCACCTTCAATCCGACATATCGGCCGACGTTTAAAACACTGTAGGAGACATAGATTAAGGATATCAAATGAGGAAGATCAATAATCTCTACTAACAGAATTCATAGGAGGCATAGATTAAGATATCAAGTGAGATAGATCAATAAGCTCTACTAAGAGACTTCTAATTGAACATACTTGCTCAAACTACTATAAACTTTAAGATAAGTAAAATACTCAACCATTTTTCTTCTGAAGAGCATGCATTTGGACTACATTTGAACTCTGAAGAGCAAAAGTCTATTCTGGTCAATCTGAATATAACATGACCTTCTTTACCATGCATTCTATATATCGAAATTTATCATCCCTTGATGCCCATAAGGGTTGAGAGGAAGTCACCAATGACCAAAAGTTCTTACACATTTTTATTATTTTATTAAATAAGAGAATTACCTCAATAAATCCTCTTTTGAATACAACAATCCAATAGGTAAAAATAATGAATACTAATTGTTTTGCAAATAGAATGAGCATTGGGAAATAGGCCAAGATAACTATTATATTCATAATTACCCCAAATACATGTTTATATCCCCTTCTAATCTTTCTAGTTCATAGCATGAGGCTACTTGCATTTAGGACATTGAATCACATACTCAACTAAATAATCGATAATAAGAAATGTTAAACTTCTAAAATTTTA
This sequence comes from Asparagus officinalis, assembly GCF_001876935.1. NCBI lineage: Eukaryota > Viridiplantae > Streptophyta > Magnoliopsida > Asparagales > Asparagaceae > Asparagus > Asparagus officinalis. The sequence continues at coordinate 72,749,749 of NC_033799.1, read as the reverse complement.
TAAATTTATGTTCCGAATATTGATTCACATATTCAACTCAGTGTTTTAAATATCGGCCGCCATGTCGGACATCGCGGCCGATATTGCGGATTCGGAGCCTAGCCGTCACGAAATTGTTGAATTTAATGCGTATGGCGTTTTTGAGGTCATGTTGGGGACATGTCGGAAAATAGCGGATATATCGGACGACATTTCGGCCATAAAAAATCGGCCAAAATTCAGAAATATCGGTTTCACATTAACATGTTGAAATCATATGATTTGCAATATCTTTCACCTTCTGTTTATGTAAAGTTTCACACTACCCATATGGGTGCTTGCTGTAGGCTTTAATTACTTGTTATTGCATGTGTTTTCTTTATAATGGAAGGCTATAAGAACACATGAATTTATTTGTATTAGTTGCACATATACTTCGGTTTTACTAGTTTCTTGTTTGGAGAAATGACAAATATATAATAAAAATCCTGCAATTGTTAGTCGATGCAGTTAAGTAGTTTAGAATAGCAATTACGAGTTTAATTTTCAATTTCAGTAGAATTTTTTTTTTTGTTCCTACTAGTATAATGCACGCGCTTTGTATGTGAACATTTTGTTTTGTAATCTTTTTCTTTGGAGTGTAAAATTATGAAGTGACTTTTATAATAACATAAATTCTTAAATTGAACAATTAATAAATCTTTACATTAATAAATAAAGTTGTGTATAAAGAATTGTATTAGTAATTTTTATATTCTAGATAATTATTATACTTTAATAAGAATTGTCTAAACATATGCAGTTAAGCTGTTCTAGTGTCTATTTGGTTTTCTATGCAAAAGCAAAAACTTGGTGGTTGCTTGTGAAAATGAAGACCTTCTCATATGTACTTTTTCATATGTTTAGACAATATAATTATCAAGTATGTGAAGATTCCATTTATGATATTATATCAACCTATCCGATATGGCAATCCGATATTTTTTTCATGTCCCCCGATATATCCCCGATTTCCGCTATCCGACATGAATTTTGGCCGAGCGACATGAACCTGACATCCGATATTTAAAACCTTGATTCAACTAACTGATGGAGAGTAAGAAATGAGTCTACATTAGATCTAGTTGAAGGTACCTTTGCTGACATTGTCAGTGCCTATGTCACTTTCAAGGTTCGAGTGCTAATCCATGATTAGTGATGTAGACCCTAGTGCAACTTAGAAGCGAGACCTCCTCGATCTCCGCCCTCGCTTACTCTTCATTTCTTGTAGATGACTTGAATCACAGCTCCTAAAGTCAATATATAACAAGGCTGAGACATGACAAAAACATTGATTATATTTTGGAATTTTACTAATATTCATCTAAACATTAGTTTGTTATAAAATACCATCTGTCAACGAACAATGCATTAAGCCCAAAATTTCTCCATTCACAATGTGTGGCTTGATGAGTAGAAATCCTAGAAGTTTTGGCGCGGGCATGCACACTGCTTGATGGATAATATTATAACCACAGATACAATAGAACTTGCTTACACGTACGTACCTTCAAGTTGGTTGTTTCTAGTACCTTTAACAATCTAAAACTCTCTTCTACAATATGTTTGAATGGGTACATGATCATACCCAGCTACTATATAGAATATTCTACTATGATAATGAAATAATTTTTGTAGCCAATTATTCGTGGAAAAGATATTAGGTACATGACATTCTTTATTGCACGGGCATGAGCACTGCTTGATGGATAATTTTGTAACCACAGATACAATAGAATTCGCTTACAAGTATGTTCCTTCTAGATGGATGTTTGGATGTTTCAAGTACCTTTAACAATTTGAAACTCTCTCTTTCTATTTAACATTTCTAATAATTTTCGATGGAGTTTCAAAGTAGAGATTTCAACTCTGATAATTTTTTAAACACAATTTCTTACACAAATATTTTCCTTCAATGTATCCAAATCACTGTTTATGGTTCCATAAACAGAAAGAACTCTACATTTTATAAATAAGTTCCTTCATGACTTCTCACACAGACATATTCTTTAACATGAACTCTTTGGCTTGAATTATAACCTCATGGATTAAATCGTGATCAATATAAGCAAATTAAAATAGAAACAGAACGATTAAATTCTGTGAACTAATCTTACATTAAAAGCGGAGCGAAATTTCTTCAATATAATTGAGACCATAGACTCCTCTGCATTGCAGTTAGCGATCATCGCTAAACCTAAAAAAATTAATTTTTACTTAAAGGAGAAATGCAAACAAAATATGCACGACACTAACTGTAGGGCAACATTATAAAAAGGTTGGATTCGAACATGGAGAGTATGTAACTGCAACATCTTAAAATGATATCAGAAAAAACAATTTACCAAAGACATAATAGATTTGAGAAATTTTTTTGGGTAAAAACCACAAATTTCCCTAGTTGTAAATTGATTAACTTCTGATCAAATCTTTCTCATATTGAAAATTAGACAACAATGAGACTGTAAAAGTAAAATTAGACAACCAAAGAGAATAATAAAGTATAATTAGAAAAGGATCACAATTCAAAATAAAGTTTGTAGCTTCACCACAAATCAACAACAATTTGAATGAACTAATTAGTTGTACCCTTAACATTAGAGAGATGCAACAACGAAGTGGAGGAGCCCGCTGACGATGTCAGAGAGAGCAAAGCGAAATACATAAAATAACATCAGAATTATGTATCAAATAGCACCTTAACCAAGAAAAATACCTGTATGCACCCAAAATAATACAATGTGATTTAAAAAATTTAGAGCTGCACATAACTAAACAAATCTCCACCCTCAACCATACATCTGTTCACTTAGCAAACCGTTCCCATTCATCCAAAACCCACTTGAACTCACAGATATCCTACTTCCATGCTTTCCCCAAGCCAATGCTTGAATTGATTTAATAAAAAAAATTATTACTTATTAATTACCGGAAGTTAAAAGATTAGAGATATAATAATTAATCAAAACATAACCCTATATAATGATATTGTGATTAAAAAACTGATAATGGTTAACAAATGAATCTGCAAAATGGATCCATGATTACCTGATTCTCGGTACCATATGTGAGCAGAACTGTAGAGAAATTTCACTACCCGAGCTATATGTGTAGTTGAAATGAAATAATATCAATACAAAAGAAAAAAATCTAACACTGGGAGGGGAAAACGTCACAAAAGATCATACCTAAGGAAAACTTCTTTAGATCCATATCTAAATATTCAAACACCAAATATAGCAGGCTCCCATTCTTATCCACATGCTCCACATTCAACAATCAACAAGAAAACCCCCAATCAAGCAACCATTCAAAGTGCCCCAAACCCAAATAATCAACCTAGGGTTTCAAATTAAAGATATCTAATTTTAAGGCTTGGGATAACAATCAAACCATAAATGTAAAATTAGACAACTGAGAAATCATACATAACTGAAATTAAATATTATTGGGTTTTTGGGGGAGAGAGGTTTACCTAAATATTGGGGTTTTAGGCTTTTAGCCATCATCATCGTCATTGTCACAAGACAATGGGCTGAGGACGAAGGCGATGGAGGGATTGCGCAGCCTGGGTGAGAGCGAGAGCAGAGAAGGGGAAGCGTGTCGTTGTCATCAGCTTCGGACAAAACCCTAGCGAGGATTGAATGAAAACCTTTGAATAATCAAAACCTAGAGTGGATTGAAGAAAAACCTCAGATTTGAATGAAATCACTTAACAATATTTGATGAAATCAATGCTGAATTTAGAATCTTGGTGATGATGGTCGGGGCAAAAGTGGGATCGGAGATGGAAGAAAAAAGGTGAGATTTTAAGAAAGAAGTAGAAAGAGAGAAGTGGAGCACAACTGTCCACATAGTTGAGGATAAAATATTAATTTTCTTTTGCAAATTAAATTTCAATACTTAGAACATGAAAACCGAATAAAATTTCAAAAAAAGGCTAAAATACTTGTAAAATATAGAAAATTGCTGTAGCATGCATAATGTTTTTAAGGTTCTGCTTAGATATGAACTAGTATATGACATATAATATGCATGTTTTACAGAAAGAATTTCAACTAAGGCACATGTATGAATGCATCCTATTGTGATAGGTTTAACTACTTGTCATCTAGTATGTGAAAGCTATCATTGTGTTAGCATCCCATATTTGTCATGATGTTCTAGACCTTATGCCTCTTCATAATACTAGACAGCTCAGAACTTGATCAAACTTGTTCAAGCTATGTGAATATCTTCTTGAGTAATTCATTAAAGGGTGTTATTCGTTCCGAATTTTTGAGTACGACTAGGACAACTATTCATTAATCCAACATTCTTGGATTGAGATAAGGAATAGAATTATTTAATTTAGAGCATTGGATTCTTGGATTGGGTTTTTAATTTTTGAGTAGAGTTCTTTAACTTTTGGCTTGGATTATTTGATTGAAGGTAGAATTCTCGGACTAAATTTTATGGACTATTTTAATTCTCGGACTAAATTTTGAGTAGAATTTGGACTATTTTAATTAGAATTTTAACATTATATTAATATGTTAAATAATTATTATTATCAAATATAATTATAATTCATTTCAAGAGTTACCCTCATTTTGATAAGGAATAGCACAACAAAGAAATATTATAGAAACTAGAATTTTGACATTTGCAAATGCGTGTGAGAAGAAAAAACGTATCGGAGTTGAAACTTTTAATTTGAGGTTACACGTTCAAAATCTCATTAAAATTGTGAGTTTACATTCATAATTTATATAATTTATATGTAGTAATTTATTGATTTAGTAGTTATAAGAAAGAGAAATCCACTTATCTTAACAAAATATTTGTAAAAGAAAGTTACTGTTTGAAATTACTTTTTATAATTACCACTATATTACATAATTACTATATTTTTATAATTGTATTAAGATATATTTAATTCCTCCAAATCCATTGTTTTTAATTACTTTCAATAACTTTCATATATAATAAATATTGATATGAGGTATATTTGTATAATATATATCATGTAATGACATTTATTATTGTATTTAAATTAAAATTATATAAAAGAATTATATTTAATTACTATAATAGAATGGATGTTCTATTAAAATCCAAGATGAGACCGAGAAACCCACAAAATTTTCCTTAGACTTTTTTAGTTCTCAATTCAATAGGAAGATATGTAGTTGGATTGGCATATGGATTTTAGAACTCTAATCCTAATTACAATCCGAAATAAGCAATAACATTAACATGTTAAATTTAAATCCAACTCCTAGTCCTAAACGAACGACACCTTGTATTTAAATCCAAATCAAGTCCTATACGAATAACACCATAACACCTTAAATTTAAACCCAAAATTTAGTCCTAAATGATAACACCTTAAATTTAAATCCAAATCTAAATTCTAGTGCTAAACGAAAAACGCCTTAAATCAAAATCCGACAGAAAGTCTCAAT
>NC_033799.1:72709980-72744274 GCF_001876935.1 Asparagus officinalis | reverse complement strand
CCCCCCAACAAAAAAAAACCAAAACAAAACAAAAAGAAACCCCCAACTAAAAAAAAAAGAAAACCCAAAGTTTGATTTTTTCGACCTTGTTCAAAGTGTCTACAGTAGTCACCCTCGTTTCCCATGTAAAGAAAAAGGATGAGAACTTTTTGTGTATATGGAAGTTTATTGTTACAAGATATTGTCTCCACTAAGGCTCTAATATTATCTTATTACTAGAATTTTTGATGTCTAAGCATTATCCACATGGAAAGAAAATACTGAATAAGTGGGACTAGCTGTAAACAGGTTGAACTGAGTTCGGGTGTATGTAAGATCTGAATCCAAGAAGAAATTGTCCCATTGGAAACTCAGTTTGTTAGTTCCTACGGTTCCAATTTGATCTGAATCCAAAAAGGCAAATCATGTTCAAATTATGACTCTTGTTTAGACTATTTTCGTCCAATATCTATTTTTAAAGCTAAACAGTGATTTCTCATAGTTAATTTTATTGAAAGGGTCATAATATGACACATGTGATGTCCAAAAATACAACTTCAATAATATGTTATTCCCAGAATAGCTATCCAAGCCTCTAAATCAGTTGTATTTTATATTGGTTTGCATTAACTTTCAAATGTTTGCAAATCCAACAAGATTATGATCCAAATATGTTTCGCTTCCATTTCGAGTTCAGAATCTAAGACCTAAATCATATTTCATGATTTGAGATGAGATTGGAATATTATGATTCTTCATCAAAATGACTTCATGAGAAACTGAACATTTTAAGTTTTTATCCTAAATTTCAATTATTTGCTCCTGTTCATTGCACAACAGCATATGATTGATAGCTGGTTAAAGCAAAGTGTCAATTGGATTTGAAACATATTCTATGGTTAACTTTTTGGGTCAGAACTCTATCTTTTCACATCTGGCGATGGTCTTTTTTTAGGTTTTGAGTTCTTAATATATGGAAGATTGCTTTGCCTAGAGCTAGATGTGTGTTTTCTGTGCAGAATTTTCTGTATGAACAGCATTAAAAAAACCAATTCAACAATTTACTTGAAAATAGTCACTATTCATTATTACTTGGCAGTTCTTGACATTTTAATTTCAGATAAACCTTCTTGTAAGCTTCTTCATGCATAAACAAGTTAGGTTGTGCCCAAGTTCTATCTTCTTGCAAATATGTATGAGGTCATACTTTCGCAGTCCATGTATCTATCCTTGATCTTCCTTAGCTAGGAATTAGTCCTCATCTCTTGTCGTGAAAAGATAATTCAGTGAAGAGATTAAGAACACCGTATTAGGTGATATATGTGAAATTTAAAGCTAACCAATTTCTAAATTAAGATGGTCATGTGCGAAGAGTCTAAGAACATTTTCTTGATCAAGTAGCATAATAATTTATCTTCATTGTGCAAAAGTATAGTAGTGGCAGATTGGTTCAGGATGTTGCGGATGTTGCTTCCAGAAACCAATGTTTTTAGAACCAGGCATTTCAAGGCGTATATGGAGTATAGTCTAAATTACATAGTCCGTGTGCACGACTGTCCAAGTGTGCGGGTGGGCGAGTGTGTGCATGGGTGCGTGGATGCGTTTGTGTGTGAGGTGGCGGCTCACTTAGCAAAGTGAACTACCAAGAGATAGAAGAAGTGAGCCCCACACCTCTTATGTGAGTAGGGGGGGTCTCACCACATATCTATCTCTTGGTAGCTCATTTAGTAAAAATAAGCCGTGATCTAATACACAATTTTGCTTGTTATGTGCATACATTTGTGTGTATTGACACACGTGCTGGTGGGCGAGTGTGTGCATGGGTGCGTGGATGCGTTTGTGTGTGAGGTGGCGGCTCACTTAGCAAAGTGAGCTACCAAGAGATAGAAGAAGTGAGCCCCACACCTCTTATGTGAGTAGTAGGATGGGTCTCACCACATATCTATCTCTTGTAGCTCATTTAGTAAAATAAGCTGTGATCTAATACACAATTCTGCTTATTATGTACATATGTTTGTGTGTATGTTCATATATATATTGTTTTATATCTTATCTTCTAGTGGAAACTGCATATATAATATGTTTATAGTAGTAAGTTATAACACAAGCTGACATTACTTTACATATAAAATTTGAAAAATAAGATGAACAAAGGTAGTTAACATTGCAAAGTTGAAACCAACAATCTGAAGTAGCAGAAGAGATATTTTAAATAATAGAATTTAAAGTTTAGCATGTACCAATATAAGAAAAGAAGCACTTCCTGAATAATTATTTAATTATTCAAACTGACAAACTATCTTATACAAACTATCTTAGTTAGTTTTGTAACTTTTACCCAACAGATGGTTAAAAATAGCTAATCGGTTGGCTTGGGAAATTAAATATCTAGATACTTAATCAGGACGATACGGTAGGCTGCCCTACATTGGCAATTTGGCTGATGACTAGAGTAGAGGTAGTGGGATGTGGCAGTGAATTCTGATCTCAGCACTACCTGCTTCCCTTCTCTCCTTCATCTTCCCTTTGAAGTTACACATAGCATGAAATTGCCTAGGCAGCCTGAGCCCCGTTTAGGTCTCTAGCGATCTTAAATTAGTAGTACATTCACAGTTTAATATCATTAATGCCCACTTCGAAGGAGCTTTATATATAGCCTAGTCTTGAGGAGAGGGCGTAACCCCTTATTCCCACACCTCCTTCATAAATTGTAGTGGTTTTTATAGGCTTATAGCAAGACATTGGCTTCACGGTCCCGGTTGCCCATGCTACCGGGTACTTGAACTGGTTTTGGATAATATATGTAGAATCTGATGATTCTCATTGGTTTCATCAGTGACATCTATGCTTTTTGTTTTCTTGCAGAAGCAATAAAACTTGTTGTTGAGATAAAGAACCCCCTTCACCTGTCAATTTCCGTTTCTGGCATTTCACTCATATGCTATCTATGTGCTAGTTCAGAAGCGACAGAACTTGGTATGATGTTCAGTCCTATTCATATTTGCATGTGATACCAAGTAAGCTTACTTGGTCAATAATTCAAGCTTTCATGTTTGCTAACTATTTGGTCTAACTATTATACAGATATAAGTTTACCGGCTACAAGTTTTCAGGAGGGTAAACCCAAGGAGCCTCCTAGTTGCAGGTATTTGATATCTATTACTTTATTTATTTATTTATTTATTATTATTTGTTGTTGAAAATACTCCTACGTATGTTCTTGCAGAGATTTGAATAATGGTAATGCTTCTATGATATTGCCGGAGTTTGATTTAATACTTGGAGGAGGTGAGACTAAGAGGGTAAGTTTTGCAATTAATGAAAAAAATTCCTTTGATGCTCTGTCTTTTCTTGCAGTTTTCAATTGTTTGTCTCATGAACTTTGATCCCTATGTTTGGTGAATTTGATCAAAAGGGGGAAAAAGGAAGCTTCTTTAGCAGTAATGGTTTTCATTTTCAGGATTAACAAGTTACTGGATTGTATTTTCAAGCATCATGTTTGGATATGTTAACAGGTTGCTAGACTATAAAATTGCCAAACAGCAATGATTTCTCGTCTTGTCTGTCGGAGCAATTGACCAGAAGAAACAGAGCTGAGTTCTGCTAACGATTACACATTGATGTAATAAAAGTATTCTCCAAATATAAATATCAAAAAATGACCAGCATACTAACACTAGGACATACAGAATGTCTTTAATAATAGTGACTTACATTCGCATGCAAGATTAAACTGATTATTCATTCAAGTCATGTTTTATGTCTGCAACATACGAGGGATCACTGTTATAAATAGCGGTAAATAGCCCCGCAATAGCGGCGCTAATAGCGTTAGCGGTCCCTTCCCGCGACGCTATCGCCTACTACGTTATCGCGCAATAGCGGTGACATATTGCGGAATATGTCTTTTCGTAAAAGCGGTCAATAGTGTGTCATAACGGTAAATAGTGAGCAATTGCATTCGAAATTTGCTTTTTGACTGCTATTTAAAAGCGGTTTGAGGCTTATTTTTTTAAAATTAAACTCAACCCTTGACCATTGTATTCCACCGTCTCCTATGATTTTCAACATACTCCCGCCACCTCTCATAGCCTCTGGCACCTTCCTTGATACTTCCTCTCACCTTCTTCACCGTGAGCTCCTCTTAGGGCAGTTCTATCACCGCTAAGCTCTTCTTCTCGAAGACGATAACTTTTTGACTCCTCCAGTCATCTTCGGTATTACGTGATGGTTACATGTCTATTTCATGTTTAGGTTCTCTTTAAATCATCCAATATGTACTTTTAGATTTCTTAGATTTTTTTTTAAAATTTTTTTTAGTATTTATATATATCTAAATTAGACCGCTATTTGACTTTGCGTTTTTTACCGCTATTTTGCCGCAATAGCCCGAAATAGCTAACCTTGCGAGGGATCCACATAGAAAGATATGCACTTGTTATGGACAATTGCTTGGATTTTGGATTACTTTAAAAACTGAAGTTATAGCCTGCAGTTCATACATAGAGCTTGATACCGATGTTGGTGGATTTTCATGATATGCATTTAACCGCCTTCATACCAAGCTGCTGAACTGATTTTTTTTGCAAATGACCATGCCTCATGAGAGGCATCTCTATGAGTACAACACCTACCAATTTGTGAGGATTAGGTTTCCAAGCACTTTGGTGAATAGCGTGCTACAAGACCAAGCTGACAAAAGTATTTTATAGGTCAGCAAACTTTTTTTTATTCATCTTCTTGGCCAGATTACATAGGGCTGACAAATGGGCTGTGCCGACACGATCATATTAGACGTTTGCACGCTGCTTCCTAATGATTTTGTCTTCAGGTTTGTTGATGACTTGATGTATAGTTGGTGGTTGTACGGGCTCTAAGATTGTTTTGCTAACTTTAATGGTAGTTGTAATTTGAAGTCAAAATGATTGTTTAAAGCAAGAGTTGATAAATGTTCCAATGCCGTTACATATCAGATGTGTAGAATCTTATGTTGAGAGTGCTTATTTATAGCAACCCTCTTAATGGTCTCATCTGATACAAACTGTTAACACTCTGAAACCATACAATAATGATTTAATTAATTTAAACTAAAATTTGTATAAAAATAGAGTTACAATCTAGAGTTCTCTAAAAGCCTAGAATGGTAGCTCATTAAGAAAGTGGTACATGACACAACAACAGCAAAGTCTTTTTATCCAAAAAGTTTTCGGGTCGACTACATTATTTTTCTTCCATTCAATTATTTTAAAAGCTACCTCCTGCTAATAAGCTAACCACTATTGTATCATTCTTGATTGCGTCCAAGTTTTCCTAGACCTACCTTTTGTCCTTGCTCCAGCAATTGTAATTATATCACTGCTAAACTCAAATAGGTGCATTTAGTTGCCTCCATTGCATATGGGAAAACTATCTCAATTGATTTTCTTATTTTATCCTCAATAGGAGCAATGTCTCCTCCTAATGCACTCATTTCTTATCATATCTCTAGTATATATCTGCATGTGCGGCTCCATAGTAACATTCTCATTTCTCTGCTGTACTCAATTTCCCCATTTGTTGTTAGTTAATTCCCCAGCATTTTTTTAATTGGAGGAATAATTGCCCGGCATTATGATCCATAATAATTTGCTGGTTTAATAGCCATCCTAAAGCCATTATGCATTGTTGTTATTATAGTTTCACTATGCATGTTTTTTACCCTTCAATTTCATAGGTATTCTATGATCACATAATACTCTGGAAGCACTCCACTTTAACCATCCACTTTAACCATCTTTACCTGATTCAGTGAACCTCATCATTTTCATTGTCACCATCTTGACGAATAACTGTTCTTAAATAGCGGAAGTGATTAGTCCAAGGTATTTCTTGACCGTCAATATATGCTACATACTGCTTCTTTTCGCATGTTTACTTAAGTTATATATCTATGTATTCTATTTTTTTCTATATTCGAAAGATTCTCTCCTCCTTCCCATAGTAAAATTTACTCCTTCCCTAGTATTGTCAAATAATAATATAACGATATATGCTGAGAACTGTGATTAACAAAAAGATAAAATCAGCAAAAGATAACAAATATGAGAATTTTGTACTAAACAACAAAATACTGAATTAGCCTACTTATCTGCCAAACTTCAATGTGATGAACTCACGCAATTAGATAATGCTTCTACATTATAAAGGTATCTTGAAATTAGTTCCAGGTGTAATACTTGTCAATCAGGCAATTACAATACAAGTTGAATAACACAATAAGTGAACGCGAGCGATAAGTTCATATTGCATAAGCATTGTGTAGCTAATGATTAGGTTGATCCTCCATCCTTTTTCTCTAGTGCTCATCAGTTGATTTTGAGCACAACCTGATCTTTACATGGATATGTGATAAACTTTCCTCTTACGAATGCTGTTTTAAGCAATATCCTATCAACTTTATTTATTTCCCCCCCTTTTTTTGTTGTTATTAAGGTACAACTCTCTGTTACCCCCAAAGTGGAAGGTTTGTTAAAGATATTGGGAATTAGGTGGAAATTATCTGGACTTCTTGGTGGGTATCAGTACTTTGAGTTCGACACAAAGCGGAAACAAAAAAGGGGCAAGAAAGGCCTCAAGCATTCTTCAAGGGATGACCTAAATTTTATAGTCATTAAGGTTCTTTCTTCTGTCTCATTCTTTCATTTTCTATTGTCAAACAAGAACTAAATTGTCACTTATTTTTGTTCAGGGCCTACCAAAACTTGAGGGATGTATCCAAAACCTACCCAAAAAAGCATTTGCTGACGACTTACGACTCCTTATTCTGGAACTGAGAAATCAATCAGAACATTCCTTGAAGGTACAATTAATTCAAAGTTGAGCAATAACTTAATCGTTGACCAGAGATCCGGTATAAGCAGTGTAAATAAGTTTTTCTTTAAGAGATGGCGTCATATGTAATGGCCTCTTACCATGTGACTTGAAGCTAATGGGACTTCACATATGTTGGACGTCCCAGGCTGACTTGCACCTTTCTGGAACTTGCAGAACATAAAAATGAAGATCAGCCATCCGAGGTTCTTGATTCCTGGGAGTGTGGAGGACCTAAACAAGGATTTTCCTAGTTGCTTAGAGGCCCATTTAAGTTCTGAAAGAAAGAATATTCAACCAAATGGCATGGAGAAGTCAGAGAGTCTTTTATTCTCCTTTCCCAGCGTAAGTTGATAACTTTGCATGTGATATCTCTGTTGCAATATATACATACTTATGAGCTCACGTAATCATCCACAAGTTTTATTTTATTTGTTTTATTTTATTAATCTTTTCAGGATACTACTATTGATGGGGGAGCAACATTTGCTTGGCCTCTTTGGCTTCATACTGCACTCTGTGGCAATATCTCCTTGTATATATCTATATATTATGAGATGGAAAGCTGTTCAAGTGACATGATTTACCGTGTGCTGCGTATGCATTATGATGTTGAGGTGAGACAGTGCTCTGAATCTATCTTACTTATGTGTGAATGTTGTGTCCATTGGTTGTGCAACCCCAGTGTACTTCACTGAGACTATTCACTGGCATGTGAACAGGAACATAGATGACAGGGACTTAGGCAGGTGCCTGAACAACCTCAGTAGTGTTACCAACAAAATTAATAACCACCATCACCACAACAATAATGAAATGATGATGATGATTGTTCTATATTATTACTTGACTGTCTATGGAATTTCTTTCAATATGAATATTATAAGGAGAAACATTTCAGTTTATAGACATGATTCGTATCTATCTGTGGCTAACCTTAAGAACAACAAAAATAACTACAGTGCCATATAAAAAAAATGATGACAGTGACAAGTTATTGCCTGTTTGTTACTGGAATTGGAGAAAAATATTTCATTTGTTTCTTAAACAAGATGAATATTTCACTTATGTTTGCATTTCACTTGTCTCTGTTCCCAGTAGACCTTAACAAGAACAACAAACATTGTAATGATGGTGAGGACCTTACATATCAATTACTTGATTATAAAAAACTATTTTCTTGCAAAAAACCTGAGAATATACCAGTGCCATTTTGCATTCCACTTGTCTCTACATCAAGCTAACCTCATGAGTTATGATCTGGTACCTAACTTCAACCATAATTACATGCATATATCTTAGGTCATAATTACTTGCATATTTTATTCCTCGCTAAGATTATAGCTTAGTGATTTTATGATTAATTCTCCATATCTTTATTCTCCTCAAGATTAAGTAAGTAGAACCATATATATAGGAGGCAAACAAAATCGTAGCAACATAAAAAATCCTATCTAACAGCTAAAATTCAAATAATACATTCTAACAAAATAACAAATTCACTCCTAGTTAAATAACAAATTTAATATCCTAATCCTAACTAAAATTAAAAGCCTAACAAATTTCCTGATCTCAAGTGCAATATTTTGATAATGTCTTGTCGTGCATCAAAGATCTTTATCAGAACCAAGGACTTTGAAACAAGTTTCTTTTAGTCATGAGAATCAGCACTCTGTTATGTACGCTGTCCCTGTAAAAAGTCTCAGAATGCCCAGTTAGCTAAAAAGACCAGTAATTGTTTCACTTCAGCCAAGAAGATATAGTGAAAAGCCCCGAAAATTTTTAAAAACATGAAGTCTTTTATCCACTTAATCCGCTTTTTTGTTGGCTTTAATGGGATAAGAAGGTCCAAGTGTGGTCATTGATGCACTTATTTTGCTTGACTGAACTTGATTAAAACAAATTTTGGTTTCTCAAAGGTGTATTCATCGATTTACTACATTTACGGTCTTAGTGATAATGGAAAACTATGTTGATTAGAAGGATCTTCTGACAACAAAAGTATCATGAGTCTTTACAAGCTTATTTCTAAATATTTAGTAATTTTCATGTAAAATTCTCTCCTGTCTAGTTACCAATTTCTTGATTTTTTATATTATATTATTTCTTGATTCTTCTATTGAATATTCATTTTTAGTTTTAGTCTTTTAAAAATTGTAAAACGATTTATTGTATCTCAATAATAAAGTGTGCCCTAGTTGGATATAAAGTGACAGCTCTACAAATGTGAGTAGTATTGGACATATTATATCTCCAGTTAATAGGTAGTCTCGGTTTTATTCTTTCTTCAAATAAGAACACGTTTTCTTGTGAATTCTATTGGAATTCCAGTTGTCCCCAGATCTGCTCAATATGTAGATGGTGTCATTTACTGCTGCACACGTTTGATGATGGAATAATGTTATTTTGCAGGTCTTGCCATCCTTAGATGTATCATTCGTGATCACTCCTTGTCCGTTGAGGGTACAAGATTTTATTGTTCGCATGGATATTGTGAACAGGACAAGTTCAGAGAGTTTCAGTCTTCAGCAGTTGTCTTGTGTTGGTGACCAATGGGAGATTACATCCTTACCCACATATGATTTTATCTGTCCTTCACAAGTACTAGTTGCAGGCCAGGCATTATCATGCTTTTTCAAGCTTAAGGTTTGTGTAGATTTATTGTATTACTAACTGATATAATGCCTGCATAAAAACATAAACAAACACGTGAATTTCTTGACTCGGTGTATGTTGTATTATCTACTACCTTATTGGTTCTTTTGATCACTATGTCATGACCTCTTGCATTTGCTAGAATATAGTTCTGATTTTCTTCTCTCTGTTCACACTTATTTTAGGTGTCTCTTTCAATTGAAAGCTTGACAAATTTATTTGTTTCAGGACTGTAGGACAATTTCTGATGGTGAAGGGGAGCTCACTGTTCAAGGAAGTGATCTATTGTTATGTTCTCAGGGAAGCAGTGAGACAATAGTTGACATTTCTAACTCACCTTTGGCTAGATTTCATCAGCAAGAAAGACATAACCAGGGCAATTCAATTGAGGTCAATAAGATCTTCCTTTCATTTTATTGATTATTTTCATTATTTCATGATTATGGCATTTTTCTTCTGTAAAATAATTTCCCATTTTCATTTGTTGATTCTCATGGAATTTAACTCAGTACTCCTAGATAGTCTCACTCTTTCTTATGTTGATTCTCTGGATTGCCTGCCCCTGTTTTATTTTCTTCTTTGTTCTTTGTTTCTCTTTTACTCGTCTCATAAACAGAAGCTTGGAAATTATTGTTTCTGCATACTATCTTATATATTATTTGTGTCTCAGGGAAGTCAAGGCAGTGTTGACTTCATCCTGATCTCAAAGGTGCAAGGAGATTATTTTAACCCTGATCTAGGGCCTCCCTCGAAGCTTTTATGTGGTCACATTTGCCATTGCAGGCAAGATTCAGAAGCTATATAAGCGCTGTTGTGATGATAACTTGTTGGTTAATTGTAGCTACATCCCTGATACTGTAAGGGTATAGCCATTTATACACCATAGTAGTTCATTAGATCCCTTGAACTCCAGGAAACGTTATTTCACAAGTTAGGTTGAGATGTTATGTGACCAAGTACCTATTATTAACACAGTTAACTGAAAAATTTTCTAAATTTTCCTCTAAATTTAGAGCAAAAAAGTTAACAACGCCTGAGGTTCAGGGGTGCAACTAGTAATAAAATAGTTATAAATGGCTATACCACTATTGTGAAGGGGTATATGTGCAATTAACCCTATTATAAAACTAAAGTTTTTTATGAGAATTATGTTTCATTTTCCCCCCCTGCATTTTCAGTATCAGCAGCAAAATCCCTATATTATGGCTTGTGGATGGACCTCGGACAATAAGTCATGATTTTTCAAGCTCTTTTTGTGAGGTTACTCTTGTTATGAAGATCCGCAATCGCTCCAAAGCTTTTGTATCTGTTAAAATCACTACATTTGATGGCATTCCAAGTGATATATTTCAAGTATTGGACTCGACAGAAAATCAAGGAGGATGGCAAGATGTTCCGTTAGCAAATGAACTGAAGTCAATTTCCCATGTACAAGGGCTTCAACCCATTAAACTAAAATCGCAGAGCATTTGTCCCTTTGTTTGGTGTGCATCAAGCTCAACACAGTTGAAGCTTGAACCAGAGAGCTCAAAAGAAGTTCCTCTCCGGATCTGTGTTTTTTCACCAGGAACCTTCGATTTATCAAATTACGAGATGCACTGGAAACTTCAACAAATTGATGGAGATCTTACGGACGATGGAAAGAGAACTTCGTCAGGGATGAGCAGAGGTCATCCTTTCTATCTTACTGCTCTTCAATCTGCTCTCGTGGCCTTAGAGTGAAGCATATGGTGATTTCTACGTAAATTTATGTTTTGAAGGGCGAAGAAAAATTTTCAATGCAGATTTCAGCTTTTGCTTTTTGTTGTATTCTACTCTCTTCTTATTAAGAATGCAAGTTAAAGGTTTAGGTGCATTATATTCATATGTATTCAGTCGGATATGTGTATCCATTAAATATATATATCGGTCATTTTGATGTGATAAGTAGGATTGAGTCTTACCATATGGTTATCTCTTGGTAGATTATTTAATAAAATGAGCTGTCACTTCATTCTGTAGTGCCCGATTGAAGACTCCCCAAAAACTAAAAATCATTCTAACTTTAATTATAATACTTTATTTATCAAGATTCTTATCTGTACACTTCTCAAAAATTCGTCCAGATTTTATAGATTACTTTGAATAAATATGCAATCCACGAATACAAAATTATCAGGATTATATATGTTTTAAATAATTGTAACACTATTTAAATCCTAATAAAATCTAATTATGAATATTATCCTATCACATGCATTACCTCATGCCTATATATACACCAATAAATTACACAATTTTTATAGTAACTTCATCTCCTTCAACATGTATGTTTCTTTTTATATTTTCATAATTATTCTTTAGAAATATTGTGTATTTGATTTAATGGTGATACTTGTTTTACACTGCAATTACTTTTTATGGCAATTGATATTTTTTAAAATTTCTTCAATTTTCATGCAGAATTTAGAGGATTAAAGATTTGATTGTTGCGGGATCTCCCATCTATCAAGGTAAGTCTCTTTTTTTTTAAAATTGTTTACCTTTTTTTCTTTGCATGCGTTTATTTAGTTTCTATTTTTAGTCTCTTTTATATTTTTTTTGTCAATTCTACATCCCTCGCAAGTTCTTCTTCGGATATTCCACTACATATCCATATATGTAATCATATCTATGGATATTGATATTTAGTAACAATGTCTATATTCCAACAAGAACCAAATTCTGTACCAGCGTCAACGAAATTGGGGAGGTGAAGGATGAAGCACTACATTAAAAGGACATTTTTTTATGTAAACATAATTAATTTAATAATTACAAAACGAGATCCCCAGAAAGATAATTACAAAAAGGATTATTTAGATATTAGTCCCCAAGTCTTCAATAATTATTAGTCCCTCACATCCTTGAAATTGCTCACACGTCCTTCAAGTGCTAGGTGCATGTTCGTACAATTTGATCCCCAATGATCAAAATATCCTCAGTTCATGCTTCTCCCAAAACCCCCTTTATGTTCAAAAAGCATTAGCTAAGGATTTAAGGGACTTCTGAGCAATTTCAGGGATTTGAAACATCCTTTTACTTCTCGCTATAAAACACAATTTTACTATCTCTCTATCGCTAAAGATAAGAACAGCTCTGATCAAATTTCACAAATTATTCCATGCTCAAATTACATTACAAATTTTCAACTACAAAAAGGACAGCAAGTGCTGATGATTTGGAGCGGTCTGTCACTATACTAAATGTGTATTATTTTCGGAAAATTTCACTTACTCATGATGCCTATACCAATACACTACACACCCTTACATTACATGATTTATTAAACAAATTAATACTTGTTACACATATACAATAAAATATGATTCTCATCTCACAAGGTCTCTGACTTTTTCCTCGCCAAGAACATCACAAGCCGAGGAAAGAACGACTTCTTCTTCCTCCTCCTCACCTTCGCCTCTGCCACTTTTCTTTCTCATTTGTCCTCCATTGTGTACACCTTTGCATTAGGTCCAGGATGAACGATATCAGCGTCGATTAAACTCTTTGGTTCACTCTCGAAACTTCTAGCTGGGCTTTTTGGAGGCAAATTACTATTTTGAGCAGCATATATATTTATATTACTTGCTCTCCTCCTCTGCTCGTGCTCAGCTCTCCACCTCCTTAGTTCTTTCTCAACACCCAATTTCCCTTCTTTAGCTTTCTCCAGTGCAATTCTTAAAGCTTCCTTCTCCTGATTCATCTCCATTAAGCCTCCTCTAGCTTTTGTACAGTTTTCAACTCCGACTCCTTTGCCACATTAATTTGTGAAATTGCATCAGTAACCCTCTCATTTGCGAGCTCCTCGGCCTCATGAGCTCTCTTGCTAAGACTGTAATACTCCTCCAATGGAAGTGTTACTCCATCACTCAACTCCTCCCCCTCGCTCTCATGCAAAGCTTTTATCGTTTGAAGAGCCAGCCTCTCCGATGCTTTCGCTGCCTCAGTCTCTTTGAGAGCTGCATTCAATCTTATTTCTGTTGTGCTTGTTGTTATTTTGATTTGCTCCAACTCTTCCTTGGCTTTTCTTAGATCGTCACGTGCTGATTGAGCATCGGTTTTAGTTTTGATTTGCTCCAACTCTTCCTTGGCTTTTCTTAGATCGTCACGTGCTGATTGAGCATCGGTTTTAGCTATGTCAGCTTCTTGTGCAGCTTCTTGAAGTAGCTTTGGAAGCTCCACCATTTTTGCTCGTGCTTCCTTCGTGTTTTCGAGTTCATTCTTTGTAATGACCGTCTCTATATATCAGAACATGCAGACTTAAGGAAATGTTAAATGATTATTTTTTCTCTTTTAAGTAATTCTTTCTGCCTTCAGAAATCGCAAAGAAAAAAAAAAATCACATTGTTGAAAACAAAAGGAAGAAATATTTTAATATTTGATAAGCTAAAACTCATTGAACATGCGAATTCATAAACACAACAAGATATGTCCAACTTTCCTTCATACAGTAACATTCTCAGATAACAGAAGGACATAAATCAAATAAAATCACTGTATGAAGGAAAGTAAAAATAATGGCCAGTTACAAAACCAAGAGCGAACATAAAATTTTCTTATAATTTAACCACTAATTTTTTTATTTTAATTGTGACAATGATTATAGTTGATCATTTACTATTGAAATTTTATTAATAGTAAACTTCAATATAAGCTCTTCTTAATTTAACCACTATTTTTTTTTTTTAATTGTGATAATGATTATAGTTGATCATTTACTATTAAAATTATATGAAAATTTACGGTAATTTGTCTAACTATCTGCATTGCTCATATTTTGTATATTTTATTAAAATTATTTATTAAATTGTTAAGCTATAAATAGTTCATATAGGATAAGGATAGGATATAATTTTAATATTGTTTTCTTAGTTTCTGACACATATTTTTTTTACCTACAGGATAATATCATCTCAATTCCAATTTCATATTCAAGATTTATTCCATAATTACGAGTATCAGGTTAGTAAAGAATATCAATAATTTTTATATTTTAATTGTAATTATGAATTATGATTATAGTTGATCGTTTACTATTGAATTTTTATGAAAATTTATGCTAATTTGTTTAACTATCTGCATTCCTCATATGTTTTCATAAATTAATGGTCATATGACATATTATTTTCTTTTGTAGAAATTTATTCTCTGATTTTTGGATAACATAACTACTATACAACACTTTCTCGCCTAAAATAACTTCAAGCCAAGGTTTGCATTAAACTCAATAATAAATTATTCATATATATATATATATATTTATATATATATAGTTTTAAGGTATTATCGTATACTTATAATATATATATATATATTATATATATAGGTATATATATTAATTATATAGTAGTGATATATATATAGTACTATATGAGGAGCACTTATGTCAACTTAAGTTGACGAAGAGCCTTTGTCCACCAGAAGACTTTATCTCACTCGATTATATATATAAGTATTAGTATATATAATTATAGTATATATATTATATAGTATATATATATATATATATATAATATATATAGTATATATATATATATAGGATATATATATAAGTTCACTTATTCAATGGCAAGGATCCTAGGGAAATATGCTAGTGGTTAAGAAGTTTGGGTGGAGCGGTGTCAACTTAAGTGGTGACATAAGTTTTTCTCATATATATATATATAATATAGTATATATATATAGCTATATATAAAAGACATATCGAACTATTTTTTAAACAGAAGAGAACACTTCAATCTCCAGAATTAAAAAATCAAATATTATTGGTTGAGTGATGAGCAGAAGAAAGATTACATTCAAAGAAGTGTGGATAATAAGAGAAAGTGACAAAGTAATGACTCAGCTGGTAATATTGTTAATGGCAAACGACAACGTAAAGTTGATCTATTTTGTGGAGCCCTGCTATTGCCCTTTGAGCATGAAGGTTGGTGTAGATATACTTTATAGTTTATTTAAAAGGGTGATATAACATTATATATTAGTTTATTAAATATTTATATTTGTGCTAGGGCAAATTCTTCATGAACCGGTATGTTCTTCACTATATAAGCTATGCACTCCAAAGTCTTGTGCATACACGAGACTCCAACATTTTATTGTCACAACGGTGAAATCCACCTAGCAGATGTCAATATTCCTAATGAATTATATGACCTTTATACAATGCAATCACCAGAGGCAATTGAGTTTTGACGCCACACTAGAATGTACAACAATATTTTCTCATTCACATCGTTTGGGGCAAGATTCAATAAAGAGCTCGCATCAAATAGAAAAGGAGTTTTCATATTTAGAGCACAGGGCCAAATATATCATAATCTCTCTGCTCTAATTCCAAAGGAAAATAAGCCTTCATACTTTCAGCTTTACTGGCCAAATATATCATAATCTCTCTGCTCTAATTCCAAAGGAAAATAAGCCTTCATACTTTCAGCTTTACTTCTATGATACAGAGAATGAGTTATTCCAAAGGAAAATAAGCCTTCATACTTTCAGCTTTACTTCTATGATACAGAGAATGAGTTGAAAAATCGTTTGGGAATAATAGACAATGCAAATATTAGTGAAATCACAACTAAGAGCTTGATGGATATGTTGCAAGGAAACCCATATTCAAAGTTCCTTCGCAAATTGAATGATTATCAATCTTTTGAAGAATTTAAGATACTAATAAATAGTAACGTTGCACTAGATCAACATGTTTACAACTCACCAATAGCAGATCGGGTGGCTGCAATCTGGGTTGAATGAAATAATGACAATGCACCATTTGAAAGAGAGATAGTTGTTCATGCACACTCAGGAGGAAGACATCAAGTGAAACCCATATTCTGGCGTAGCAGCTGTAATAATGCCTGGGGGCCGAACAACATATTCCAGATTTAAGATAAAAATCCCAACAACAGAATCATCTATGTGTAACATATCTAAACAAGATGGAACCTCAAAACTGATTAAGATAGCTAGATTAATAATTTGGGATGAAGCTCCAATGGCTAAAAGCGTTGCAATTGAAACATTAGATAGAACATTAAGGGATATAATGGATCGGTAATTTCATTAAAACCCCAACAACTTTCAGAATGACTTTTTATGTTGTTTTTCTGTTTACATATAACTAATTAAAATATAATATATAGCTTACTATTAATTAATTATATTTTTTATGCATTGATCTCTTGTCTTAATAATATTTGCAGGGTAACAAAATACAAGGAGTAATGTACGGAGAGACTATCGAAAAATTTATAGATATGCTTCAAAAAAATTAAATTATTTTCATTTCAAATGGAGAAATGAAAGGAATAAACCCAGCTTTTCTAAGTATCCATAAGTCACTTGAATTAGTATTAACAAAAGACGAATCGATCAAAGAAGCACCAACATGATTCCACTTGGATAACATATTTAACAACTTTGTCCCATTTGAAGAAGCATTTTCCATGAAAGATGCAATAAAAATTAGTAAGTACTTATAAATTTCTTACTTTAATCTTCAATAAAAAATAAGACATTAATCTACAAAATCATAATCTTTTTATCAAATTAATTGCTGATATTCTTGCAATAACAACTAATGTGAAGCCGACAATCAACTATATTACAAGACACAACAAACCAGACACTAGGAGGGGAATCACGCTTATGGATATAAGGTATATTCATGTTACTTATTTCCAATATCATAAGAAAAAAAAGATTATCGTTCTTTCTTTTTTCATATGCAGTGGAATGCCAATTTGTGTAACTTTATTTGGAGATTTGGCTACAAATGAAGGATCAATTCTTGAAGTAGAAATCAAATATAAGCCTGTAATAGCATTATCATATTTTAAAATCTCTATATATCAAGGTACATAAATTATTGTTGAAATTCTTATTAAAGATAGCTAAACATAAAATAAATCCTATAATTTTCTCATTTTTGCAGGGGATACAAGCATATCGTCGCAAATTATTTTAATATTATGTATCAATCCAAAAATAGAACTAGCTATCGAATTAAGGGAATGGTAAATAGAACAAACATACTTTCATATAACCCAATAATGAAGTAGTATTATATTTTAATCTAATATGCAGGTTCTAATTGGAAGAAGCTGCAAAAGCAAAAGGATCTCCATCGACGCTTTTTAAAAATGCCAAGGACATTCATATTAGTGATATTATGCATACGTCAAAGAATTCGATACAGGTACAATATTATATACATATTCTTATCTACAAATTTAAATCTAACTAAACTTTGTTAATATACAGGCATAATATTGCACATTTAAGACAAAGATAACTACTATTTTAAATAGGCTCGAGCCATGGTTCTATGCTTGCAAAGGCTGTGACAAGAAGGTTGATAAAGATGTTAGTAAAGAGTGTCTGGATGACAAATGTCGCAGAATCATTGTTGACCCAGTACAAATGTTAAGTAATATATCTTTTTTTATGACATGAACATATTAAAATACAATACTAATTGTCTTTAGAAATTAACAATAAAAAATACAGGTACTTAGTTAAGATTCTCGTGAAAAATGACACTGATAATGCAAGAGTAACACTCTTTGACGCAGCAGAAACTCTTATTGGATGCAAAGCAGACACTACAAGAAATTACATCTTTAACGAAGGGATTTCCCTTCGTTAAAGAGCTAAAAACCTTCGTTATTGTATGCTAACGACGGGGAAAAATCCCTTCGTCACCCGTCGTTGAAGCCCTCTTCGCTAAAGGGTCACGAAGGGATATACTACCCGTCGTTATAGAGTCTATAACGACGGAACATATTAGCGTCATTAATATTTACGACTGTAATTATCACCGTCGTTACCATTAGTAACTGGGATATTTTCCCGTCGTTACCATCAGTGACGGGATATTTTCCCGTCGTTACCATCAGTGACGGGATATTTTCCCGTCGTTACCATTAGTTACGGGGATATTTTCCCGTCGTTGAAGACTAATTAATGACGGTTGGATACCGTCGTAAAAATCCTCATAATGGGTAATTAATAACCCATCAATGACGGTGCTTTCCCTTTGTTGATGAACCAAATACGGTTTATAAAACCGTCATTGTAGACTACAAATTTCTAATATACATCAATAATAATTTTTTCATTCATAGGCAACTATCATATTATTCTCAACCAGACACTAAGATTCACAACAAAAACATATTAAAAATACCCAATAATGAATAAGAGGTAAAATAAAAATTCCATTCATTAATAACATCAATAAATAAAATTCCACCATCCTCAAATATTCAATACTAATAATAAGAGTTAATATTCTAATTGTTCCAAAGGAAAATACATGAAACTATCTAAAACAAATTAAAATAAAAGTTTAGGGAAGACACATCTCTGACACCTCTAATCTTCGTCAAAAGAAGACTCGAGCTACTCCCTCCTAATCTTGCATGGATAGCCTGAATTTTTTTTAAAAAATCACATAATTAAGAAATATCAATTAAGCAAATATTATCTTATTAAGTAAAAAATCACATTTTTTAGTGCAAGTAGTCAATCATAAAAGTATATAAGAAATTTTACAAAAAATAATTACCTAGTCCTGCACACGTTCTCGAGTTTGAGTAGTCAACGAAGATGATTGCCTAAAAAAAAGTTCTTGCATAGCTTTCACTTGTGACTCCAACTCAGACATCCTTTGTTGTTGTTGCTCCTGCTCATCTAAGCGTTGTTGAAGCATCTGGTTCTTTTTCTTTTCTTCTATAACCCGTGCTTCCAAATCAGATTGACTAGGGAGCGGTCCTCTCAAATCTTTTAAAGTAGTCCCGCCACCAAATACAGTGATGTGACCATGAGATTGCTTCCCCCAGATTTTCTCAACTATCTCAATGTCAGAAAGTGAAGGGTTTGCTTGTTTGACTTGAACAATTTCATCCTATAAAAATTAAATCCATATGTTAGCACTATATAATACATCATTATCAAACTTAAACACATATTCTACTTACATATTTATCTTGATCCCCATTTTCTATTTATCTTGATCCCCAATATCTAGTGTTTCATTAGCTTTCTTTCGAGTTTCATGAAACATTTGTGCCACATCAGGTGGATTTCCTGACTTGCCACCCTTATTCAAATATTAAATAAAATGAGTAACAATTCAAACTAAAAAACAAAGTAGTTTTAAATAAATAGGAAATTAGTTACCAATTCCCACGCAATTTGTCTGAAGGGTTTGCTGCCCGTGTGGTGGAGCATCTTTCTTTTGCCTCTGTTAAGTGTATTTTGTTGGCTTGCTTTCTATACATCAAGATTAAAAGATAATTTTAACAATCCAACAATATACATGGAACAAAATTAATAAAATTAGGAGATTAATACCTGAAATTTTGAAGAAAAATAATGTTCCTTAACTAGCCAATCCCAGTCATCAACACTCACTTCTGTAGGTTTATTTCTAAGTGCAACTTGCAATGAATTTTCTTTCACATATTTCCTGTGCATGTCACCACGCCACTTATTCCACAAATCGCGCAAGTGTCTCATTACTAACTCTCTCTTTTGCTCCATGTCCTCAGCATCAAATTTATCCTATATCAAATTTGAATCAAAATTTAATTTATAAGAATTAAAAACCAATTGCAAAAAATTAATTTTCAATGTACCTTAATGGATGCCCACATATGATCTTTATTTTGTTGTGGTATTTTGGCCTAATTCTCAACAGCTACTGGGCAAATATTTCTATCACGAATAATAATTCCAAGATATCGTGAAAATTCTGGCTCAATAGCTCTATTCTGATAAAAAGTAATGATCTTTTTCTCCCCATGTGACAAATTATTCAACTTTAGACACTTATTATTACCACGAGGTGGATTTTTCTTCTTATGAGAATTATCAGCTGCATACATCATATCATATGTTAGAAACAAGATATAGGTAAAAAGAAATTGATAAAAATATTACTTCTTGTAATTAATAAAGAATATACCTTCTTGTCGAGATTCATTTAGTATTACATCATCACTTTGCACTCGATGATTATTTGATTCTGCAAAAAATTGGGCAATTATTAATCCAATCATAAAAAATAAATTGAAAGATAAAAAAGAAATAATAATAAATTTTAAGTCTCATCAACCTGCAGAATCATCATTCTCTTCATTGTTAGTATTTGCACTTCTCCTGCGATTTTGTGCAAAATTCTCCTCTTCAAAGTTTTCTAAATCAGCACTAAAATTTGTACCCATATTTTGATCTTGTATTGGATTTTGAATATTCAAGTTCTTGTCATGACAAGTACGGAGTTGTTCCCTTCTTAATGAATTTTCTGCAAGTGCTTGAAGTCGCTTCCTAATTAATGACCTGGGTGCTAGAAATTGTGCCCTTTTGCTTTTGGAAGTGACTTCTTGAGTTTTCATTTTCCTGCTATGAAAAGGAATTTAAGTATTACACACTATGTATGAAACAAATATCAAAAGAGAAATGAATAAAAGAAGAAGATATCACGAAGGACAAGCATAACAATAAATACATAATACACTAATGTAGAAGCACTTGCTGCAATGTCAAAGCCACATCCAAAATATGAAGAAAAGAACATCATATGTCTAAAAAAGGAATAGTTATAGTGAAGATACAACTTAAATTTTATCTCAATAACACAATATCATTTGTGTTCTATTCTTTAATTAAAGCGTTCTAATTCTCTGCTTGAGTCTTTTTCCTCTTTTTTGAAGTTGAGACCGAATTTACAATAATTGGATCAATATCACTCCTTCTCAAATTGATATAATCATCTTCCAATGATGTTGATGCAATAGCCTGAGCATCAAATGATTCATCTTGCAAATAAGCTTCAACTCCATCGTCTGTTATCCCACAATCATCTGTATCTGGTGGCATATCATAGGAATCACGGGGTTGTGCTTTAAGAACTACATGCCAACCTTCATTGGCAATATCCTCAACATAAAAAACTTGTGATGCTTGGCCAGCAAGTATAAAGTGGTCATTCGTCTTTAGCAAGTGTCGGCAGTTAATACTGATAAATCCATATTTGTCTTCTTTCAAAGCGGTCCCTTTTCCTTTGCCGTGCACATCCCACCATTTACAACGAAATAGAACAACCTTTCTTCTACCAGGATACTCTAATTCGACAACTTCAACCAAAGCACCATAATAATCTATATCTCCACCATCACCAGCATCACCAACAACTGCAACCCCACTACTTTGAGTTGACAAACAATTATCTCGACTTTCTGTATGAAATCGATGTCCATTTATGACAAATCCAGTAAAACATTTAACAATCTTACTTGGACCACGAGATAGTGAAAGTAAGTCATCATCTTCTCGATAACTCTGATAAACCTAAACAAAACCAAAATATGATCAAGTCATGGAACATGTAATAAAATGAACCAATCAAGATATTTAAAAAATAAGGCAAGATATATACGTACTAGAGCTTGGAACCACTCGATAAAGTTCTTATCCCAATCTTTATCATCATAGTGATTTGTGGGTTCTCTCACGAATTCATTGTAGTCCCTACATTAAAATATCATAAATATGATTAACGTTGACTAACTATAGTAAATTTATTAGTAGAATCTTAAACTTTAGTGACTTACTCAATGTGTGGTTGCACTTCATCACAGTTCTTTAGAACATAAATATGAGCTTGCAACCACTCACGTTCATCAAGGTAGCGGGTGGTGGCAGCACCCAATGCCCGCCCACTATGTCTGAAAATAGATAGTTGTGCTTCATTACATTCTCTATTGTCATCTTCATAATTTCTTTCAAGGCGATTAAACTTTGTCTCGAAGCCTTTTAGATATCTTGAGCAAAAAGTCATGCATTCATCTGCTATATATCCTTCAGCAATTGACCCTTCTGGACGTGCCCTATTTCTGATATATGACTTATAAGTATAAAGCTGACGCTCCACTGGGTACATCCATCGAAATCGAACAGGCCCTCCAAGTATGGCTTCAGATGCTAAATGAACTACTAAATGCAGCATAACATCAAAAATTGAAGGTGGAAAAATCTTCTCAAGCTTACATAACGTAAGTGGAATCTGCTCATCAATTTGCTTAAGTTCATCCACCCTTAATGTCTTGGCACATAATATAGTGAAGAATATGGAAAGTTCAATAATTGCTTCACACACTTTTGCATGAAGAAGGCCACGAATCGATACAGGAATCAAGCGCTGCAAAAGAACGTGACAGTCATGACTCTTTAACCCCAAAATCTTACGCTCTTTAAGATTTACACATTGAGAAATATTGGATGAAAATCCATCTGGAACTTTTAACTCCTTTAGAAATCGACAAAATTTGCTTTGCTCTTCTTGGGATAAAGTATAACAAGCTGCTGGCATCACAAGTTTATCTCCTCTCTGGATTGGATGTAACTCCGGTTTTAAACTCATTGCTTGTAAATCGAGACGGGCTTTGATATTATCCTTTGTCTTTCCTTTAATGTTCATGATTGTTCCCAGCAGACTATCACAAATATTCTTCTCAATATGCATGACATCTAAATTATGTCGCAATAAGAGAGTTCTCCAATATGGCAAATCAAAAAAAATACTTTTTTTATTCCAATTATCTCCCCGTCTTTCGTGTGATATTTTAATTTTCTTCTCTGGATGATTGGTCAAGGTGATCCCTATAAGATCTTCCACCTGCTTAAGGATGTCATCTCCGGTCAGCTTCGGCGCTGCATACCCTCTCTCCCTAGTGCCATCAAATGATTTCTTATCCTTTCTCCAACTGTGATTTTCATCAAGATAGCGACGATGCCCCATATAGCTCTGCTTGCCTCCATATTTTAACCTGATAGAGTGAGTGTGCTTATTACAACAAGGACATGCTAATTTCCCCTTAGTGCTCCATCCAGATAAATTTGCATAAGCAGGAAAATCATTAATGGTCCAAATTAGTGCTGCACGTAAAATGAAATTCTGTCTCAGAGATACATCATATGTTCGAACGCCTGAGGCCCACAACTCCTTTAGTTCTTCTATCAATGGTTGTAAGTAGGTGTCAATAGCATCTCCAGGACCAGTTGGACCAGGAATGAGCATAGATAAAATAAAATTAGATTGCTTCATGCACATCCATGGTGGTAAGTTATATGGTACAAGTAAAACGGGCCATATGCTATAAGAAACTTTTGAATTTGTGAAAGGTTGGAAACCATCACTTGCAAGACCGAGCCTAACATTTCGGGGCTCTTCGGCAAAGCTTTCATGTAGCTCATTAAAGTTTTTCCAAGCCTTAGAGTCAGCTGGATGCCTCATCACTCCGTCCTCAACTTGTCTTTCATGGTGCCATCTCATATCAGAAGCTGTCTTCGAAGACATGTAAAGCCTTTGCAATCGTGGCTTAAGAGGAAAATATCGCAATGTCTTTTGTGGTATTTTTTTACCATTTGCCTTTCGCTTGATCTCTTTTCCATGTTTATCAAGTTTCCATCTAGAAGCACCACATCTCTGACACGTATCAAGACCTTCTTCATTTTTCCAAAACAGCATGCAAGAGAATGGACACGAATCAATTTTTTCATATGATAGGCCAAGGTCTCGGATTAATTTTTTGGCCTCGTCATACGAATTAGGCAGTGTTGATTCCCCTGGCAATAGCTCCTCATTCAAAAACTGGAGCAACATTGAGAATGATTTATTACTCCACCTATTTAGGCTCTTTATGTGAAGTAGTTTCACTAAAGCAGATAACTTTGAACATTTAGAGCCTTCATACAAAGGTTTCTCGGAGTCACCTAAAAGACTGTAGAATTGTTTTGCATGTCCATCTGGTTCCTGCTCAAGAATATCCTGACTCGACGTGGCATCAGGTGCAACAACGCCAGTTGAATTATGAAATAAATCTCCAATCATTTCTTGCATTTCATCGTCACTCTGGCTTTCTTCTATCATTTCTTCTTGTTCTTCATCAAACTCCGAAATGGACTCACCCTGTCTTTCGCCGTGATGACACCAAAATCTGTAGTTTTTAATAATTCCATGAACAATCAAGTGGGTCTTTACCGACTCACGATTACCAGACTTCACATTGCTGCATTTAACACATGGACATCGAATTTCAAAGTCTTCATCCTTTTCATTAAAACTATCCAACAGCTTCTCATATGCATAGTCTAAAAACTGATCAACCCCTTCTTTATATTTTGGATCAAGTCTATCATCATCTACTAGGTCCATCCAATCTTTATTCGGCGCCATTTCAAGCAATGTACTAAAATTTCCTGAAAAATATTTCAACCTCTTCAAAAACTAAACACAAATAAATGCTTAATTTTATGTAGAGACTCATATGTTCAGATATATGGTCATTCTAATGCAAAGAAGTTAACCTATATATGGTGTCATTCAGAAAGTATTTATTTATGCAATTATAGGGTCAATTTAAAGGCAAAAATACTACCATATAACAAATTAGTAAATAGAACAAATTAGTAAAAAAAAAACTCATTTTCCTTTCAAAGCACATGTGACATAGGAACTATGATTATAACTAACAAAATGACTTGTTAATGGAAAGTGGTATGTCCAAGCTTGACAAGTACATCTGAATAGCTAAAGAAATAATCATTTAAAATTCATTTAACTTAAGTAAATACCACACATTTATAGGGTATATAATTGCAACATGTATAGGGTATATAATTGCAACATGTATAGGGTATATAATTGCAACATGTATAGGGTACTTTAAGCCAATATAATTGCAACATGTATATAATGATGGTCAACTGGTCTCTTCACTAATTTTGGTCGTTAAATACTAGATTTCTTGTAGCGATGAACATTTGAGTGAGCAGTCAAAAGAGCGGGGATTGAGTAAGGATTTGGACAACACGTGAAAGTGGAGATGTAGACGGAGTACGTGAATAATAGAAATATCATAGTTTTAAGAATAAAGAACTTTTGAATACTATCTTGTCTGCCATTGGAATTCTCCAAATCTAGATAATGATCATGATGACCAATGCTTGTCAATTTGTTCCAATAATTTCCTTAAGCAATTACTTATCGGTGGGATTGGTATAAGTTTTTAAACAATCATATAAATATTTTTTTATAGGAAGAATAGAATCAAAACTTATTTGCAAATTCATAAATGTTTTTTGCTTTAATTGTTACAAGGGGGTACTTAAGTGCAAAGTAGTTGAAACTATAGGGTCTGTACTAAAATCAAACAGTAACTGCAAAAATTACCTTCGAGGAATCAATTTAGCAAATTCATAAATATTTTTAAACAATCATATAAATGTTTTAAGAAATAAGAGACCGTAACTGAACAAGTTTTTAAACAATCATATAAATATTTTTTGATGGAAAGAATAGAATCAACACCTATTTGCAAATTCATAAATCTTTTTGGCTTTAATTGTTACAAGGGGTACTTAAGTGCAATCTAGTTTAAAGTATAGGGTGTGTACTAAAATCAAACAGTAACTGAACAAGTTACCGTACGTCGAGCCGCGCGATGGAGGAAGAGTTCTCGACGACGGCGCTGGGGCGGCGATGGCGCTGGGGCGGCGATGGCGCTGGGGCGACGACGACGCTGGGCGGTTCTGTGGCGTTGCTCGACGGCTACGAGATCTCGACGACGAGATCTGCAGACGAACTGAAGACGTACGACGACTCGAGACCACGACGAACTGTAGTTGACGACGGGGAACTCAAGATGACGCCGACTCTCGCCGACGAACTGGAGCCGACGAACAGATGTTGACGACGCCGACTGAACTCGAGACGGCGCGCGACGACGAGGAGCGGCCTGATCTCGAGATGACGACGGCGGTGCTGGGATTTGCTGCAGCAACGTCGAAAGGTGGGCGGACTGGGTTAGCTGCCGACGATGGGGCGGCGGGCAACGTCGGGGAGGCGACGCTGGAGCAGCGGCGGCGCTGGGATGATCGGCGGCGTGAAGGTATTGACGAAGAAGATGAAGACTTTTAGAAAATATAAGCTAGGTTAATTTATTGATATGGCGGCTGAGAGATAATTAATTAGTCAGAAGTTTGGGAATTGTAGAATACGGGTTCGGGTTTGGGGATTTGTATTGTGGGTATTGTTAATTAATAGTAATAGGTTTAACTATCATTCCTATTATGATTAGGAGTATCATCAATGATGGTGATGGAACCCTTCGTTATTCAGGAGACCCAATAACGACGGTATTAGGATTAAATTAATGAAGGGACTAGAAAACCGTTACCCATCTCACATCATTCCTATAATATTTGTAATCACTCGACGAAGGCTTTAAAAACCCGTCGTTATTACATACACATTAACGACGGTCAACTGGTCCCTTCACTAATTTTGGTCGTTAAATATCAGATTTCTTGTAGTGTTCATAAACTAGTCAATTTGGCTCTATAAAACATGTTAAAAACTCTTTAAAAATATTTTGAAAACTAGGAGGGTGATTAGTTGTAGAACCCCGTAATTTTATATGAATATATATGAATTATTAGTAAATAAATAATTCTTTTAAGATAAGTAGCTTGAGGTTATTGAAATACATGATAGCAAGTTATTTGAGATGATATGAGAGTATGGGTGTAGAGTTTTGTGTGTTGTTTTTACAAATTAGCAAAAACATGCACAAAACTAAATTTTTCCAGATCAGTCGACACATCAGTCGACTGACTGTATCGGTCGACACATTAGTCGACTGATACGCTAATTTCCAGTTTTTTAGGTTTCGGGTCTGTTTTGTTTTGGTTCGGGTTTGGGTCAGGTTTAACTCTTCGTATATATTCCCCTTCACCCGAAATCACCCCTCACATCTTTAGACCTGAGAAAACCCTAGCCCCTCTCCCCTATCTTAAATCCTAGTTTTGTTCTTGGTGATTTTGGGGGAGAACTTGGAGGATTTTCGTCGAAATCTTCACATTGCAGCAAGGGGATCCACTCTCTCTCAGATCCAGGAGTTGTTCATCACCCAGAGGCAAGTAATATCTCGCCCAACTCTATCCCTTTTGTTTTACACGGATTTATAGAGTTTAATGAGTTTTGATTTAGCCAAAAACGTATTTTTAGTACAAAGAATGAATCTTTATGGTATATGAGGTGAGGTATTGAGCATCTCAGTTTATAAAAAGACCAACAATGTTTTATAAGAGGGATCTAGGTTATTAATGTTACATGTTGGTTGTTAAAGTTATAGATTTATTGTTAATGTTATAGGTTTATTGTTATGATTACTTATTTATTATTAAGGTTATGGATTTATTATTATGGTTGCTTATTTATTGTTAAGATTAAGGAGAGTTTGTTAAGATTTTATTTCTCTCATGTGCGCCGTGGTACTATAAACTTACTGGCATCAAGAAGCCAGTAGTTGGAAGTATGTCGCAACCTCCCCTCACAAATTGGGTAAAACTGGGAGATGTTGTGGGGTCTTTGAGATTGACAACTGTTGTAGCTAAAGTAAGGAAAGCTACTATAAAGCTTCCACAGTTCCAGGGCCAAGTTCAAAGTATTAAGGGCGGTTTGCGAGGGAAGGAGCAGGAGAAGGAGAAAGAGAATAAGAAAAAAGAAGAGAAGAATAAAGAGAGAGAGAGGGAGAAGAATAAGGAATCACCTGCAGGAGACGTCGGTAGGGCACGTGGCCCAAGACGGCCTCTTCCCAAAAGAAAAGGGGAGCAAAAGATGATCTTATTTTTGAAGGATGGGTAAGCATTGTAGTAATTATAAATTATAAATATTTTTAATAATTCTTTTTTAATAATACTGTATCTGTCCGTTGCATAGACTATGCCACATAATATTGATGAAGTGATCGAGCAACACAATGAGACAGTTGATCAAATGGAATTGCCTCAGCAAGTGAGCTATTGGAAGAGCATCGTGATAATGAATCAAAAATACAAGTAGAGGTATATAAGTGAAAAGTAGATGAAATAATAGGATATATAAGTGATGTTCAGCCTACTTTTAGTATAATATTTTGTTTTTTAATGAGCAAGCAAACAAATTGAGCTGAGCAAATGACAACTGAGAAGTCTGAGGATTAACAGCTGTTTGTGTTTCCTAATTAGAGTACACATTGAGCTGGAAGAGTGTCTTCGTAGTAGTGCATATGTGCTTGTTTTTTGCATAAGGTATTAGTTAGCTTCTAATTTTCATTCTGTTATCTGATTGTTTTTGGCTTATTTCTGAAATTGAAGGATTTGAATGTCATTTGAATACCCTATTTTTTACTACTACTTAAAACTGCACATTGGTTGTCATGTTGCTTACTATTGCTTTTGGCTAAATGACACTTAAATACTCTATTGTTTTACTATCTTTGCACTTAAATACCCTCGATATTAGTAGGAAAAAGTGAAAAAAAACAAAGACTTAAGCATTTAGTTTAAATATGCACGGTATACCAAACCATTTAATGACATCTAATAAATTACAGTAGAATTTAGCAATTTACACCGCAGACTAGACTGACAAAATACAGGTGGGTTTAATAGTACCCATTCCAAATATTGCGTAGATATTTTAATGTAAAAGGTATCTTGATTGGATTGTTTTGTATGGAAAACTTGAAATAGCAGCGTCTAAGGTAGGCACATAAACATTTGGCATTTTACACTTCATTTATCTAATTTCATAAAAAAGTCAAATATATTTGAATATGAGTTTTCGGTTCCTTTTTAGGATGTTATTATGTATGCTTAATTATTCTTTTTTATTTTTTGGTACAGGAATTTGGATGCTCTTTGATTCTACTCATGGTAGTCACTTTCCTTTTACAAATTCATTTGTCCCTTCGTTATTCAATGATGATTGACTGTTTTAATGTTCTATTCTTCTTCTATTTTTTTCGCTTTTGCCTTCCAAATTTGTGACTACCTATTTTTGCTGTTGTTGTGGAGACAATTGTTTTTGCCTTACTACGTCAAATTGTGATTAATTAATTATCTCTGCTTTATATTTTGGTTGATTTCTTATATATTTGTTCGCACCATTTTGTATAACAACTTATAGTGAATGGGTACAAAAACATCTTTAGTTGATTCTTCATCTCCATCATAAGATGTCATTAAAATTGTTGAGATTTTGGGAAAATATTAGGGTTATCTCTCTTTTCATTGATAGAATTGTTGGCTTATATAGCCTTACACACACGTTTACACAAAGGCCCTCTAAGACCCGTTAATTGCATTACATTCTCAACACTCCCCCTCAAGATGGGCGATAGATATCAATCATCCCCATCTTGTTACAAAAGATACCATACTTTCTAGAACCTAATCCTTTTGTTAAACAATCAGCTAACTGCTCTTCTGATTTCACATAGCTCAAAGTCAGAACTCCTCTATTCAGTTGCTCCTTGATAAAGAACCGATCAATCTCCACATGTTTGGTGCGATCATGCTGAACTGGATTGTTTGCAATATTAATCGCCGATTTGTTGTCACACCAAAGTTGTAAGGAGTCTCTTCTAAACAAGCGCAGCTCAGATAATATGTTTTTTACCCACATCAACTCGCACAGACTAACTGCCATAGCTCTGTACTCGGCCTCAGCTGTAGACCTAGCCACCACATCTTGCTTCTTGCTACGCCAAGATACGAGATTGCCTCCAACAAATACACAGTAGCCTGTAGTGGACCTACGATCATCCATACAACCCGCCCAATCAGCATCACAATAGCCTTTAATTCTCAGATGTCCAAAACTCCTGAACCATAACCCCTTTCCTGGGCTTCCTTTAATATATCTAAGAATTCTGCGAACTGCCTCCATATGCTACTCTCTGAGATCATGCATATATCTACTCACCACGCTCACTGCATGAGTAATATCAGGTCTCGTATGGCATAGATATATAAGTCGTCCAACCAATCTTTGATATTGCTCTTTACTCACAGGGTCCCCACCCTCGGCACTCATCTTATGATTCTGCTCAATAGGAGTAGATGCAACTCTGCACCCTAACATCGCTGTCTCTGAGAGAAGATCCAGAGCATACTTCCGCTGAGAAAGCACTATACCCTTTCGCGACCTTGCAATTTTAATTCCGAGAAAGTACTTCAACTGCCCCAGATCTTTAACTTCAAATTCCTCTCCCAATTTCTTCTTCAACAGTAGGATTTCCTCAGCGTCATCTCCAGTGATTACAATATCATCAACATAGACCGCCAGGATAGTGATACGAGTTTTGGAGTGCCTGTAAAACACAGTATGATCACCATTGCACTGCCTGTACCCCATACCACAAACTGCCAACCTGAATCTATCAAACCATGCCCTCGGAGACTGTTTTAACCCATACAAAGACTTCTTCAACTTGCACACCTTCCCAGCTACTTGAGAAGTAGTGAAGCCTGGTGGAATCTCCATATATACCTCCTCTTGAAGATCTCCATGCAAAAAGGCATTCTTGACATCTAGCTGATGTAGTGGCCAATTAAAGTTGGCAGCACATGACACCAACACTCTAACAGTACTCATCTTTGCTACTGGAGCAAATGTCTCGTCATAGTCAATGCCGTATGTTTGGCTGTAGCCTTTAGCAACCAATCTGGCTTTGTATCTGTCGATCTTGCCCTCTGGAGTTTGCTTAACCGTATACACCCACTTACATCCAACAGCACGCTTCCCAGCTGGCAAAGGTACCAACTCCCATGTGTCATTCTTCTTCAAGGCCTGGAGTTCCTCGTGCATGGCATTCAACCACCTAGGATCTTGCTTAGCTACCTGCCAGTTGTTAGGTACAGGCACTGAATGCAACGATGCAATGAATGACTTATATGCAGGTGGAATGGATGCATATGAAATGTAATTCGCAATATCAGTATCCCAATTACCAAACTTAGCTGGAGGTTTTCCAGCATTGACTCTAGAGGTTCTGCGGGGCAAGACAGGAGTATCAGAGGTATCAGGGAAGGAATCGTTACCTATCGACTCAGGTGGAGGAGAAGAGCAAGGCACTGGAGAGGAGGGACTTGGGTCATCAACATTTGTGGGTACTGACACAGGCACGGGAGGCGGCTCATGCTGCTGTTTCTGTCTCCTCGTGTATACTCTCAGCTCCCCCTGACTTTGACTACCAACTCCTAAGTCACCACCACTACTCGGCGATGTACCATCACTACTCGGTGACTCAAGAGGACATGGAATCATCCCGACCACAATATCATTCTCATTCTCATTCTCATTCTCCCCCTCTCTACTAGCATCAGTAGAGCCATCTCCAAACAAGGAACTCAACTCTTCTAAACAAGCGCAGCTCAGATAATATGTTTTTTACCCACATCAACTCGCACAGACTAACTGCCATAGCCCTGTACTCGGCCTCAGCTGTAGACCTAGCCACCACATCTTGCTTCTTGCTGCGCCAAGATATGAGATTACCTCCAACAAATACACAGTAGCCTGATATGTTTTTTACCCACATCAACTCGCACAGACTAACTGCCATAGCTCTGTACTCGGCCTCAGCTGTAGACCTAGCCACCACATCTTGCTTCTTGCTACGCCAAGATACGAGATTGCCTCCAACAAATACACAGTAGCCTGTAGTGGACCTATGATCATCCATACAACCCGCCCAATCAGCATCACAATAGCCTTCAATTCTCAGATGTCCAAAACTCCTGAACCATAACCCCTTTCCTGGGCTTCCTTTAATATATCTAAGAATTCTGCGAACTGCCTTCATATGCTGCTCTCTGGGATCATGCATATATCTACTCACCACACTCACTGCATGAGTAATATCAGGTCTCGTATGGCATAGATATATAAGTCGTCCAACCAATCTTTGATATTGCTCTTTACTCACAGGGTCCCCACCCTCGGCACTCATCTTCTGATTCTGCTCAATAGGAGTAGGTGCAACTCTGCACCCCAACATCCCTGTCTCTGAGAGAAGATCTAGAGCATACTTCCGCTGGGAAAGTACTATACCCTTTCGCGACCTTGCAATTTCAATTCCGAGAAAGTACTTCAACTGCCCCAGATCTTTAACTTCAAATTCCTCTCCCAATTTCTTCTTCAACAGTAGGATTTCCTCAGCGTCATCTCCAGTGATTACAATATCATCAACATAGACTGCCAGGATAGTGATACGAGTTTTGGAGTGCCTGTAAAACACAGTATGATCACCATTGCACTGCTTGTACCACATACCACAAACTGCCAACCTGAATCTATCAAACCATGCCCTCGGAGACTGTTTTAACCCATACAAAGACTTCTTCAACTTGCACACCTTCCCAGCTACTTGAGAAGTAGTGAAGCCTGGTGGAATCTCCATATATACCTCCTCTTGAAGATCTCCATGCAAAAAGGCATTCTTGACATCTAGCTGATGTAGTGGCCAATTAAAGTTGGCAGCACATGACACCAACACTCTAACAGTACTCATCTTTGCTACTGGAGCAAATGTCTCGTCATAGTCAATGCCGTATGTTTGGTTGTAGCCTTTAGCAACTAATCTGGCCTTGTATCTGTCGATCTTGCCCTCTGGAGTTTGCTTAACCGTATACACTCACTTACATCCGACAGCACGCTTCCCAGCTGGCAAAGGTACCAACTCCCATGTGTCATTCTTCTTCAAGGCCTGGAGTTCCTCGTGTATGGCATTCAACCACCTAGGATCTTGCTTAGCGACCTGCCAGTTGTTAGGTACAGGCACTGAATGCAATGATGCAATGAATGACTTATATGCAGGTGGAATGGATGCATATGAAATGTAATTTGCAATGTCAGTATCCCAACTACCAAACTTAGCTGGAGATTTTCCAACATTAACTCTGGGGGTTCTGCGGGGCAAGACGAGAGTATTAGAAGTATCAGGGAAGAACTCGTTACCTATCGACTCAGGTGGAGAAGTCACTGGAGAGGAGGGACTTGGGACATCAACATTTGTGGGCACTGACATAGGCACAGGAGGCGGCTCATGCTGTTGTTTCTGTCTCCTCGTGTATACTCTCAGCTCCCCCTGACCTTGACTGTCACCTCCTGAGTCGCCACCATTACTCGGCGATGTACCATCACTGCTCGGTAACTCAAGAGGACATGGAATCAACCCAACCACGACATCATTCTCATTTTCATTCTCATTCCCCCCCTCTCTACTAGCATCAGTAGAGTCATCTCCAAACAAGGAACTCAACTCCGTCTTCTCCCCATAAAAAGGTTCAAACTCCCGAAAAATCACATCCATACTGACAAACAACCTTCTTTCAGTGGGACACCAACACTTATATCCTTTTTGGCTTGATGAGTAGCCAACAAAAATACATTTAACTGCTTGCGGATCCAGTTTACTCACCATCATTCTGTGATCTCTCACATAACATGTGCATCCAAATACTCTTGGTGGAACAACAAAAACATTCGAGCCCAAGAGCATCTCACATGGTGTCTTCATCCCTAACACTCTTGATGGCATCCTGTTGATCAAATAAGCTGATGTCATGACAGCCTCACTCCATAAAAACTTAGGCACATTCATTGTCAACATCAATGAGCGGGCCACTTCCAGTAGATGTCTGTTCTTACGTTCAGCTACCCCATTCTGAGCAGGGGTGTCTGGACAGGTGGTTTGATGAATGATTCCCTGACTAGAGATGAAAGCGGCAAACTCCTTGTTGACATACTCAGTCCCATTATCTGTTTGGAGAATCTTCACCTGCACTCCAAACTGTGTCTTCACATAGGCCGAGAAGTCTTGAAAATATTTGTAAACCTCAGATTTCTGTTTCATCATGTATATCCAGACCATACGTGAATAGCAATCAATGAAAG